>NC_139223.1:14209261-14549261 GCF_055691185.1 Crinia signifera
ATAATAACACCAGTCAGGGGATCTCTGTATATTATATATATATACACCCGGCACTGTCTGATCCCGTCCTGATAATAACACCGGTCAGGGGATCTCCGTATATTATATATATATATACACCCGGCACTGTCTGATCCCGTCCTGATAATAACACCGGTCAGGGGATCTGTATATTATATATAGACACCCGGCGCTGTCTGATCCCATCCGGATAATAACACCAGTCAGGGGATCTCTGTATATTATATATAGACACCCGGCACTGTCTGATCCCATCCTGATAATAACACCAGTCAGGGGATCTCTGTGTATTATATATATATACACCCGGCACTGTCTGATCCCGTCCTGATAATAACACCAGTCAGGGGATCTCAGTATATTATATATAGACACCCGGCACTGTCTGATCCCATCCTGATAATAACACCGGTCAGGGGATCTCTGTATATTATATATATACACCCGGTGCTGTCTGATACCGTCCTGATAATAACACCAGTCAGGGGATCTCTGTATATTATATATAGACACCCGGCACTGTCTGATCCCATCCTGATAATAACACCAGTCAGGGGATCTCTGTATATTATATATAGACACCCGGCACTGTCTGATCCCATCCTGATAATAACACCAGTCAGGGGATCTCTGTATATTATATATATACACCCGGCACTGTCTGATCCTGTCCTGATAATAACACCAGTCAGGGGATCTCTGTATATTATATATATATACACCCGGCACTGTCTGATCCCGTCCTGATAATAACACCAGTCAGGGGATCTCTGTATATTATATATACACCCAGCGCTGTCTGATCCCGTCCTGATAATAACACCACCAGTCAGGGGATCTCTGTATATTATATATATACACCCGGCACTGTCTGATCCCGTCCTGATAATAACACCAGTCAGGGGATCTCTGTATATTATATATATACACCCGGCGCTGTCTGATCCCGTCCTGATAATAACACCAGTCAGGGGATCTCTGTACATTATATATATATACATCCAGCACTGTCTGATCCCGTCCTGATAATAACACCAGTCAGGGGATCTCTGTGTATTATATATATATATATACACCCGGCGCTGTCTGATCCCGTCCTGATAATAACACCAGTCAGGGGATCTCTGTATATTATATATAGACACCCAGCACTAACTGTTCCCGTCCTGATAATAACACCAGTCAGGGGATCTCTGTATATTATATATAGACACCCGGCACTGTCTGATCCCATTGTGATAATAACACCAGTCAGGGGATCTCTGTATATTATATATAGACACCCGGCACTGTCTGATCCCATCCTGATAATAACACCAGTCAGGGGATCTCTGTATATTATATATATATACACATACACCCGGTGCTGTCTGATCCCGTCCTGATAATAACACCAGTCAGGGGATCTCTGTATATTATATATACACCCAGCGCTGTCTGATCCCGTCCTGATAATAACACCGGTCAGGGGATCTCTGTATATTGTATATATATATATATATATATATATATATATACACCCGGCACTGTCTGATCCCGTCCTGATAATAACACCGGTCAGGGGATCTCTGTATATTATATATATACACCAGGCACTGTCTGATTCTGTCCTGATAATAACACCAGTCAGGGGATCTCTGTATATTATATATATACACCCGGCACTGTCTGATTCCGTCCTGATAATAACACCAGTCAGAGGATCTCTGTATATTATATATATATACACCCGGCGCTGTCTGATCCCGTCCTGATAATAACACCGGTCAGGGGATCTCTGTATATTATATATATATACACCCGGCGCTGTCTGATCCCGTCCTGATAATAACACCAGTCAGGGGATCTCTGTATATTATATATATATACACCCGACACTGTCTGATCCCGTCCTGATAATAACACCGGTCAGGGGATCTCTGTATATTATATATAGACACCCGGCGCTGTCTGATCCCGTCCTGATAATAACACCGGTCAGGGGATCTCTGTATATTATATATATACACCCGGCACTGTCTGATCCCGTCCTGATAATAACACCGGTCAGGGGATCTCTGTATATTATATATAGACACCCGGCACCGTCTGATCCCGTCCTGATAATAACACCGGTCAGGGGATCTCTGTATATTATATACATACACCCGGCACTGTCTGATCCTGTCCTGATAATAACACCGGTCAGGGGATCTCTGTATATTATATATAGACACCCGGCACTGTCTGATCCCATCCTGATAATAACACCGGTCAGGGGATCTCTGTATATTATATATATATACACCCGACGCTGTCTGATCCCGTCCTGATAATAACACCGGTCAGGGGATCTCTGTATATTATATATATGCACCCGGCGCTGTCTGATCCCGTCCTGATAATAACACCGGTCAGGGGATCTCTGTATATTATATATATGCACCCGGCACTGTCTGATCCTGTCCTGATAATAACACCGGTCAGGGGATCTCTGTATATTATATATATATATATATATATATATATATATATATATATACACCCGGCGCTGTCTGATCCCGTCCTGATATTAACACCGGTCAGGGGATCTCTGTATATTATATATATACACCCGGCGCTGTCTGATCCCGTCCTGATAATAACACCAGTCAGGGGATCTCCGTATATTATATATATACACCCGGCACTGTCTGATCCCGTCCTGATAATAACACCGGTCAGGGGATCTCTGTATATTATATATATACACCAGGCGCTGTCTGATCCCGTCCTGATAATAACACCAGTCAGGGGATCTCTGTATATTATATATACACCCGGTGCTGTCTGATCCCGTCCTGATAATAACACCGGTCAGGGGATCTCCATATATTATATATATACACCCGGCACTGTCTGATCCCGTCCTGATAATAACACCAGTCAGGGGATCTCTGTATATTATATATAGACACCCGGCGCTGTCTGATCCCGTCCTGATAATAACACCAGTCAGGGGATCTCTGTATATTATATATATACACCCGGCGCTGTCTGATCCCGTCCTGATAATAACACCGGTCAGGGGATGTCAGGATTCAGCAGGATTGGGATATATTACAATGACAATGGATCCCCGTCTCACACACTGCATGCCTATCCTGTGTATAAAGCCCGGGGCAGATGGACACGGGGGTTCCTGTCTGCCTGTTATCCCTGCCTTTGTCTTTCTCCTCATATTCCCGCTCCTGTGTCATATCTGCATTCTGCTGGAGTAACATGTTCTGCAATGTACTGCACCAAGCCGGGACTGACAGCATCTGAGACAGAGACGGCATGGAGGTGAGAGAGAGAGAGAGACTGCAGGGAACGGAAGGGAGAGAGAGACTGCAGGGAGGGGATAAAGACTGCAGGGAGGTGAGGGAAAGAAAGATAGACTGCAGGCAACTAAGGGGAGAGACTGCAGGGAGGGAGAGAGTGACTGCAGGGAGCAAGAGACAGCAGGGAGGTGAGGGGGGACATACTGCAGGAATTGGAGGGAGAGAGAGACTGCAGGGAAGGGATGGAGACTGCAGGGAGGTAAGGGGAGAGACTGTAGGGAGGTAAGGGAGAGACTGCAAGGAGGTTTGGGGAAAGACTGCAGGGAGGGGAGGGAGAGAGTGATTGCAGGGAGGTGAGGGGGACATACTGCAGGGATGGGAGGGAGAGAGCGACTGCAGGGAGGTAAGGGAGGAGACTGCAGGAAGTTAAGGGGGGACAGACTGCAAGGAGGGGAGTTGAGAGAGACTACAGGAGGTGAGGGAATGAAGAGACTGCAGAGAGGTTAGGGGGGACAGCTTGCAGAGAGGTGAGGGGAGAGAGACTGCAGAGAGGTGACGGGAGAGAGACTGCAGAGAGGTTAGGGGGGACAGCTTGCAGAGGGGTGAGGTGAGAGAGACTGCAGGGAGGAGTAGGAGAGAGAGACTGCAGAGAGGTGAGGGGAGAGAGATTGAAGGGAGATGAGGGGAGAGAGACTGCAGAGAGATGAGGGGAGAGAGACTGCAGGGAGGAGTAGGAGAGAGAGACTGCAGAGAGGTGAGGGGAGAGAGACTGCAGGGAGGTGTGGGAGAGACTGCAGAGAGGTGAGGGGAGAGAGATTGCAGGGAGGTGTGGGAGAGAGACTGCAGAGAGGTGAGAGAGACTGCAGGGAGGAGTAGGAGAGAGAGACTGCAGAGAGATGAGGGGAGAGAGACTGCAGGGAGGTGTGGGAGAGAGACTGCAGAGAGATGAGGGGAGAGAGACTGCAGAGAGGTGTGGGAGAGAGACTGCAGAGAGATGAGGGGAGAGAGACTGCTGGGAGGTGTGGGAGAGAGACTGCAGAGAGGTGAGGGGAGAGAGACTGCAGACAGGTGTGGGAGAGAGACTGCAGGGAGGTGTGGGAGAGAGACTGCAGAGAGATGAGGGGAGAGAGACTGCAGGGAGGTGTGGGAGAGAGACTGCAGAGAGGTGAGGTGAGTGAGACTGCAGAGAGGTGACGGGAGAGTGACTGCAGATAGGTGAGGGGAGAGACACTGCAAAGAGATGAGGGGAGAGACTGCAAGATGATGATGAGAGACAGACTGCACGGTAGTAATAACAGAGATATACTGCAAAGGCAAGAGACTGTAGGGAGGTGAGTAGACAGTGAGAGACTGCAGTGAGGTAAGGTGAGAGACTTGAAGGGACATTGAGAGGAAGGAGACTGCAGGGAGGTGAGGAGATAGAGAGGCATGCATACAGAGAGGCAGAGGAGATAGATGGAGGCAAGGAAAGGAGGAATGCAGGGAAAATGTAGGGACAATGTAGGAGAGACAGAGTAGGGATGTAAAGGAAATGTAGAGTGGGATGTAGGGGATATGTTGGGACAATGTAGGAGTGGCAGGAAGAGGAGGAATGCAGGGGAAATGTTGGGACAATGTAGGAGAGGCAGGGAGAGAGAGGAGGAATGCATGGGAAATGTTGGGACAATGTAGGAGAGGCAGGGAGAGAGAGGAGGAATGCAGGGGAAATGTTGGGACAAAGTAGGAGAGGCAGGGAGAGAGAGGAGGAATGCAGGGGAAATGTTGGGACAATGTAGGAGAGGCAGGGAGAGAGGAGGAATGCAGGGGAAATGTTGGGACAATGTAGAAGAGGCATAGAGAGAGAAGGAATGCAGAGGAAATGTTGGGACAATATAGGAGAAGCAGGGAGAGTAGGAATGCAGGAGAAATGTTGGGAGAGTGTAGGAGACGCAGGAAGAGGAGGAATGCAGAGGAAATGTTGTGACAATGTAGGAGAGGCAGGGAGAGGGAGGAGACATGCAGAGGAAATGTTGGGACAATGTAGGAGAGGCAGGGAGAGGAGGAATGCAGAGGAAATGTTGGGACAATGTAGGAGAGGCAGGGAGAGGAGGAATGCAGAGGAAATGTTGGGACAATGTAGGAGAGGCAGGGAGAGAGAGGAGGAATGCAGGGGAAATGTTGGGACAATGTAGGAGAGGCAGGGAGAGAGGAGGAATGCAGGGGAAATGTTGGGACAATGTAGAAGAGGCAGGGAGAGGAGGAATGCAGAGGAAATGTTGGGACAATGTAGAAGAGGCAGGGAGAGGAGGAATGCAGAGGAAATGTTGGGACAATGTAGAAGAGGCAGGGAGAGGAGGAATGCAGAGGAAATGTTGGGACAATGTAGGAGAGGCAGAGAGAGAAGGAATGCAGTGGAAATGTTGGGACAATGTAGGAGACGCAGGAAAAGGAGGAATGCAGAGGAAATGTTGGGACAATGTAGGAGAGACAGGGAGAGGAGGAATGCAGAGGAAATGTTGGGACAATGTAGGAGAGGCAGAGAGAGGAGGAATGCAGAGGAAATGTTGGGACAATGTAGGAGAGGCAGGGAGAGGAGGAATACAGAGGAAATGTTGGGACAATGTAGGAGAGGCAGAGAGAGGAGGAATGCAGAGGAAATGTTGGGACAATGTAGGAGAGGCAGGGAGAGTAGGAATGCAGAGGAAATGTTGGGACAATGTAGGAGAGGCAGGGAGAGGAGGAATGCAGAGGAAATGTTGGGACAATGTAGGTGAGGCAGGGAGAGGAGGAATGCAGAGGAAATGTTGGGACAATGTAGGTGAGGCAGGGAGAGGAGGAATGCAGGGGAAATGTTGGGACAATGTAGGAGAGGCAGGGAGAGGAGGAATGCAGAGGAAATGTTGGGACAATGTAGGAGAGGCAGGGAGAGGAGGAATGCAGAGGAAATGTTGGGACAATGTAGGAGAGGCAGGGAGAGGAGGAATGCAGAGGAAATGTTGGGACAATGTAGGACAGGCAGGGAGAGGAGGAATGCAGAGGAAATGTTGGGACAATGTAGGAGAGGCAGGGAGAGGAGGAATGCAGAGGAAATGTTGGGACCCAGATGGGGAGAATGCAGCCAGAGAGAGGATAATAGAGTAGGACACGAGGAGAGAGTCAGCACAATGCCAGATGCAGCCATATGGAAAGGTGGCCATCACTGTCTACATGAATAAACCTATGTCCGGTCAGCCATTGTCCTTCAGCGTTCTTGTCCATCCTCAACAATAATGCTTTCATGTCTCGCTGCTCCACAGCGCAAACACCCCCCACACAGAACCCCTCCTGGAATCTATCCCTCTGTCCCAAAGGTCAAGGGGTCACCCAACCTTCACCTAATAATGCTGCGTTAATGACCCGCACCCTCCGAGCTGATCAATATTCCTGCAGCTGCCAGGCCAGGGACATTGATAAGTCCCATGCGGACATCCTTAGCTGATCAGTAATCAATACACACACACAGGCAAGCACAGATCTGCTCACACTGCTGTATCCTAGTCACACACAGACGCCGTAATCCTGAGGTATCAGTGACTTCTCTTATACATCAGCAGCCAGCCCCGTCACCCAGCCACAAGCGGTCCACCATTAATTATTCTATAACGGCAGAGAGACCCTATAATCTCCCATACAACCACCAAAGGATTCCCGCCTTCCATTCAGATCCGCCATTCAGGCCATAACAATCCGGAATGAATGAGTGTAGCCTCTCTGCAGGAGGGACAGATGTGCCGGTACAGGGAACGTGCTGCTGCTGCTGCAGAGGGCGATATCAGTATAGGAACCATATATGTTACAGTAATACATGAATACATCCCCAGCAGAATCCCTTCTGATCATATCTGACATAATTAGGGCAAGATTCTTCCGTTTTACAGTAATTGCAATAAATAAGTTACACCGCTGCCGCTGCCACCACGTATGGCCCTGTCAGTGGCTGCCCGCGGAGGGCAATGCCTTCCATAAGGTCTGCATGCTTCGTACAGCTGGCTGCCTACAGATACGGCCATGATTTACAATATCGCTGCCATTCCGAAGACCTAATGCGGGTTTGTGGAAAGGCATATAATCATGCACAATGAGGTGGTGATCCCAGGTGCCGGGCTGTGGTGGGCAGGGATCCGAGGTGCCGGGCTGTGGTGGGCAGGGATCCTAGGTGCTGGGCTGTGGTGGGCAGGGATCCTAGGTGCCGGGCTGTGGTGAGCAGGGATCCTAGGTGCCGGGCTGTGGTGGGCAGGGAACCCAGGTGCCGGGCTGTGGTGGGCAGGGATCCTAGGTGCAGGGCTGTGGTGGGCAGGGATCCTAGGTGCTGGGCTGTGGTGAGCAGGGATCCTAGGTGCCGGGCTGTGGTGGGCAGGGATCCTAGGTGCCAGGCTGTGGTGAGCAGGGATCCTAGGTGCTGGGCTGTGGTGGGCAGGGATGCCAGGTGCCGGGCTGTGGTGGGCAGGGATCCTAGGTGCTGGGCTGTGGTGGGCAGGGATCCTAGGTGCCGGGCTGTGGTGAGCAGGGATCCTAGGTGCCGGGCTGTGGTGGGCAGGGAACCCAGGTGCCGGGCTGTGGTGGGCAGGGATCCTAGGTGCAGGGCTGTGGTGGGCAGGGATCCTAGGTGCTGGGCTGTGGTGGGCAGGGATCCTAGGTGCCGGGCTGTGGTGGGCAGGGATCCTAGGTGCCGGGCTGTGGTGAGCAGGGATCCTAGGTGCCGGGCTGTGGTGGGCAGGGATGCCAGGTGCCGGGCTGTGGTGGGCAGGGATCCTAGGTGCCAGGCTGTGGTGGACAGGGATCCCAGGTGCCGGGCAGGGATCCTAGGTGCCGGGCTGTGGTGGGCAGGGATCCCAGGTGCCGGGCTGTGGTGGGCAGGGATCCTAGGTGCCGGGCTGTGGTGGGCAGGGATCCTAGGTGCCGGGCTGTGGTGGGCAGGGATCCCAAGTGCCGGGCTGTGGTGGGCAGGGATCCCAGGTGCCAGGCTGTGGTGGGCAGGGATCCTAGGTGCCGGGCTGTGGTGGGCAGGGATCCCAGATGCCGGGCTGTGGTGGGCAGGGATCCCAGGTGCCGGGCTGTGGTGGACAGGGATCCCAGGTGCCGGGCAGGGATCCTAGGTGCCGGGCTGTGGTGGGCAGGGATCCCAGGTGCCGGGCTGTGGTGGGCAGGGATCCTAGGTGCCGGGCTGTGGTTGGCAGGGATCCTAGGTGCCGGGCTGTGGTGGGCAGGGATCCCAGGTGCCGGGCTGTGGTGGGCAGGGATCCCAAGTGCCGGGCTGTGGTGGGCAGGGATCCTAGGTGCCGGGCTGTGGTGGGCAGGGATCCCAGATGCCGGGCTGTGGTGGGCAGGGATCCCAGGTGCCGGGCTGTGGTGGGCAGAAATCTCAGGGGCCAGGCTGAGGTAGGGCTCTATCTCTTACACATGTGTGTATGTTAGTGTGCACTTGAATTCCCCCCACAGAGATGAAGAGCCTTGTATTATATAGATGATGTGTACAACATGTGTGTGAATATGTATAATCCTGTGAGTGTGTGTGTGTGATAAGAGGGCAGTATACACAACACGAATGGAACGCACAATGTAACACACAATACCTGGGGATATAACCACAGCGTGTTATTCCTGTGAGTCATATTTCTGCAGTAACCCACAATATACAGTGATAATAGCCTCCACTTATGTCATTTCATTGCGGCTGTGGAGAATAGTCACATTAATTTTACGCTCTGTAACTCAGGGCACGTCCACAAAGAATGGAGCACGCAGAATACATTTCACCAGCCTTCCATTAGTGCATGACGTTCAATTAATTAGAGGTACACCTTCATTTATCTCCCCCCCACCCCCACCCCCCTGCTCCGGCAGCATGGCCAGGCCTCCGCCAGCTGCGTTCTCAGACCCACGGACATCATGTCTCCTTCACACAGGGAAATGGGAAAACCTGGCACGCCGAAACTCTGCGCCCGATCGCGGCCTCCCAGGGAGCATTACTCGTTCAGCCTCGGAAACCCCCAAACACCAAGATTATACTCCTGCCGCTTATTTCCAGTCACCTGCCATTAATCTTACCGCGGGAATCTGGCATTACAGGCTCTACGGGAGCAGACCTGCGATCAGTGATAAATACATAATATTACTCACGGCGAGCAGACAGGCGGCATTGTCTGTAATGTCCGGCAGGTGAGCCGACTGCTCGACCTTCAAGGGTCAGGCTGGGATTAGGGAACGGCGCCTGCAAGGACATTCAAAATGGTCGCTCGGCTGGCCATGTTCCCGAGTCACGGGTGCTGGTTGTATAAACGTTATGACACATTCATTAGATTAACACTGAATGGACGACATGTACAGTTTAGATAAAAGGTCGACACAAGCAAAAAGGGTCAGCAATAAAACGGTCAATGTGAGTTTTTTATGAATTCGGAAATTCGTCCCACAGACCCCCAATCAGTGTACCGCTTTTCTCGCCACGCTTCACCGTTCCCGATTGTAGTCGGCATGGATGATACACTATGAAGTTCAATAAAATAAAAAATCCCCAAAAACTCACGTCCGTACCGTTTCATGCGTCGACCATTTCCATGTCAACTTATTGACTGTGTCGACAGTTTTCCTATCGACCAATAGTGGTGGACCTATTGTTGGACATAGACACAGTTGACCAAACCACCAGAACCCCTAAGACATCACCAGCTGAGCCCACACACCTTTAGCACAGCCGGTAAGGCTGCGAGGTCACAACAGATCCAGCTGCCTCACCGCTTCAGCTCTCTCTCCCGCCACCTAATGTACCTCGGCAAGAGTACCCTACAGGCCACCATACACCCCGCACCGGTTGCCCTCTGCCTGGTTACTCTCAACAGAACCTGCGATTATAAACACAATCCCACAAAAAAAATAGAAGTGTATTAACCCTTTTAGGTCCAACGCCTAGTCAGGCTCAACAGCCCTAGCGCTAGTAGCAGATCCAATGGTGAGACACTTTAACATAAGATCATTCAACATTCAGGACCTTATTGAGGTCCCTTCGAATCCCCGGCACGTTCGCACAGGGGACCGATGGTGGGCACATGCGCACGTGCATTTCTGCGCACATGCATACGCTGGGTCCACGCACACAAGACAGCGGGTGGGGGGGGGGGGTCGTGGCGGCGTATAGTTGTGCCCATGGGAATGCCTAGTGTTTCATGGTGTTGCCATGAAAATGCTGGGCGTTCTCATGGGTGTCTCCCTGTGACGTGGGCGGACAGATGACATCACCAGATGTCAGCTGTCCACCCCCTTCCTGCCGAATGTCCATGCACCTCAACGTTTACCTGAGAGTAACCTTCGATGTTCGTGGGCCTTCCACATCATTCGATGGTCGGCAACCATCGAATGATGTGGATGTTCCCTAACGGCCTGCGAATGGATGTTTATGTTAAACCGCCATCAGAAGTGGGGTGGGCGTTCCGGCATTCGGCATCTGATGAACTCGTAAGGCTGCGAATTCCCAGCCTTGCGAATCCACGAGAATAACCACCTCAATGTAGACCATTTTTTAATAAAAAATAAATAAATTCCAATTAATTTAAACATTAAACCAGTCTGTTTGAATTGCAAAAGAAAAAAAAAATTGGACTGCAAAGGGTTAACGACCCCTCTTATTACCGGTCTGGAGGTCACCTTGTGCTCGGTTTAAACTTCGAATTCCACTGTTTCATTTATAGAATATTTCTATTATAAAAACAAGATTCAAGTTGGCTCATATCCACATAATGCAGGGAGTTATTACAGGGAACAGTCCAGGACAAGATCGGAACGTCCGAACAGCTTCATCCTGCCGAGTGCACGGCGTAACGCTATGACTACATGTGACTGTGGGGCAGATTTATTAAGCTCGGTGAAGTGATAAAGTCCCTTATTCTGACTGACTCTGTCGCATAAGAGTTCGGTCAGAGCACGCTCTTTAGCACACTACCCATGCGTGCCGTCCGCAATGTGCAGCCGCACTCCACCCTGCACGGATGTAACTCAGCGACCAGGAAAACTCTGCCGTGCACGGTCGGACACAGTGGGCGTAATTTGGGCGTATCAGAGGGTGTGGCTTCAAAACTGGGCGGTAACCGGGGTTGTGCATGTGGGTGGTGACAACAAGTACTGGACATACGCCCCACTCATGTCACCGAGTGCACGGACCCGCTCGGACTTGTTTTCATGAGAAACACTCGGAAGGAAAAAGTGAGTCTCAAGCCCTGTACACATGCATCGATTTTTCCCGATTTTCGATTCAATTTTGCTTATAGAAGCAAAATCGTATCCTAAACAAAATCAAATGTTTTTTTGTGTCACTTTCGATCTATATTCGATGCGATTTGCGCTCCAGTTTTCACAAAATCTAACATAAAAATATACTGTGCAGCCAAGGAAATATCGAATTCGATCCAGTAAATCGAATGTGTACAATGTACCATGAATGCAAATTCGATATCTAATGCAAAAGTACAGATCTAATGCCAAATCGAAGGGAAAGATCTAATGCCAGATCTAATAGAATCTAACATCGAATCAAAAACCAATCGATGTGTGTGTACAGGGCTTCATTCGGTCGGACAGTCAACACGCACAATACCTACCTTACTTTCAGCTGCACACAATACACACCTACAGTATACAGCATAGAGGATTCTCTCCTTTATTAATTAACTAACTGCATGGCAGCATCACGGGAAGCGCACTTGTAACCTTTATCCATTTACACTTCTGTGTACAAACCGCTTGTATATTTCATTCTTTGAACACACAAATGCAGCACTATTCTTAACTGCTGTTATGTGCCAAGTCTCACGCACGTGCTCTGCCCATGTTAGGACAATATTACACATAGGGCCCAGGATCACCGGACCCAGGGCTACCTACGGGCCCAAGAAAGGTAAGAATCAGTATGTGTGTGATTTGGATGTATTAAACTTTTATTTTTCATGGGTGTCAGTGTGTGTTTTTTTTAACTATTTGTATTACTGTGGAGCTACAAGTGCCAGCGGGCCCTTTAATGCCCCGTATGCTGGGACTTGTGGTTCTCCAAGTCCCAGCATGCAGGGGATGCTTGCTGGGACTCATAGGGCCTTATTCTGGTTGGAGCGGCCGGGCCGTACGCGTACGTCCCGGGATTTTTTATGATCTGCGCATGCGTACATTCGCTAATGCGCAGGCGCGACCACTCACCAACGCTTACGGACGGGTCTCTACGTGCGAAAAAACCTGTACGCGAGTGTACGGGTATTGGGGGCGGCATAGGGGCGTGTTGAGGGGAGCGGCTGAAATAATGAGGGAAAATGGGCGTAAATATGGGCGTACACGGGGGTGTGCACCAAAAATGAGCGGTGCTACAACCGCACGATCGACTAAGGCACCGTTCATTTCGGACACAAAACAGGCGGCCGCCAACCGCCATCTCAAACCACCCCTAGAGATACCGCATGCCAGCGTGCGCCTGAGTTTGCTAATTAACGCTGATTCCTACTCAAACACATACACCTGAATGTAATAAGCAATGCTGCAGTCTATTAAGTCCAAACCATGATTTCACTACCTGCAAGCCACACACAGCACTCAAACACATTGGAAGCTTATCTTTCTATACTTCTCCACATTTAAAGGTTTGTTTAATTTAAGGTAAGAATCTTTTTAAGACCTGCTTATATATGCTAAGGTAGGTATTTGTTAAACAGTTATACACATTAACTACGTGCTTTCATAGACTTTACACAGTAGCACACTCAATCTACACAAGTCGACATGTGTCAACGTGTTCACTCTAATACAAACATAGGTTTTGTATTTAGTATACAATAACATAAACCACATCTAACACCTACAAAGGATGTTTCAGCAATGTTTGAAGCCCATGACCACTATTTTGCACACAATCTTTGTATAGTACCCAAAATACAGAACTGTCTTTATTAAGGTAGACAATTGAGTTAATAGAAAACAATAATTGAATAACAATTAGAATAATTAATTAATTGTCAGAATTGTAGTTGAAAGGCAAGATTTGCAGGTCCATATATGTGAAGGGTATGCCAGCGTGCAGGGACGTACGCTCACTCTCACGAGCGGTGACATAAGCTGAGTTTTCCATTGAAAACAATAGGGACCCGTCCGTGCAAGCTGGCGTACGCTCAGATCTCCGCAAGAAGGCGGTGGGAAGACGGACGAAAGACGTCCGCGTACGTTGCCGTACGCTCAGTTGTACGCCAGTTGTCGGAGTGTAAGGGCTGGGCACGTTTGGCCGCACCGATCAGAATAACCTCCATAGTTCCATAGTATTAGACAATGGGTTTAAATTTTATTTTTTACACAAAGATTAGCCCGGTACCCAATGCCCAGGGGTACCGGGGACAGCAGGTAAGTTCTGGAGGGGGGACCCCTTAGTTGGGGGGGTCCCCACTCCCCAGGACCCCTGCCCATGCTGACCGGTCAGGGGGTGAATGCTTTGGCCGGGGGACTTGTATAAAAAGTCTCCCCCCAGCTGTGGCATTACCCTGCTGGCTGGTTGGGCCTGGGGCTGTTTCTTAAAATACGGGGGACCCCTATTCATTTTGTCCCCCGTATTTTGGGAACCAGCCTCGGCCCTGGAGCTGGTTAATGCCGTGGGGGGGACCCCATGCCTTTTTTTCATTTATTTTCCTTTTTCTTTTACACACTGAAGCCTGCACAAATCTGACTGATCCGTGCAGGCTAAAGCCAAATACGCCGGAAATTGAAGTCTATTTTCCTGGTGTATTTTGCCGGCAATTATCGTCAGTTTGCCGATAATTAGCAGCCGTATTTTAATACGGACGCTTAGTAAATTAGGAATCACCATTCTTTTGAATGGTGATTCCTATTCGTATTTCCCGATGGCGTATACATTCATAAATTTGTAAATACAAATACGAACGTGCCATCAATACGAATACGAATTTGCGTATTTTCGGGATAGTGAATCCCGAAAATACGAATGTGTAAAAAATAGGGTATTTCTGTTTACGAATACACCTATTTTATTACGACTTTAGCTTAGTAAATGTCCCCCTTTATCACTTTGCCGAGTTTATTAAATCTGCCCCTGTGTTCACACAGGGTAAGGTGGACACTCTCTGCCAAAGACGGTATCAGCGTTTCCTTATGGTATTGATCACTGCGTGATGTCTCAGGTTCTGGCCTGTAACACAAAACGTGGGTCTAATGCTGGCCGTAACCTCACAGCGGGCGGGGACTACCACACCGACTTAGTAATAGGCCGCTACATACTTACTGTGGAATGATATCTATTTATCTGGACAGAGAGAATATAAGAGTGACACAGAGGGAAGCTGCGCTGACACCCAATCTATGTCACCTTATCCGGGAAGGGGAGGATGCTGCATTATATACACTGCAATGCGCATGACATCATCACCTTCCATGGTGACCTCATGCAGAAAGCAGCACAGTATAACAAGGTACTGTGGTCCAGAGGATAGTCACGGTTACTAGCACACCTCTAGCTGAGGCACCAAACTGGATTAGCCCAGAAATCATCTGTATAGTGCATACAGACCATGGGCCTCTATTACCTGCTGTCTTGCGTTAGGAGGGGATGATGGGGTGGGTACCTGTAGCCGAATGGCATTCTCATGTGCCAGCGCACAACGCCCCCATTGAAAATACCTTATCCCGCTGCGAATCACGAACATCCTGGTCTCACTTTGACAGGACAATCACAGTTCGTGAGTTGCCGCGGTCGGGAATGCATTGTACAAGTCTGTACGGCAGTATGTACCAGTCTGTACGGCAGTATGTACCAGTGAATGGCATCAGTATGTACCAGTCTGTACGGCAGTATGTACCAGTGAATGGCACCAGTATGTACCAGTCTGTACGGCAGTATGTACCAGTGAATGGCACCAGTATGTACCAGTCTGTACGGCAGTATGTACCAGTGAATGGCACCAGTATGTACCAGTCTGTACGGCAGTATGTACCAGTGAATGGCACCAGTATGTACCAGTGAATGGCACCAGTATGTACCAGTCTGTACGGCAGTATGTACCAGTGAATGGCACCAGTATATACCAGTGAATGGCACCAGTATGTACCAGTGAATGGCACCAGTATGTACCAGTGAATGGCACCAGTATGTACCAGTGAATGGCACCAGTATGTACCAGTCTGTACGGCAGTATGTACCAGTGAATGGCACCAGTATGTACCAGTGAATGGCACCAGTATGTACCAGTCTGTACGGCAATATGTACCAGTGAATGGCACCAGTATATACCAGTGAATGGCACCAGTATGTACCAGTGAATGGCACCAGTATGTACCAGTGAATGGCACCAGTATGTACCAGTGAATGGCACCAGTATGTACCAGTGAATGGCACTAGTATGTACCAGTGAATGGCACCAGTATGTACCAGTGAATGGCACCAGTATTTACCAGTGAATGGCACCAGTATGTACCAGTCTGTACGGCAGTATGTACCAGTGAATGGCACCAGTATGTGCCAGTGAATGGCACCAGTATGTGCCAGTGAATGGCACCAGTATGTGCCAGTGAATGGCACCAGTATGTGCCAGTGAATGGCACCAGTATGTGCCAGTGAATGGCACCAGTATGTGCCAGTGAATGGCACCAGTATGTGCCAGTGAATGGCACCAGTATGTGCCAGTGAATGGCACCAGTATGTGCCAGTGAATGGCACCAGTATGTACCAGTGAATGGCACCAGTATGTACCAGTGAATGGCACCAGTATGTACCAGTGAATGGCAGGCACAACCATGTTTTATATTCCGGGATTGCTTACTTCTAGCAGGTATCATCCAAAATTTACTGCAAAATATGTTTAATAAATTGGTCACAAACAACAAATTCATCATGTGCAGTGTAATGATTGTGTGTCAGTGACATCCTCCTGTCTGTATGTGTGTCAGTGACATCCTCCTGTCTGTATGTGTGTCAGTGACATCCTCCTGTCTGTATGTGTGTCAGTGACATCCTCCTGTCTGTATGTGTGTCAGTGACATCCTCCTGTCTGTATGTGTGTCAGTGACATCTCCTTGTCTGTCTGTGTCTCAATGACATCTTCCTGTCTGTATGTGTGTCAGTGAAATCCTCCTGTCTGTATGTGTGTCCGTGACATCTTCCTATCTGTATGTGTCTCAGAGACATCCTCCTGTCTGTATGTGTGTCAGTGACATCCTCCTGTCTGTATGTGTGTCCGTGACATCTTCCTATCTGTATGTGTCTCAGAGACATCCTCCTGTCTGTATGTGTGTCAGTGACATCCTCCTGTCTGTATGTGTGTCAGTGACATCCTCCTGTCTGTATGTGTGTCAGTGACATCCTCCTGTCTGTATGTGTGTCAGTGACATCCTCCTGTCTGTATGTGTATCCGTGACATCTTCCTATCTGTATGTGTCTCAGAGACATCCTCCTGTCTGTATGTGTGTCAGTGACATCCTCCTGTCTGTATGTGTGTCCG
Source organism: Crinia signifera (assembly GCF_055691185.1). Lineage (NCBI taxonomy): Eukaryota > Metazoa > Chordata > Amphibia > Anura > Myobatrachidae > Crinia > Crinia signifera. The sequence goes on from NC_139223.1 coordinate 14,226,051, forward strand.
TGACATCTTCCGGTCTGTATGTGTCTCAGAGACATCCTCCTGTCTGTATGTGTGTCAGTGACATCCTCCTGTCTGTATGTGTGTCAGTGACATCTTCCTGTCTGTATGTGTGTCAGTGACATCTTCCTGTCTGTATGTGTGTCAGTGACATCTTCCGGTCTGTATGTGTGTCAGTGACATCCTCCTGTCTGTATGTGTGTCAGTGACATCTTCCTGTCTGTATGTGTGTCAGTGACATCCTCCTGTCTGTATGTGTGTCAGTGACATCTTCCGGTCTGCATGTGTGTCAGTGACATCCTCCTGTCTGTATGTGTGTCAGTGACATCTTCTGGTCTGTATGTGTGTCAGTGACATCCTCCTGTCTGTATGTGTGTCAGTGACATCTTCCGGTCTGCATGTGTGTCAGTGACATCCTCCTGTCTGTATGTGTGTCAGTGACATCTTTGGGTCTGTATGTGTGTCAGTGACATCCTCCTGTCTGTATGTGTGTCAGTGACATCTTCCGGTCTGTATGTGTGTCAGTGACATCCACCTGTCTGTATGTGTGTCAGTGACATCCTCCTGTTTGTATGTGCGTCAGTGACATCCTCCTGTCTGTATGTGTGTCCGTGACATCTTCCGGTCTGTATGTGCGTCAGTGACATCCTCCTGTCTGTATGTGTGTCCGTGACATCTTCCGGTCTGTATGTGTCTCAGTTACATCTGTCTCTCTCTCGGTGCCTCAGTGACACATCTCTCTCTCTCTGTATGTGTCTCAGTTACATCTCTCTCTCTCTGTGTACGGGGCTTCATGAGGTGATACGCAGGACCATGCCATAGACACACATGTTCTACAGTCTGCTATCATCTATTATTACATCCTCACGTGTCTCATCCCAAACATATCATTTCTCACACGCAGAACGCTGAGCACAAAGTATGCACCAGTGCATACAGTACATATCCGGGGTCCGCACTACAGGATACATATCCGGGGTCCGCACTACAGGAAACATAGCTGGGGTCCGCACTACATTATACATAGCCAGGGTCCGCACTACAGGATACATAGCCAGGGTCCGCACTACAGGATACATAGCCAGGGTCCGCACTACAGGATACATAGCCGGGGTCCGCACTACAGGATACATAGCCAGGGTCCGCACTACAGGATACATAGCCAGGGTCCGCACTACAGGATACATAGCCGGGGTCCGCACTACAGGATACATAGCCAGGGTCCGCACTACAGGATACATATCCGGGTCCGCACTACAGGATACACAGCCAGGGTCCGCACTACAGGATACATAGCCGGGGTCTGCACTACAGGATACATATCCGGGTCCGCACTACAGGATACATATCCGGGGTCCGCACTACAGGATACATATCCGGGGTCCGCACTACAGGATACATAGCCGGGTCCGCACTACAGGATACATAGCCGGGGTCCGCACCACTGCCTACATAGCCAGGGTCCGCACTACAGTATACATAGCCAGGGTCCGCACTACAGTATACATAGCCAGGGTCCGCACTACAGGATACAAAGCCAGGGTCCGCACTACAGTATACATAGCCAGGGTGCGCACTACAGTATACATAGCCAGGGTCCGCACTACAGGATACATATCCGGGGTCCGCACTACAGGATACATAGCCAGGGTCCGCACTACAGTATACATAGCCAGGGTCCGCACTACTGCATACATAGCCAGGGTCCGCACTACAGGATACATAGCCGTGTCCGCACTACAGGATACATAGCCGGGGCCCGCACTACAGGATACATAGCCGGGGTCCGCACTACTGCATACATAGCCGGGGTCCGCACTACAGGATACATAGCCGGGGTCCGCACTACTGCATACATAGCCGGGGTCCGCACTACAGGATACATAGCCGGGGCCCGCACTACAGGATACATAGCCGGGGTCCGCACTACAGGATACATAGCCGGAGTCCGCACCACTGCAGACATAGCCGGGGTCCGTACTACAGGATACATAGCCAGGGTGCGCACTACAGGATACATAGCCAGGGTGCGCACCACTGCAGACATAGCCGGGGTCAACATTACAGGATACATAACCGGGGTCCGCACCACTGCCTACATAGCCGGGGTCCACATTACAGGATACGTAGCCGTGGTCCGGAATACAGGATACATAGCCGGGGTCCACACTACAGGATACATAGCCGGGGTCAGCAATACAGGATACATAGTCGGGGTCCGCACCACTGCATACATAGCCAGGGTCCGCACTACAGGATACATAGCCGGGGTCTGCACCACTGCAGACATAGCCGGGGTCCACATTACAGGATACGTAGCCGGGGTCCGGAATACAGGATACATAGCCGGGGCCCGCAACACTGCATACATAGCCAGGGTCCGCACCACTGCATACATAGCCAGGGTCCGCACCACTGCCTACATAGCCGGGGTCCGCACCACTGCATACATAGCCGGGTTTCTCTCCCCCTCACACCAGAAAATGCAGGGACAAGGGTGGTGTGATGATCCTGGGACCATACTCCCAGGTAAGTCCCTGCATTTTATGGTGTGAAGGGGTATTATTTCAAATAGCTGGGACCTGCAGTGCTCTGAATACAGCCAGGCAGCCCCCCGCTCTTTGCCCAGCTGTCAATGGTTGTCACTTCTGCCTGGCAGCGGCTGTACCCCAGTTACCACTAGCATGTATTCCCCCTTGGCAATGAGCATTTAATATCACATGTCAATGAGCATGGAACCCCTGGCAATGAGCATGTAGGTAAACAGCACTTATGTAGCATAATTTTTAATTGGCATTATGGTGCTATGGCATAATACATAATGGAAATTATGGTGTGTGGCTTAACATGTTATGGGCATTATGGTGTAAATGTTGCCTTTGGCACACAACGTCCCTGTTTGTGAAGCATATTGTGAATATTGGCTCAAACCATGTGGCATAGTGTGAATTTTTACTCAATCCATGTGCCATAGTGTGAATTTCGGCTCAGTCGGTGTGAATTTTGGCTCATTCCATGTGGCATAATGTGTAATGTGTAATGCAAGTACAGTATAAGGGGGTCACTATTGTGTTGCATGATTTGTATAAGGGGTATATGGTGTGGTAAATTTAGGTGACCACATAAAAGGTGCTGAAATGTTGTGTACCGAGTTTTGGCTTTCAGTATTCTGCACTACAGGATACAAAGCTGAGAGGTCCGCACTACAGGATACACAGCTAAGAGGGGTGTGGTATAGGGTTCCAACAGTCGGGATTCCGACAGTCATTAGCCCGACGTCGGAATCCCGACTGGTCGGGCTAAGACAGCATGGCGAGCGCAACAAAGCCTTGCGCGCTTGCCATTGTTTTTTCCCTCTATGGGGGTCATGGACCCCCATGAGGGAGAATAGCCAGTGGCCGTCGGGAACCCGTGTGCCTGTGTTTTAACAGTCGGAATCCCGATGTCGGGTAAATGACTGTCGGGATCCCAACTGTCGGGACCCCGTCCGGCACCCGCTGAGAGGTCCGCACTACAAGATACATAGCTGGGGGTCAGTACTACAGGATTCATAGCTGAGAGGTCGGCACTACAGGATACACAGCTGGGGTCCGCACTACAGGATACATAGCTGAGGGGTCCCCACTAAAGGATACATAGCCGAGGGGTCCGCACTACAGGATAATAGCTGAGAGGTCCGCACTACAGGATACATAGCTGGGGGTCAGCACTACAGGATACACAGCTGGGTTCCGCACTACAGGATACATAGCTGAGAGGTCCGCACTACAGGATACACAGCTGGGTTCCGCACTACAGGATACATAGCTGAGGGGTCAGGACAAAAGGATACATAGCAGAGGGTTCTGCACTACAGGATACATAGCTGAGAGGTCCGCACTACAGGATACACAGCTGGGTTCCGCACTACAGGATACATAGTTGAGGGGTCCACACTACAGGATACATAGCTAAGGGGTCCGCACTACAGGATAATAGCTGAGAGGTCCGCACTACAAGATACATAGCTGGGGGTCAGCACTACAGGATACATAGCTGAGAGGTCTGCACTACAGGATACAATGCTGAGAGGTCCGCACTACAAGATACATAGCTGGGGGTCAGCACTACAGGATACATAGCTGAGGGGTAAGTACTACAGGATTCATAGCTGAGAGGTCGGCACTAATGGATACATAGCAGAGGGGTCCGCACTACAGGATAATAGCTGCGAGGTCCGCACTACAGGATACAATGCTGAGAGGTCCGCACTACAAGATACATAGCTGGGGGTCAGCACTACAGGATACATAGCTGAGAGGTCAGCACTACAGGATACACAGCTGGGTTCCGCACTACAGGATACATAGCTGAGGGGTCCACACTACAGGATACATAGCTGAGAGGTCCGCACTACAGGATACACAGCTGGGTTCCGCACTACAGGATACATAGCTGAGGGGTCCGCACTAAAGGATACATAGCAGAGGGGTTCGTACTACAGGATACATAGCAGAGGGGTCCGCACTACAGGATAATAGCTGAGAGGTCCGCACTACAGGATACAATGCTGAGAGGTCTGCACTACAAGATACATAGCTGGGGGTCAGCACTACAAGATACATAGCTGGGTTCCGCACTACAGGATACATAGCTGAGAGGTCCGCACTACAGGATACATAGCTGAGGGGTCCTCACTACAGGATACACAGCTGGGTTCCGCACTACGGGATACATAGCTGAGGGGTCCGGACAAAAGGATACATAGCAGAGTGTTCCGCACTACAGAATAATAGCTGAGAGGTCCGCACTACAGGATACAATGCTGAGAGGTCTGCACTACAAGATACATAGCTGGGGGTCAGCACTACAGGATACAAAGCTGAGAGGTCCGCACTACAGGATACAATGCTGAGAGGTCCGCACTACAAGATACATAGCTGGGGGTCAGCACTACAGGATACAATGCTGAGAGGTCCGCACTACAGGATACATAGCTGGGGGTCAGCACTACAGGATACACAGCTGGGTTCCGCACTACAGGATACATAGCTGAGAGGTCCGCACTACAGGATACACAGCTGGGTTCCGCACTACGGGATACATAGCTGAGGGGTCCGGACAAAAGGATATATAGCAGAGTGTTCCGCACTACAGAATAATAGCTGAGAGGTCCGCACTACAGGATACAATGCTGAGAGGTCCGCACTACAAGATACATAGCTGGGGGTCAGCACTACAGGATACATAGCTGAGAGGTCCGCACTACAGGATACACAGCTGGGTTCCGCACTACAGGATACATAGCTGAGGGGTCCACACTACAGGATACATAGCTGAGGGGTCCGCACTACAGGATACACAGCTGGGTTCCGCACTACGGGATACATAGCTGAGGGGTCCGGACAAAAGGATACATAGCAGAGTGTTCCGCACTACAGAATAATGGCTGAGAGGTCCGCACTACAGGATACAATGCTGAGAGGTCCGCACTACAAGATACATAGCTGGGGGTCAGCACTACAGGATACATAGCTGAGAGGTCCGCACTACAGGATACACAGCTGGGTTCCGCACTACAGGATACATAGCTGAGGGGTCCACACTACAGGATACAATGCTGAGAGGTCCGCACTACAAGATACATAGCTGGGGGTCAGCACTACAGGATACATAGCTGAGAGGTCCGCACTACAGGATACACAGCTGGGTTCCGCACTACAGGATACATAGCTGAGGGGTCCGCACTACAGGATACATAGCTGAGGGTTCCGCACTAATGGATACATAGCAGAGGGGTCCGCACTACAGGATAATAGCTAAGAGGTCCGCACTACAGGTTACATAGCTGGGGGTCAGCACTACAGGATACACAGCTGGATTCCGCACTACAGGATACATAGCAGAGAGGTCCGCACTACAGGATACATAGCTGGGTTCCGCACTACAGGATACATAGCTGGGTTCCGCACTACAGGATACATAGCTGAGGGGTCTGGACAAAAGGATACATAGCAGAGGGTTCCGCACTACATGATAATAGCTGAGAGGTCCGCACTACAGGATACAATGCTGAGAGGTCCGCACTACAAGATACATAGCTGGGGGTCAGCACTACAGGATACATAGCTGACAGGTCCGCACTACAGGATACATAGCAGAGGGCTCCGCACTACAGGATACACAGCTGGAAGTACGCACTACAGGATACACAGCTGGGGGTCCGCACTACCGGATAAATAGCTGAGAGGTCAGCACTACAAGATACATAGCTGGGGGTCAGCACTACAGGATACATAGCTGACAGGTCCGCACTACAGGATACACAGCTGGGTTCCACACTACAGGATACATAGCAGAGGGCTCCGCACTACAGGATACACAGCTGGGGGTCCGCACTACCGGATAAATAGCTGAGAGGTCCGCACTACAAGATACATAGCTGGGGGTCAGCACTACAGGATACATAGCTGGGGGTCAGCACTACAGGATACACAGCTGGGGGTCAGCACTACAGGATACATAGCTGGGGGTCAGCACTACAGGATACATAGCTGGGGGTCAGCACTACAGGATACACAGCTGGGGGTCAGCACTACAGGATACACAGCTGGGGGTCAGCACTACAGTATACACAGCTGGGGGTCAGCACTACAGGATACATAGCTGCAACAGCCAGAACAGGTCTCCAACTATCCACCGGGTGGGGATCGTATTATCGACCACACTTAGGTCAACAGTCATTAGGTTGACACCATTGGGTCGACAGGGTTCTAGGTCGACATGGATAAAGGTAGACAGGTGTCTAGGTTGACATGGGACAAGGTCGACTTGGGTTTAGGTCGACATGATTTTTTTTTTCATTTTTTTTTTACCCGAATGTCGACACAGTCGACATGGACACAGTTGGAAGTCAACTGCAGCCCCTCACATCGCTCGCTACGCTCACTAGTGGATGGTAGGGCATGAAATACCTCCTGTCAGCACATGTCGGCACAAAAAAAAAACAGTGAAAAAACCCATGTCGACCTCACAACCTGTCGACTTAACCCATGTCGACCTAACGCACTTGTCGACCTTCATCCATGTCGACCTAGAATCCTGTCGACCTAGTTACCTGTCGACCCAATGGTGTCGACCTAATGACTGTCGACCTAAGTGTGCTCGATAATACAACCGTATCCCCACATGTAACAACATCAGATATATAATAGGTCAGATCCCATGTACACATGTAACTCCATCAGATATATAATAGGTCAGATCCCATGTACGCATGTAACAACATCAGATATATAATAGGTCAAATCCCATGTACACATGTAACAACATCAGATATATAATAGGTCAGATCCCATGTACACATGTAACTACATCAGATATATAATAGGTCAGATCCCATGTACACATGTAACAACATCAGATATATAATAGGTCAGATCCCATGTACACATGTAACAACATCAGGTATATAATAGGTCAGATCCCATGTACACATGTAACAACATCAGATATATAATAGGTCAGATCCCATGTACACATGTAACGACATCAGGTATATAATAGGTCAGATCCCATGTACACATGTAACGACATCAGGTATATAATAGGTCAGATCCCATGTTCACATGTAACAACATCAGATATATAACAGGTCAGATCCCATGTACACATGTAACGACATCAGATATATAATAGGTCAGATCCCATGTACACATGTAACGACATCAGATATATAATAGGTCAGATCCCATGTACACATGTAATGACATCAGATATATAATAAGTCAGATCCCATGTACACATGTAACGACATCAGATATATAATAGGTCAGATCCCATGTACGCATGTAACTACATCAGATATATAACAGGTCAGATCCCATGTACGCATGTAACTACATCAGATATATAATAGGTCAGATCCCATGTACACATGTAACGACATCAGGTATATAATAGGTCAGATCCCATGTTCACATGTAACGACATCAGATATATATAATAGGTCAGATCCCATGTACACATGTAACGACATCAGGTATATAATAGGTCAGATCCCATGTACACATGTAACTACATCAGATATATATAATAGGTCAGATCCCATGTACACATGTAACAACATCAGGTATATAATAGGTCAGATCCCATGTTCACATGTAACGACATCAGATATATATAATAGGTCAGATACCATGTACACATGTAACGACATCAGGTATATAATAGGTCAGATCCCATGTACACATGTAACAACATCAGATATATAATAGGACAGATCCCATGTACACATGTAACTACATCAGATATATAATAGGTCAGATCCCATGTACACATGTAACTACATCAGATATATAATAGGTCAGATCCCATGTACACATGTAACAACATCAGATATATAACAGGTCAGATCCCATGTACACATGTAACAACATCAGATACATAACAGGTCAGATCCCATGTACACATGTAACAACATCAGATATATAATAGGTCAGATCCCATGTACACATGTAACGACATCAGATATATAATAGGTCAGATCCCATGTACACATGTAACTACATCAGATATATAATAGGTCAGATCCCATGTACACATGTAACTACATCAGGTATATAATAGGTCAGATCCCATGTACACATGTAACAGCAGATATATAACAGGTCAGATCCCATGTACGCATGTAACTACATCAGATATATAACAGGTCAGATCCCATGTACGCATCTAACTACATCAGATAAATAATAGGTCAGATCCCATGTACACATGTAACGACATCAGATATATCATAGGTCAGATCCCATGTACACATGTAACAACATCAGATATATAACAGGTCAGATCCCATGTACACATGTAACAACATCAGATATATAACAGGTCAGATCCCATGTACACATGTAACAACATCAGATATATAATAGGTCAGATCCCATGTACACATGTAACGACATCAGATATATCATAGGTCAGATCCCATGTACACATGTAACAACATCAGATATATAACAGGTCAGATCCCATGTACACATGTAACAACATCAGATATATAATAGGTCAGATCCCATGTACAAATGTAACACATGTAACAACATCTGATGTAGTTAGATGCCTCCCATTTACGCATGTATTATTACATCAGATATCTCTTATATATTTGGCTACATCTGTCACTCAAAGTGTGTGAGTGTGTCTGTAACGCTGGGTGGAGCCTCTGACTCACATGACAGAGAAGCAGCCCAGTGAGCCCACAGTGCCAGACACCCTCTGCCTCCCCATGTTGCCCAGCAAAGACTGCTACTCCACAGCCACCAGGTGAGCGCCCCCCGCCGCCCACCCCCCCCCCGACCACCCCTCCCGCGAATCGCGGCACCCCCCGCGCGACCCTCCCCTCCCGCGATTCGCGGCAAAACTTCACCCCCTCCCGCGATACCCACCATCAACCCCCTGCACCCTCCACCCCGCGACCCCTCCTCCCGCGATTTGCGGCACCCCTCCCACGATTCGCAGCACCCACCACCAACCGCGCGACCCCCCAATTCTCTGCAACCCCCCGCGCCACCTCCCACGATTCGCGGCACCCACCCCAACCCCCATGACCCCCCTTCCCGCGACCCCCCCCCTCCTGTGATTCACGGACACCGCCCACCTCCCCCCCACGCGATTCGCAGCAACCCCAAGAATAAATGGCACATGCAAAACACTGACATGGCTATGGTCGACAATGAAAAAGGTTGACATGAGTTTTTGAAGATTTATTTTTCATTTTTTGAATGTTTTCATATTCATTCTCATGTGTTGACATGGACACCAATGAAGTGCCACACTTATGTCAACATTTACATGTGTTGACCTTTCTGTGTTGATTTTTTCTTGTGGTGATTCGCGGCACCCCCACCCCCCCCACCCCCGCGACCCCCCTCCCGTGATTCGCGGCACCCCCCCACCACGTGACCCCCCCTCCCGCGATTTGCACCAACCCCCGCCCCAGGGACCCCCCTCCCGTGATTCGCGGCAACCCCCCCTCCCACAATTCGCGGCACACCACCCCCGCGACCCCTGCGTTTCGCGACCTCCTCCCGTGGTTCGCGGCAAACCCTCCCGCCCCCGTGACCCCCCTCTCCCGCAATTCGCTGCAACCCCCCCGCCCCCCTCCCGTGATTCGCGGCACCCACCCCCCGCGACCCCCCTCCCACAAATTCACGACACCCCCCCCCTGCGACCCTCCCTCCCGCAATTCGCGGACACCGCCCACCTCCCCCACCCCCCCCCCCCCGCGATTCATGGCAACCCCAGGATTAAATGGCACATGCAAAACACTGACATGGCTATGGTCGACAATGAAAAAGGTTGACATGGACAAAAATGAAGTGCCACACTTATGTCAACATTTACATGTGTTGACCTTTCTGTGTTGATTTTTTCTTGTGGCAATTTTTTTCCAGTGCCAACTTTGTGCACGTCAACCTAGACATCATCAACCAAGATGTTGTATAATATACAACACCTGTTCTGTTTTACTGTAGTTGTTTTAAGTCAGATCTTTTACTGCCACTATTACTGTTTATGTAAATGCATTCTGTATGACAGCAACATCCTACCATCCTGCTACAAGAATATATAACCAACTAGGTGATTCATCGCACCCCGTGCCCCCCCCCCCCCTCCCGCAATTCACGGACCCCCTGCACCCCCCTCCCGCGATTCACGCCCCCCTCCCACAATTCACGGCACCCCTGTGCCCCTCTTTAGTCCCCCGTATGCCCACACACCCCTATCACTACCCAGCTTCCTGCTCTCCTGAACCGTAACTTCCACCACTGGGGAGTCGCTGATGCTGTGTTGCCCACATACCCCTATCACTGCCCTGCCTCCTGTTCTCCTGCCCCGTAACTTCCGCCAGTGGGGACCCGCTCACCCTGTGTTGCCCACATTCCCCTTGACATGGACACCCCCCACCTCCCCCACCACCCCACCCCCCCCCCCCCCCCCCCGCGATTCATGGCAACCCCAGGATTAAATGGCACATGCAAAACAATGACATGGCTATGGTCGACAATGAAAAAGGTTGACATGGACACCAATGAAGTGCCACACTTATGTCAACATTTACATGTGTTGACCTTTCTGTGTTGATTTTTTCTTGTGGCAATTTTTTTCCAGTGGCAACTTTGTGCACGTCAACCTAGACATCATCAACCAAGATGTTGTATAATATACAACACCTGTTCTGTTTTACTGTAGTTGTTTTAAGTCAGATCTTTTACTGCCACTATTACTGTTTATGTAAATGCATCCGTATGACAGCAACATCCTACCATCCTGCTACAAGAATATATAACCAACTAGGTGATTCATCGCGCCCCGTGCCACCCCCCCTCCCGCAATTCACGGACCCCCCGCACCCCCCTCCCGCAATTCACGCTCCCCTCCCACAATTTATGGCACCCCCCCTCCCGCAATTCACAACCCCCCCTCGCGCAATTCACGCCCCCTCCCGCGCTTTGCGGACCCCCGCCCCCTTCCGCGATACGCGGACACCTGTGCCCTCCCTCCCTTGATTCACGGCACCCCCCGCGCCCCTTCCACAATTCACGGCACCCCTGCGCCCCTCTTCAGTCCCCCGTATGCCCACACACCCCTATCACTACCCAGCTTCCTGCTCTCCTGAACCGTAACTTCCACCACTGGGGAGTCGCTGACGATGTGTTGCCCACATACCCCTATCACTGCCCTGCCTCCTGTTCTCCTGCCCCGTAACTTCCGCCAGTGGGGACCCGCTCACCCTGTGTTGCCCACATTCCCCTATCATGCTTTACCACCCAGCCTCCTGCTCTCATGCACCCTAACTCAGCCTCCTGCTCTCATGCACCCTAACTCCCACTCAGTAGGAGGAGACACTGACTCAGGGCCACCGTCCTATACTCCTGTACTGCCATGCTGGACCCTCACCCACTGGCAGAATCTGCACAGTGTCCCCCACCCTCCTCTTTAGTCCCCCTTATGCCCACACACCCCTATCACTAGCCAGCCTCCTGTTTTCCTGTGTCATGACCTCCGCCAGTGGGGAGCCGCTGACTCAAAAACACCCTACTATACTAATGCACACACACCTAAACAACACGCACACACAGCTCCCCCCCACACCCACAAATGTCACTGTACCCTCCACACTATCAATGTACATCTTACTCTGTAACCGCTTTTTAATTAAACAAAACAATACACACCCCCTTCCACATCATATGCTCTCTATTTAACACATTTCACCTATAACTCAAGTTGCAATACAGGCATCTTTCATACAATTCTAACCATATTTCTCATATACAAACGTTCACAAATTAAGGGGGCGCAGCCCCTTACGCCGGTGTGAAGAGCGCCCGATGAATCACCTAGTATATAATAAGTCAGATCCCATGTACGCATGTAACTACATCAGATATATATAATAAGTCAGATCCCATGTACGCATGTAACTACATCAGATATATAATAGGTCAGATCCCATGTACACATGTAACTACATCAGGTATATAATAGGTCAGATCCCATGTACACACATCAGGTATATAATAGGTCATAATAGGTCAGATCCCATGTACACATGTAACTACATCAGATATATAATAGGCCAGATCCCATGTACACATGTAACTACATCAGGTATATAATAGGTCAGATCCCATGTACACATATCTCTCTATATCAGGTATATAATAGGTCAGATCCCATGTACACATATATCTCTTCATCAGGTATATAATAGGTCAGATCCCATGTACACATATATCTCTACATCAGGTATATAATAGGTCAGATCCCATGTACACATATATCTCTACATCAGGTATATAATAGGTCCGATCCCATGTACACATATCTCTCTATATCAGGTATATAATAGGTCAGATCCCATGTACACATATATCTCTTCATCAGGTATATAATAGGTCAGATCCCATGTACACATATATCTCTACATCAGGTATATAATAGGTCCGATCCCATGTACACATATATCTCTACATCAGGTATATAATAGGTCCGATCCCATGTACACATATTTCTCTATATCAGGTATATAATAGGTCCGATCCCATGTACACATATATCTCTTCATCAGATATATAATAGGTCAGATCCCATGTACACATATCTCTCTATATCAGGTATATAATAGGTCAGATCCCATGTACACATATATCTCTTCATCAGATATATAATAGGTCAGATCCCATGTACACATATATCTCTTCATCAGGTATATAATAGGTCAGATCCCATGTACACATATCTCTCTATATCAGGTATATAATAGGTCCGATCCCATGTACACATATATCTCTTCATCAGATATATAATAATAGGTCAGATCCCATGTACACATATCTCTCTATATCAGGTATATAATAGGTCAGATCCCATGTACACATATATCTCTTCATCAGATATATAATAGGTCAGATCCCATGTACACATATCTCTCTATATCAGGTATATAATAGGTCAGATCCCATGTACACATATCTCTCTATATCAGGTATATAATAGGTCAGATCCCATGTACACATATATCTCTTCATCAGGTATATAATAGGTCAGATCCCATGTACACATATATCTCTACATCAGGTATATAATAGGTCAGATCCCATGTACACATATATCTCTACATCAGGTATATAATAGGTCCGATCCCATGTACACATATCTCTCTATATCAGGTATATAATAGGTCAGATCCCATGTACACATATATCTCTTCATCAGGTATATAATAGGTCAGATCCCATGTACACATATATCTCTACATCAGGTATATAATAGGTCCGATCCCATGTACACATATATCTCTACATCAGGTATATAATAGGTCCGATCCCATGTACACATATCTCTCTATATCAGGTATATAATAGGTCCGATCCCATGTACACATATATCTCTTCATCAGGTATATAATAGGTCCGATCCCATGTACACATATCTCTCTATATCAGGTATATAATAGGTCCGATCCCATGTACACATATATCTCTTCATCAGATATATAATAGGTCAGATCCCATGTACACATATCTCTCTATATCAGGTATATAATAGGTCAGATCCCATGTTCACATATATCTCTTCATCAGATATATAATAGGTCAGATCCCATGTACACATATATCTCTTCATCAGGTATATAATAGGTCAGATCCCATGTACACATATCTCTCTATATCAGGTATATAATAGGTCCGATCCCATGTACACATATATCTCTTCATCAGATATATAATAGGTCAGATCCCATGTACACATATCTCTCTATATCAGGTATATAATAGGTCAGATCCCATGTACACATATATCTCTTCATCAGATATATAATAGGTCAGATCCCATGTACACATATCTCTCTATATCAGGTATATAATAGGTCAGATCCCATGTACACATATATCTCTTCATCAGATATATAATAGGTCAGATCCCATGTACACATATATCTCTACATCAGGTATATAATAGGTCCGATCCCATGTACACATATATCTCTTCATCAGATATATAATAGGTCAGATCCCATGTACACATATATCTCTTCATCAGGTATATAATAGGTCAGATCCCATGTACACATATATCTCTACATCAGGTATATAATAGGTCCGATCCCATGTACACATATCTCTCTATATCAGGTATATAATAGGTCAGATCCCATGTACACATATATCTCTTCATCAGGTATATAATAGGTCAGATCCCATGTACACATATATCTCTACATCAGGTATATAATAGGTCCGATCCCATGTACACATATATCTCTTCATCAGATATATAATAGGTCCGATCCCATGTACACATATCTCTCTATATCAGGTATATAATAGGTCAGATCCCATGTACACATATATCTCTTCATCAGATATATAATAGGTCAGATCCCATGTACACATATATCTCTTCATCAGGTATATAATAGGTCAGATCCCATGTACACATATCTCTCTATATCAGGTATATAATAGGTCCGATCCCATGTACACATATATCTCTTCATCAGATATATAATAGGTCAGATCCCATGTACACATATCTCTCTATATCAGGTATATAATAGGTCAGATCCCATGTACACATATATCTCTTCATCAGATATATAATAGGTCAGATCCCATGTACACATATCTCTCTATATCAGGTATATAATAGGTCAGATCCCATGTACACATATATCTCTTCATCAGGTATATAATAGGTCAGATCCCATGTACACATATATCTCTACATCAGGTATATAATAGGTCCGATCCCATGTACACATATATCTCTACATCAGGTATATAATAGGTCCGATCCCATGTACACATAAATCTCTTCATCAGGTATATAATAGGTCAGATCCCATGTACACATATATCTCTACATCAGGTATATAATAGGTCAGATCCCATGTACACATATATCTCTTCATCAGGTATATAATAGGTCAGATCCCATGTACACATATATCTCTTCATCAGGTATATAATAGGTCCGATCCCATGTACACATAAATCTCTTCATCAGGTATATAATAGGTCCGATCCCATGTACACATATATCTCTACATCAGGTATATAATAGGTCCGATCCCATGTACACATATATCTCTTCATCAGGTATATAATAGGTCAGATCCCATGTACGCATGTAACGACATCAGATATATAATAGGTCAGATTCCATGTACACATGTAACAACATCAGATATATAATAGGTCAGATTCCATGTACACATGTAACGACATCAGATATATAATAGGTCAGATCCCATGTACACATGTAACAACATCAGGTATATAATAGGTCCGATCCCATGTACACATATCTCTCTATATCAGATATATAATAGGTCAGATCCCATGTACACATATATCTCTACATCAGATATATAATAGGTCAGATCCCATGTACACATAAATCTCTTCATCAGATATATAATAGGTCCGATCCCATGTACACATATATCTCTACATCAGATATATAATAGGTCCGATCCCATGTACACATATAGCTGAAATTCCTGTATAATAAAAGGCTAACTCTGTTCCTCACCTCTAAAGGGATAATTCAAGTGTACTGCGAACAGGTGGCCACTAGATGGCATCCAAAAGAGCAAATAAATGTTGCTTGGTTCGTGAGCGCATCGCCGTTGGTGCTGTCATTACTTCTATGTTTTTTGGAGCAAGTAACTACTCAGATATAATATTTTAGACCCCAAATAGACATAGATAGATCCTATGTACACATGTAGCTGAATATAAGATAATTACAGGTCAGATCCCACGTATACATGTAGCTGACTATCCTGTATAATAAGAGGCTTACGCTACTACACACAATCAACACATATAGGAACACGTACATACTATACTGTCTCACCTGCACATATAGGAACACGTACATACTATACTGTCTCACCTGCACATATAGGAACACGTACATACTATACTGTCTCACCTGCACATATAGGAACATGTACATACTATACTGTCTCACCTGCACATATAGGAACACGTACATACTATACTGTCTCACCTGCACATATAGGAACACGTACATACTATACTGTCTCACCGGCACATATAGGAACACGTACATACTATACTGTCTCACCTGCACATATAGGAACACGTACATACTATACTGTCTCACCTGCACATACAGGAACACGTACATACTATACTGTCTCACCTGCACATATAGGAACATGTACATACTATACTGTCTCACCGGCACATATAGGAACACGTACATACTATACTGTCTCACCTGCACATATAGGAACACGTACATACTATACTATCTCACCTGCACATATAGGAACACGTACATACTATACTGTCTCACCTGCACATATAGGAACACGTACATACTATACTGTCTCACCTGCATATATAGGAACACGTACATACTATACTGTCTCACCTGCACATATAGGAACACGTACATACTATACTGTCTCACCTGCACATATAGGAACACGTACATACTATACTATCTCACCTGCATATATAGGAACACGTGCATACTATACTGTCTCACCTGCACATACAGGAACATGTACATACTATACTGTCTCACCTGCACATATAGGAACACGTACATACTATACTATCTCACCTGCATATATAAGAACACATACATACTATACTCTCACCTGCATATATAGGAACACGTACATACTATACTATCTCACCTGCATATATGAACACGTACATACTATACTATACTCACCTGCATATATAAGAACACGTACATACTATACTATCTCACCTGCACATATAGGAACACGTACATACTATACTGTCTCACCTGCACATATAGGAACACATATATACTATACTGTCTCACCTGCACATATAGGAACACGTACATACTATACTGTCTCACCTGCACATATAGGAACATGTACATACTATACTGTCTCACCTGCATATATAAGAACACGTACATATTATACTGTCTCACCTGCACATATAGGAACACATACATACTATACTGTCTCACCTGCACATATAGGAACACGTACATACTATACTGTCTCACCTGCACATATAGGAACACGTACATACTATACTGTCTCACCTGCACATATAGGAACACGTACATACAATACTGTCTCACCTGCACATATAAGAACACGTACATACTATACTGTCTCACCTGCACATATAGGAACACGTACATACTATACTGTTTCACCTGCACATATAGGAACACGTACATACTATACTGTCTCACCTGCACATATAGGAACACGTACATACTATACTGTCTCACCTGCACAAATAAGAACACGTACATACTATACTGTCTCACCTGCACATATAGGAACACGTACATACTATACTGTCTCACCTGCACATATAGGAACACATACATACTATACTGTCTCACCTGCACATATAGGAACACGTACATACTATACTGTCTCACCTGCACATATAGGAACACGTACATACTATACTGTCTCACCTGCACATATAGGAACACGTACATACTATACTGTCTCACCTGCACATATAGGAACACGTACATACTATACTGTCTCACCTGCACATATAGGAACACATACATACTATACTGTCTCACCTGCACATATAGGAACACGTACATACTATACTGCCTCACCTGCATATATAAGAACACATACATACTATACTATCTCACCTGCACATATAGGAACACATACATACTATACTGTCTCACCTGCACATAAAGGAACACGTACATACTATACTGTCTTACATGCACATATAGGAACACATACATACTATACTGTCTCACCTGCACATATAGGAACACGTACATACTATACTGCCTCACCTGCATATATAAGAACACATACATACTATACTATCTCACCTGCACATATAGGAACACGTACATACTATACTGTCTCACCTGCACATAAAGGAACACGTACATACTATACTGTCTTACATGCACATATAGGAACACGTACATACTATACTGTCTCACCTGCACATATAGGAACACTTACATACTATACTCTCACCTGCATATATAAGAACACGTACATACTATACTGTCTCACCTACACATATAGGAAGACGTACATACTATACTGTCTCACCTGCTCATATAGGAACATGTACATACTATACTATCTCACCTGCACATATAGGAACACAAACATACTATACTGTCTCACCTGCACATATAGGAACACGTACATACTATACTGCCTCACCTGCACATATAGGAACACGTACATACTATACTGTCTCACCTGCACATATAAGAACACGTACATACTATACTGTCTCACATGCACATATAGGAACACGTACATACTATACTGTCTTACCTGCACATATAGGAACACGTACATACTATACTCTCACCTGCATATATAAGAACACGTACATACTATACTGTCTTACCTGCACATATAGGAACACGTACATACTATACTGTCTCACCTGCACATAAAGGAACACGTACATACTATACTGTCTTACATGCACATATAGGAACACGTACATACTATACTGTCTCACCTGCACATATAGGAACACTTACATACTATACTCTCACCTGCATATATAAGAACACGTACATACTATACTGTCTCACCTACACATATAGGAAGACGTACATACTATACTGTCTCACCTGCTCATATAGGAACATGTACATACTATACTATCTCACCTGCACATATAGGAACACGTACATACTATACTGTCTCACCTGCACATATAGGAACACGTACATCCTATACTGCCTCACCTGCATATATAAGAACACATACATACTATACTATCTCACCTGCACATATAGGAACACGTACATACTATACTGTCTCACCTGCACATATAGGAACACGTACATACTATACTGTCTCACCTGCACATATAGGAACACGTACATACTATACTGTCTTACCTGCACATATAGGAACACGTACATACTATACTCTCACCTGCATATATAAGAACACGTACATACTATACTGTCTCACCTGCTCATATAGGAACACGTACATACTATACTGTCTCACCTGTACATATAGGAACATGTACATACTATACTGCCTCACCTGCATATATAAGAACACATACATACTATACTATCTCACCTGCACATATAGGAACACGTACATACTATACTGTCTCACCTGCACATATAGGAACATGTACATACTTTACTGTCTCACCTGCACATATAGGAACACGTACATACTATACTGCCTCACCTGCACATATAGGAACACGTACATACTATACTGTCTCACCTGCTCATATAGAAACACGTACATACTATACTGTCTCACCTGCACATATAGGAACACGTACATACTATACTATCTCCCGCGCTTTGCGGACCCCCGCCCCCTTCCGCGATTCGCGGACACCTGCACCCCCCCCTCTCCGGCAATTCTGTCCCCCTCCCTCCCTTGATTCACGGCACCCCCCGCGCCCCTTCCGCAATTCACGGCACCCCTGCGCCCCTCTTTAGTCCCCCGTATGCCCACACACCCCTATCACTACCCAGCTTCCTGCTCTCCTGAACCGTAAATTCCACCACTGGGGAATCGCTGACGCTGTGTTGCCCACATGCCCCTATCACTGCCCTGCCTCCTGTTGTCCTGCCCCGTAACTTCCGCCAGTGGGGACCAGCTCACCCTGTGTTGCCCACATTCCCCTTGACATGGACACCCCCAACCTCCCCCCCCCCCCGCGATTCATGGCAACCCCAGGATTAAATGGCACATGCAAAACACTGACATGGTTATGGTCGACAATGAAAAAGGTTGACATGGACACCAATGAAAAACAACTGACTTAAAACATACTATACTGTCTCACCTGCACATATAGGAACACATACATACTATAATGCCTCACCTGCACATATAGGAACACGTACATACTATACTGTCTTACCTGCACATATAGGAACACGTACATACTATACTGTCTTACCTGCACATATAGGAACACGTACATACTATACTGTCTCACCTGCACATATAGGAACACGTACATACTATACTGTCTTACCTGCACATATAGGAACACGTACATACTATACTCTCACCTGCATATATAAGAACACGTACATACTATACTGTCTTACCTGCACATATAGGAACACGTACATACTATACTGTCTCACCTGCACATATAGGAACACGTACATACTATACTGTCTCACCTGCACATATAGGAACACGTACATACTATACTATTTCACCTGCATATATAGGAACAGGTACATACTATACTGTCTCACCTGCACATACAGGAACACGTACATACTATACTGTCTCACCTGCACATACAGGAACACGTACATACTATACTGTCTCACCTGCATATATAGGAACACGTACATACTATACTGTCTCACCTGCACATATAGGAACACGTACATACTATACTGTCTCACCTGCATATATAGGAACACGTACATACTATACTGTCTCACCTGCACATACAGGAACACGTACATACTATACTGTCTCACCTGCACATACAGGAACACGTACATACTATACTGTCTCACCTGCATATATAGGAACACGTACATACTATACTGTCTCACCTGCACATATAGGAACACGTACATACTATACTGTCTCACCTGCACATACAGGAACACGTACATACTATACTGTCTCACCTGCACATACAGGAACACGTACATACTATACTGTCTCACCTGCACATATAGGAACACGTACATACTATACTGTCTCACCTGCACATACAGGAACACGTACATACTATACTGTCTCACCTGCACATACAGGAACACGTACATACTATACTGTCTCACCTGCACATATAGGAACACGTAAATACTATACTGTCTCACCTGCACATATAGGAACACGTACATACTATACTGTCTCACCTGCACATATAGGAACACGTACATACTATACTGTCTCACCTGCACATATAGGAACACGTACATACTATATCTTATCTGAGCTACACATGATACATTTCCCACACACACATGTATATAACACACACAGACGTGTAAATATATAACTATACAAGACACAATGAATGACAGGGTGAGAACACAGCCAGAATACTGTCATTATCCATACTCATACGTGCACACAAGAGACATGCAGCCGGCTCCACACATGCACAGATGCCCATGTTAGCAGCAGTCCAGCAATTCCCAGGACACACTTACACATGAATGAGTGGCTGGTTACACCAACGTTCAGACCAATGGCTGACGGGGCCCTCACACACAGGAATGAATGAGATTACACACTGGCACACACAGCACAAAATGAATGAAGCCTGTACCATTCCATCTGACAAGCACATGATTTACACACACCTAACAACTGTCCATTCAGCAGTAGTGTAATGACACACACACCATACAATAATGTAGTACCATACAATAGTGTAACCCAAACCATATAGTAGTGATATCACCCCCCACACACCCACACTATACAGTAGTGTAATGAGAAGCATGCGCCATACAATAGTGAATAGTAGTGTAACACAAACCATAAACTAGGCTGACATTTTTATAAAGGGCTGTCATTTATTCGGCAAACCCATGTCCCCGACATGATTGTCCCTATACATAAACCCCTGCGGTAGTTCAGCACCCGCATGTGCGCCGGACTTGCCCTGCAACACATTTCGAATACCTGCGGGACTTGCAACACATCACACCCAAATCGTATAGGCCCAAACACACAGTATACAGTATAGATGACACCAGACAGTATATTTGATACACACACCACACACAATATATAGTGTAGATGACACACACACAGTAAACAGTAATTACACACAGAGTGTACAGGAGAGGGAGGCACACACAGTATATAGTGTCGATGATACACACAGTGTATAGCGTATATGAAACTGTGCATTGTGTAGATGACACACACACACATAGAGTATATAGTGTAATTGACACACACAGTGCATAGGAGAGGCAGACACACATACACTGTATATATTGTAGATGACACACACACACAGCGTATAGTGTAGATGACACATACAGTATATACACACAGTATATAGTGTAGATGACACACAAAGTATATAGTGTAGATGAGACACACACGGCGTATATTTTAGATGACACACAAGTGTATAGTGTAGATGACACACACAGTATAGTGTAAATGACTCACACAGTGTATAGGAGACACACACAGTATATAGTGTAGATGAGACACACACTCAGTATATAGTATACAGTAGATGACACACATACGGCGTATAGTGTACATGGCACACACAGTATATAGTGTAGATGACACACACAGACGGCATATAGTGTAGATGACACACACGTGTATAGTGTAGATGAAACACACAGCGTATAGGAGAGGGAGGCAGACATACACACTACACACTGACACACACAGTGCATAGTGTAGATGGAACACACAGCATATAGTGTAGATGACACACAGTATGCAGTAATGACACACACAGTGTATAAAAGAGAGAGGCACACACAGTATATACACAAAGTGTATAGTGTAGATGACATACACAGTATACAGTAATGACACACACAGTATACAGTAATGACACACACAGTATACAGTAATGGCACACACAGTATACAGTAAAGAGATGACACACAGTGTATAGGAGAGGGAGGCACACACAATATACAGTAATGACACACACACACCACACACACAGCAGCAGCTCATAAATCAGAATGAGACAGAGACCCGCAATGCACCCTTACCCCCCCACTCACACACACAGCCCTCCCCTCCCCCATCCTGCCCCCCACCCGCACACACAGGGGAGAGCCGGGAGATTGGGGCGCTGGGAAAGGGGGTGATGGAGGCACAGCTTACACTCCTCAGCTCCTGGGTCCGGTCCTTCATGCTTCCTGCGGCGGGGAGTCAGCACCGTGTCCCCCTCCTCTCTCACTGTGTGCCGGTGACAGGGGAGCCCCGGGCGGCGCTCGCTCACAGGGGGAAGGCTGCTGCGGGCGGGCGCAGGGAGGCTGCGGGAGGGCGCACGGAGCAGGCGGGCGGGCGGGCGGACGACTCGGGGGATGCTGCTGCTGCTGCTCTGGTGCTGATGCAGCAGGCGGTGAGGAGGATGCGGGAGAAAGAGACAGAGAGAGGAGGCAGTGCGCAGGCGCAGAGTGCAGGGGCCGCGGGGCATGACGGGATCTGTAGTCCTTCTCCCTCACACAGCTGTATAGATAGAAGCTCCATCCATGTCACATACAGCTAGATATATCCATGTCATATGTGTGTATGTATGTGCTATACATGTATATATTTATCTATATGTGTCACAGCCAATGTCTGTTACACCTATATGTTTGTATGTCCAGGTGTGATATATCTTTTAAATATAGGTAGTTATGTTTAAAATCTATGTATGCATATCTATTTACAGCTTTCTATCTATTTATCCATATAAATATATTAGATTAGGTTCAACTTTATTGTCATTACCCCCAGTACAGTGTATACACACTAGTATACTAGTATAGCAATGTCTTTCTCTCCCCCTTTCCGTGTTCCTCCCATCTCCCCTGTTCCTCCCATATACTACACGTTCTTCCCATTTACTCACATGTTCTTCCCATCTACTCCATCTTCCCCTATTCCTTTTAATCTACCCCATATTCTTCCCATTCCCCCCCATATACCCCATGTTCTTCCCATTTCCTCCCATATAGCCCATGTTCTTATTATGTCCTCCTATCTCGCCCTAGTCTTCCCATCTACCCCATGTTCTTTCCATTTCATCTCATCTACCTCATGTTCCTCCCATCTACACCATTTTCCTAAAATTTCCTCCCATCTAACCCAGGGTCTTCCCTTTTTCTCCCACCTACCCCATGTATTTTCTATTTACTCTCATCTACCCCATGTTCTTCCCATCTACCCAATGTTCTTTCCAGTTACTCCCATCTACCCCATGTTATTCCCCGTTCCTCTCATAACCCCCCTTTTCCTTCTATTTTCCCCATGTTCTTACCTTTTCCTCCCATCTCCCCCTGTTCCTCCCATCTTCTCCATGTTCCTCCCATCTACCCCATGTGCTTTCCATTTCCTCCCATCTTTCCCATGTTCTTCCCATTTCCTCCCATCTATCCCATGTTATTTCCATTTCCTCTAAAATTCCCCATGTTCCTCCAATCCATGCCATGTTCTTCCCATGTCCTCTAATCTACCCAATGTTCTTATCATTTCTAACATGTTCTTCCCATCCAATCTCTCCCTATTCCCATTTTTCTCCCATTTTGCCCATGTTCTTACCTTTTCCTCCCATCTCCCCCTGTTCCTCCCATCTTCACCACATCCAACCTGATGTCCTTCTAGTTTCCTCCCATCTACCCAGTGTCCTTCCCATTTCTTCCAATCTCCCATTCCTCCCAACTACACCATGTTCTTCCCATTTTCTCCCACCTACCCCATGCACTTTCAATTTACTCTCATCTTCCCCATGTTCTTCCCATCTACCAATGTTCTTCCCAGTTACTCCCATCTACCCCACATTATTCCCATTTCCTTTCATCATCCCGTTCCTCCCATCAACCCCATGTTTTTCCCATTTCTACCCATATTCTTCCATCTCCCCATTCCTCTCATAACGCACTTTTTCTCCCATTTTTCCCATGTTCTCACCTTTTCCTCCAATCTCCCCCTGTTCCTTCCATCTTCACCATGTTCTTCCCATCTACCACATGTGCTTTCCATTTCCTCCCATCTTTCCCATGATCTTCCCATCTACCCCATGTTATTTCCATTTCCTCTAAAATTCCCTATGTTCCTCAAATCTACCCCATGTTCTTCCCATGTCCTCCCATCTATCCAATGTTCTTCCCATTTCTCCCATGTTTCTCCTATCTACCTCATGTTCTTCTCATTTCCTCCCATCTACCCCGTGTCCTGGCCATTTCCTCCAATCTCCCCCTGTTCCTCTCAACTACGCCATGTTCTTCCCATTTTCTCCCACCTACCCCATGTACTTTCAATTTACTCTCATATACCCCATGTGCTTTCCATTTCCTCCCATCTTCCCCATAATCTTCCCATCTAACCCATGTTCTTCCCATTTCCTCCCATCTACACCATGGTATTTCCATTTCCTCTAAAATTCCCCATGTTCCTCCAATCTACCCAATATTCTTCCCCATTCCTCCCATCTACCCAATGTTCATCACATTTCTTCCCTGTTCCTCCTATCTACCTGATGTCCTTCTAGTTTCCTACCATCTATCCAGTGTCCTTCCCATTTCCTCCAATCTTCCCTGTTCCTCCCAACTACATCATGTTCTTTCCATTTTCTCCCACTTACACCATGCACTTTCAATTTACTCTCATCTACTCCATGTTCTTCCCATCTACCAATGTTCTTCCCAGTTACTCCCATCTACCCCACATTCTTCCCATTTCCTTTCAGCATCCCCTGTTCCTCCCATCACACCTTGTTCTTCCCACTGACCCCATGTTTTTCCCATTTCTTCCTATATGCCAATGTTCTTACCCAGGGCCATCTTAACAGCAGTGTGGGCCCCTGGGCAAAGCAATGCACTGGGGCCCTTACCCATTCTCCCCTCCTAGGGGTGAGGGTGCTATAAGCAGCAGCTTTGATGTCCCACGGGTGGCAGGGTGTGCTCTATCTTCCACTCAGCATGTAGGACCTGGAGCAGTAACTTCTGCAAATTACTCCTTTACTGCACAGGTGGTGGGAGGGAGAACACTAATGTGTGGAAGGGGGCACTGAGTTGAATGAAGGGTCCCTTGTAAATGACTTCCAGGGAGGTAGGGGGTGTTTTATATGCAGAGGAGGGTTGGATAATGGAGTGGGCTTAATATTTGTCATTTTCCAGTGGAAGGGCAGCTTGTTTGACTGCAGATATCGCCATTATCCGGAAATAGATTTATTAGCCTTCAATAGTATAAAAACCTCTTTCCGGAGGTGCTGGTGACTTGGGGATCAGAGATCAGGAGCCAGAGCAATCCATTGACAAAAATATAAAACTGTACACCAGACATTTGGAGCTGGAGCAGGGACCAGCTGCTGGAAGGCTGATATCTCTGGTTCTGGGCAGGATAGAGACAAGCTGTGTCGACAGAAAGGGGAGAGTCCCAGCTTTTGGAATATACTCATAAAAACTCCCAGTCAGAGAGAACCTGATAAATATGACTGGCAATTAACAGGTCGCATGTGGACTGCTAATTTGAAGTTGTATATCTCCAGTTCCCCAGGGTCGATTTTCAAAATTCTGGTATCCCTGGAAAAAGGGGATCCTCAGCTATCATACACCTGGGGCCCCTGGGCAAGTGCCCATTAAGCCCATATGAAAAGATGGCCCTGTTCTTACCTTTTCCTCCCATCTCCCTGTTTCTCCCATTTTCTCCATGTTCCTCCTATCTACTCCATGTGCTTTCCATTTCCTCCCATCTTTCCCATGATCTTCCCATCTACCCCATGTTCTTCCCATTTCCTCCACTCTACCCCCATGTTATTTCCAGTTCCTCTAAAATTCGCTATGTTCTTCCCATGTCCTCCCATCTACCCAATGTTCTTCCCATTTCTCCCATGTTCCTCCCATCTACCTAATGTTCTTCTAATTTCCTACCATCTACCTCATTTCCTTCCATTTCCTCCAATATCCCCCTGTTCCTCCCAACTATGCCATGTTCTTCCCATCTACCCCATGCCCTTCCCATTTCCTTCCATCTTCTCCGGTTCCTCTAATCTACCAAATGTTCTTCCCATTTCCTCCCATCTATATCATGTTCTTTCAATTTCTCCCGACTCCCCCTGTTCCTTCCACCGACTTCCATTTCCTCCCATCAACCCCATGTTATTTCCCTTTCCTCTCAAATTCCCCATGTTCCTCCCATCAACCCCATATTCTTCCATTTTCCTCCCATCTACGCCACACTCTTCCCCTTCCCTTTTATTTACTCAATGTTCTTCCCATTTCCTCCCATCTACCCCACACTCTTTCCAATTCCTCTCACCTACCACATGCTCTCCACCTGTTCCTCCCTTCTTCTCCATGTTCCTCCCATCTACCTTATCTCCTTCCCATTTCCTCCCATCTTCCCCATGTTCCTCTAATCTACTGCATGTTCTTCCCATTGGGATCAGTAGGATTTACCTACAGCTGAATTCCCGAAAATTACTTGACCGACACTGTTACACCAGCAAGGCGTCAATTCAATTCTTATGGCCAATATCTTGACTCATACTTAATAACAACTGTTGAAATGCCTAGTCATTGACATGATCATAATGCCGAACATGTTAAAATACTGACACAGTTATAATGATGACACGGTCATTAATTTGTATTATGTACCGCAATCCCTCCCATGGCTAGCTGCACTTGCCAAGCTTCCAGCACGGTATCCTGCTACACCCGGCATTCTATTATAGTCTCCCTCTATGGCCACTGGGATAATAAAGTATGAACAAGACAGGTAACTGGCCACAGTCAGTGCGTACAGTGATGCACACTACCCCTTCTCCTGCTCTGTATATTGGAAGTTAGTCTCGGTATCAGGGCACATTTATTAGGTACAGAGATGGCCCACTACCCCTTCTCCTGTTCTGTATATTGGAAGTTAGTCTCGGTATCAGGGCACATTCAGTAGGTACAGAGATGCAAACAACCCCTTCTTCTGCTCTGTATATTGGGCGTAAGTCTCGGTATCTGGGCACATTCAGTAGGTACAGAGATGCACACTACCCCTTCTCCTGTTCTCTATATTGGATGTTAGTCTCGGTATCTGGGCACATTCCATAGGTACAGGGATGCACACTACCCCTTCTCCTGTTTTGTATATTGGGTGTAAGTCTCCTTATCTGGACACATTTCGTAGGAACACAGATGTACACTACCCCTTCTCCTGTTCTGTATATTGGATGTGAGTCTCGGTATATTGGCACATTCAGTAGGTACAGAGATGCAAACTACCCCTTCTTCTGCTATGTATATTGGGCGGAAGTCTTGGTATCTGGGCACATTCAGTATGTACAGAGATGCACACTACCCCTTCTCCTGTTCTGTATATTGGATGTTAGTCTCGGTATCTGGGCACATTCAGTAGGTGCAGAGATGCACACTAAATTCCTATATAGAGAACAGGAGAAGGGGTAGTGTGCATCTCTGTACCTACTGAATGTGCCAATATACCGAGACTCGCACCCAATATACAGAACAGGAGAAGGGGTAGTGTGCATCTGTGTTCCTACGAAATGTGACCAGATACCGAGACTAACACCTAATATACAGAACAGGAGAAGGGGTAGTCTCGGTATCTGGGCACATTCAGTAGGTACAGAGATGCACACTACCCCTTCTCCTGTTCTGTATATTGGATGCTAGTCTCGGTATCTGGCCACATTCTGTAGGTACAGTGATGCACACTACCCCTTCTCCTGTTCTCTATATTGGATGTTAGTCTCGGTATCTGGGCACATTCCGTAGGTACAGTGATGCACACTACCCCTTCTCCTGTTCTGTATATTGGGTGTGAGTCTCGGTATATTGGCACATTCAGTAGGTACAGAGATGCACACTACCCCTTCTCCTGCTCTGTATATTGGGTGTAAGTCATGGTATCTGGGCACATTCAGTAGGTACAGTGATGCACACTACCCCTTCTCCTGTTTTGTATATTGGAAGTCAGTCTCGGTATCAGGGCACATTCAGTAGGTACAGAGATGCACACTACCCCTTCTCCTGTTCTCTATATTGGGCGTAAGTCTTGGTATCTGGGCACATTCAGTAGGTACAGAGATGCACACTACCCCTTCTCCTGTTCTCTATATTGGAAGTTACAGTAGTCTCGGTATCAGGGCACATTCAGTAGGTACAGAGATGCAAACTACCCCTTCTTCTGCTATGTATATTGGGCGTAAGTCTCGGTATCTGGGCACATTCAGTAGGTACAGAGATGCACACTACCCCTTCTCCTGTTCTGTATATTGGATGTTAGTCTCGGTATCTGGGCACATTCCGTAGGTACAGTGATGCACACTTCCCCTTCTCCTGTTCTCTATATTGGATGTTAGTCTCGGTATCTGGGCACATTCCGTAGGTACAGTGATGCACACTACCCCTTCTCCTGTTCTGTATATTGGGTGTTAGTCTCGGTATCAGGGCACATTCAGTAGGTACAGAAATGCACACTACCCCTTCTCCTGTTCTGTATATTGGATGTTAGTCTCGGTATATGGCCACATTCCGTAGGTACAGTGATGCACACTACCCCTTCTCCTGTTCTCTATATTGGATGTTAGTCTCGGTATCTGGGCACATTTCGTAGGTACAGGGATGTACACTACCCCTTCTCCTGTTCTATATATCGGGTGCGAGTCTCGGTATATTGGCACATTCAGTAGGTACAGAGATGCACACTACCCCTTCTCCTGTTCTTTATATTGGGTGTTAGTCTTGGTATCTGGGCACATACAGTAGGTGCAGAGATGCACACTACCCCTTCTCCTGTTCTGTATATTGGGTGTTAGTCTCGGTATCTGGGCTCATTCAGTAGGTACAGAGATGCACACTACCCCTTCTCCTGTTCTGTATATTGGAAGTTACAGTAGTCTCGGTATCAGGGCACATTCAGTAGGTACAGAGATGCAAACTACCCCTTCTTCTGCTATGTATATTGGGCGTAAGTCTCGGTATCTGGGCACATTCAGTAGGTACAGAGATGCACACTACCCCTTCTCCTGTTCTGTATATTGGATGTTAGTCTCGGTATCTGGCCACATTCCGTAGGTACAGTGATGCACACTACCCCTTCTCCTGTTCTCTATATTGGATGTTAGTCTCGGTATCTGGGCACATTCCGTAGGTACAGTGATGCACACTACCCCTTCTCCTGTTCTGTATATTGGGTGTTAGTCTCGGTATCAGGGCACATTCAGTAGGTACAGAGATGTACACTACCCCGTATCCTGTTCTGTATATTGGAAGTTAGTCTCGGTATCAGGGCACATTCAGTAGGTACAGAAATGCACACTACCCCTTCTCCTGTTCTGTATATTGGATGTTAGTCTCGGTATCTGGCCACATTCCGTAGGTACAGAAATGCACACTACCCCTTCTCCTGTTCTCTATATTGGATGTTAGTCTCGGTATCTGGGCACATTCTGTAGGTACAGGGATGTACACTACCCCTTCTCCTGTTCTGTATATTGGGTGTGAGTCTCGGTATATTGGCACATTCAGTAGGTACAGAGATGCACACTACCCCTTCTCCTGTTCTCTATATTGGATGTTAGTCTCGGTATCTGGGCACATTTCGTAGGTACAGGGATGTACACTACCCCTTCTCCTGTTCTATATATCGGGTGCGAGTCTCGGTATATTGGCACATTCAGTAGGTACAGAGATGCACACTACCCCTTCTCCTGTTCTTTATATTGGGTGTTAGTCTTGGTATCTGGGCACATACAGTAGGTGCAGAGATGCACACTACCCCTTCTCCTGTTCTGTATATTGGGTGTTAGTCTCGGTATCTGGGCTCATTCAGTAGGTACAGAGATGCACACTACCCCTTCTCCTGTTCTGTATATTGGGTGTAAGTCTTGGTATCTGGGTACATTCAGTGGGTACAGTGATGCACACTACCCCTTCTTTTGCTCTGTATATTGGGTGTAATTCTCGGTATCAGGGCACATTCAGTAGGTACAGAGATGTACACTACCCCGTATCCTGTTCTGTATATTGGAAGTTAGTCTCGGTATCAGGGCACATTCAGTAGGTACAGAGATGCACACTACCCCTTCTCCTGTTCTCTATATTGGATGTTAGTCTCGGTATCTGGGCACATTCCGTAGGTACAGTGATGCACACTACCCCTTCTCCTGTTCTGTATATTGGAAGTTAGTCTCGGTATCTGGGCACATTCAGTAGGTACAGAGATGCACACTACCCCTTCTCCTGTTCTGTATATTGGATGTTAGTCTCGGTATCTGGCCACATTCCGTAGGTACAGTGATGCACACTACCCCTTCTCCTGTTCTCTATATTGGATGTTAGTCTCGGTATCTGGGCACATTCCGTAGGTACAGTGATGCACACTACCCCTTCTCCTGTTCTCTATATTGGATGTTAGTCTCGGTATCTGGGCATATTTCGTAGGTACAGTGATGCACACTACCCCTTCTTCTGTTCTGTATATTGGATGTTAGTCTCGGTATCTGGGCACATTCCGTAGGTACAGGGATGTACACTACCCCTTCTCCTGTTCTATATATTGGGTGTGAGTCTCGGTATCTGGGCACATACAGTAGGTGCAGAGATGCACACTACCCCTTCTCCTGTTCTGTATATTGGGTGTTAGTCTCGGTATCTGGCCACATTCAGTAGGTACAGAGATGCACACTACCCCTTCTCCTGTTCTGTATATTGGGTGTAAGTCTTGGTATCTAGGTACATTCAGTGGGTACAGTGATACACACTACCCCTTCTTCTGCTCTGTATATTGGGTGTAATTCTCGGTATCTGGGCACATTTAGTAGGTACAGAGATGCACACTACCCCTTCTCCTGTTCTGTATATTCGATGTTAGTCTCGGTATCTGGGCACATTCCGTAGGTACAGAGATGCACACTATCCCTTCTCCTGTTTTGTATATTGGGTGCAAGTCTCGGTGCCTGGGCACATTCCGTAGGAACACAGATGTACACTACCCCTTCTCCTGTTCTGTATATTGAATGTTAGTCTCGGTATCTCGGCATATTCCGTAGGTACACAGATGCACACTACGTCTTCTCCTGTTCTGTATATTGGGTGTAAGTTTCGGTATCTGGGCACATTCTGTAGGTACAGAGATGCACACTACCCCTTCTCCTGCTCTGTATATTGGGTGTTTGTACCTACGAAATGTACCCAGATACAGAGACTGAGATGCACACTACCCCTTCTCATGTTCTGTATATTGTATGTTAGTCTCGGTATCTGGGCACATTCAGTAGGTACAGAGATGTACACTTCCCCGTATCCTGTTCTGTATATTGGAAGTTAGTCTCGGTATCAGGGCACATTCATTAGGTACAGAGATGGACACTACCCCTTCTCCTGCTCTGTATATTGGGCGTAAGTCTTGGTATCTGGGCACATTCAGTAGGTACAGAGATGCACACTACCCCTTCTCCTGTTCTGTATATTGGAAGTTAGTCTCGGTATCAGGGCACATTCATTAGGTACAGAGATGCAAACTACCCCTTCTTCTGCCATGTATATTGGGCGTAAGTCTTGGTATCTGGGCACATTCAGTAGGTACAGAGATGCACAATACCCCTTCTCCTGTTCTCTATATTGGATGTTAGTCTCGGTATCTGGGCACATTTTGTAGGTACAGTGATGCACACTATTCCTTCTCCTGTTCTCTATATTGGATGTTAGTCTCGGTATCTGGGCACATTCTGTAGGTACAGGGATGTACACTACCTCTTCTCCTGTTCTGTATATTGGGTGTGAGTCTCGGTATATTGGCACATTCAGTAGGTACAGAGATGCAAACTACCCCTTCTCCTGTTCTTTATATTGGGTGTTAGTCTCGGTATCAGGGCACATTCAGTAGGTACACAGATGTACACTACCCCTTCTCCTGTTTTGTATATTGGGTGTGAGTCTCGATATATTGGAACATTCAGTAGGTACAGAGATGCACACTACCCCTTCTCCGGTTCTTTATATTGGGTGTTAGTCTTGGTATCTGAGCACATACAGTAGGTACAGAGATGTACACTACCCCTTCTCCTGTTCTGTATATTGGGTGTGAGTCTCGGTATCTGGGCACATTCAGTAGGTACAGAGATGCACACTACCCCTTCTCCTGTTCTGTATATTGGGTGTAAGTCTTGGTATCTAGGTACATTCAGTGGGTACAGTGATGCACACTACCCCTTCTTCTGCTCTGTATATTGGGTGCAATTCTCGGTATCTGGGCACATTCAGTAGGTACAGAGATGCACACTACCCCTTCTCCTGTTCTGTATATTGGATGTTAGTCTCGGTATCTGGGCACATTCCGTAGGTACAGAGATGCACACTACCCCTTCTCCTGTTCTGTATATTGGGTGCAAGTCTCGGTATCTGGGCACATTCCGTAGGAACACAGATGTACACTACCCCTTCTCCTGTTCTGTATATTGGATGTGAGTCTCTGTATCTGGGCACATACAGTAGGTACAGAGATGCACACTACCCCTTCTCCTGTTCTGTATATTGGGTGTTAGTCTCTGTATCTGGGCACATTTCGTAGGTACAGAGATACAGACTACCCCTTCTCCTGCTCTGTATATTGGGTGTAAGTCTTGGTATCTGGGTACATTCAGTGGGTACAGTGATGCACACTACCCCTTCTCCTGCTCTGTATATTGGGTGTAAGTCTCGGTATCTGGGTAAATTCAGTAGGTACAGAGATGCACACTACCCCTTTTCCTGTTCTTTATATTGGGTGTTAGTCTCGGTTTCTGGGCACATACAGTAGGTACAGAGATGCACACTACCCCTTCTCCTGTTCTGTATATTGGGTGTTAGTCTTTGTATCTGGGCACATTTCGTAGGTACAGAGATACAAACTACCCCTTCTCCTGCTCTGTATATTGGGTGTAAGTCTTGGTATCTGGGTACATTCAGTGGGTACAGTGATGCACACTACCCCTTCTCCTGTTCTGTATATTGGGTGTAATTCTCTGTATCTGGGCACATTCAGTAGGTACAGAGATGCACACTACCCCTTCTCCTGCTCTGTATATTGGGTGTGAGTCTCGGTATCTGGGCACATTCCGTAGGTACAGAGATGCACACTACCCCTTCTCCTGCTCTGTATATTGGGCGTAAGTCTTGGTATCTGGGTACATTCAGTAGGAAGACAGACGGACAATACCCCTTCTTCTGTTCTGTATATTGAATGTTAGTCTCGGTATCTGGCCACATTCAGTAGGTACAGAGATGCACACTACCCCTTCTCCTGTATATTGGGTGCAAGTCTCGGTATCTGGGCACATTCCGTAGGAACACAGATGCACACTACCCCTTCTCCTGTTCTGTATATTGGGTTTTAGTCTCGGTATCTGGGCACAGTCAGCAGGTACAGAGATGCACACTACCCCTTCTCCTGTTCTGTATATTGGATGTTAGTCTTGGTATATGGGCACATTCTGTAGGTACAGAGATGCACACTACCCCTTCTCCTGTTCTTTATATTGGATGTTAGTCTCAGTATCTGGCCACATTCAGTAGGTACAGAGATGCACACTACCCTTTCTCCTGTTCTGTATATTGGGTGTAAGTTTCGGTATATTGGCACATTCAGTGGGTACAGTGATGCACACTACCCCTTCTCCTGTTCTGTATATTGGGTATAAGTCTCGTATCTTGGCACATTCAGTAGGTACACTACCCCTTCTCCTGTTTTGTATATTGGGTGTTAGTCTCGGTATCTGGGCACATTCCGTAGGTACAGAGATGCACACTACCCCTTCTCCTGTTTTGTATATTGGGTGTTAGTCTCGGTATCTGGGCACATTCCGTAGGTACATAGATGCACATTACCCCTTCTTCTGTTCTGTATATTGGGTTTAGGTCTCGGTATCTGGAGTTGCTACCTCTAAGCTGTGGAACCTGCAAACAATAATAATTAAGGTCTTTGGGGCATTGACTACATGATGAAGTAAAGCTCTGAACATTGAATTCCCTATGCAGCTTCTCACAATGGAATTCTCATTAAAATCATTCAGTTTAGAGGAAACCCTAGTGCACAGTATGACTTCACTAATTCACTCCTGTGTCAGGTTCTTGGTGTTCCCTCAGGTGTAATACACACAGTGGATCCCCTTGTGGCTGCATCATCAGAACCCTACAGAGTTGTAGCAGTGGAACCCCACAGTGCTGTATCACTGGAAGCCCTTAAAACTGTATCCATAGACACACAGATCATGGTCCTCTCTGGTGCTGGTGTACACTGGAGCAGGAACATCACTAGCAGTGTAGTCATCTGACTAGGACAGGACTGGATGGGAAACAACAGGTACAGGGAACCGATAGGAGCAGGTGGTGTACAGGCAGGCGCAGACAGGAGCAAGCAGGGTAAGGATAAAAGCAGGCAAGTAGCAGGCAGGAAAAAGACAGGAAGAGGCAGGAACAAGCAGGGTACAGGAAGCAGCAATCATGTCCATATCTGTCTGTTCTATCACTGTGTAAAATTGTAAAGAGCAACCGAATCTGCTGCGCTATATAAGAAACGGTAAATTAATAAACCTTTGATGGAATTTCTGAAGAAGATGATGTCAGGGATCTCCTGCACTTTTTTGCACGAGACCTTTAGAGCCCGTTTAAGGAGGGTCTTCTGCTAATAACAACTTCCCATTGTTCCCTTAGGGCTCTGTTACTTAGGATGCCGCCTGGTCTTATAACACCAGGCACCAGA
This sequence comes from Crinia signifera, assembly GCF_055691185.1. Lineage (NCBI taxonomy): Eukaryota > Metazoa > Chordata > Amphibia > Anura > Myobatrachidae > Crinia > Crinia signifera. The sequence continues at coordinate 14,262,010 of NC_139223.1, forward strand.
GGTTCACAAAAATATGTAGGAGACTGCTAGGAAATAATAGACTGCGAGGACCAGGCAAGTGGGTAATAGCAGATGACCAAGAGATATAGATAACTATACTGTGAGCAGGACAAAACAGATACTAGGTATAGCAGAATAGCAGGTAGAGAAACACAGAGACTTAGCTGTAGATAAGCAGACTCTGAGTAATCCAAAACACCAGGGACATGAACACTGGTGCAGGACACAGGAACCAGAATCGCAAGGGGAAACTGGAGGGAACGCTTGGCATGGCTCTAGAAGAACACGAGGAAGTGACAGTAATAAATATCAGGCAAATGATAAACCATTGCAGCTTGATGCTGCATGTGCTTCCAGCCGGCATCCCGGTCCTGACAGGCGGCCGGGACCATAGTTCATTAGACCCGTCCAGTCTGCCTTGCAACGCACAATACTGTTACCTGGCAATAGCTGAAAGACTCAACATTTGACACGAACGCCGCGAGGTGCACGCTTAGCACGTTGGCTGCACGTCTCCAATCAGCCACGACACAGCTTCTAACAAATTGGTAGTTTGAATATCTGAAGACTTTTTCTCAGGGATTTTGAGGACCACCGGGTACTGAACGGAACCTCGAGAAGGCCTGAAGTCCTGAACGTCTCTCACCTCAAATTGCTCCTTGAGATTAACAAGAATGGCAGGAGTGTAGGAGGTTGAAAATCAATGTTGGAAAAAAGAAAAGTGGTTTGCAGAGAGCGGTACGGAAAAAAATTAAGACGTTTGAGTACAGTCGAAAGTTTTAGCCTGATGGCCACTGGAGTAATTACATGAAAACCCTGGAAGGGACCAATGAACCTGGAAGCTAGCTTCATGATGGATACTTTCTGCTGAAGATGGCTGGTTGCTAGAGGGCTTTCCTTTTATTCTGATCTGAGAGAAACTTGTACCAAGCAAGTGCCTATATTGTCATGGACTCAGAAGTTGAGATAGAATTGTATAAAACCCATAGCGTCTAGCCACCCTGCCGCAGCCCTCTCCCTGACAGTCTATCTATCTCCAGCTTATAGCCACCCTCTACTCTCCCCCTGTATCCCCATCTCACACCTGCCTCCCCTCTGCTCTCTCCCTGTATTCCAAGCTTACACCTGCCGCACCTCTCTCCCTGACACTCTCTGTATCCTGTGCTCACAGCCGCCTCACCTCTGCGCTCTCCCTGACATTCCCTGTATCCCCAGCTCACACCTTGACAGCAGCTGTATTCCCAGCCGCCTCACCTCTGCTCTCTCCCTGACACTCCCTGTATCCTGCGCTCACAGTCACCTCACCTATGCTCTCTCTCTGACATTCCCTGTAGCCCCAGCTCACAGCCACCTCCCCTTTGCTCCCTCCCTGACACTCCCTGTATCCCCAGCTCACAGCCGCCTTACCTCTGCTTTTTCCCTGACACTCCCTGTATCCCCAGCTCACAGCCGCCTCACCTCTGCTCTATCCAACACTCCCTGTATCCCCAACTTACAGCCACCTCACCTCTGCTCTATCCAACACTCCCTGTATCCCCAGCTTACAGCCACCTCACCTCTGATCTCTCCCTGTATCCTGTGCTCACAGCTGCCTCACCTCTGCTCTCTCCCTGACACTACCTGTATCCCCATCTCACAGCCACCTCCTCTCTCCCTGTATCCTGCGCTCACAGCCACCTCACCTTTGCTCCCTCCCTGACACTCCTGTATTCCCAGCTCACAGACCCCTCACCTCTGCTCTCTACCTGACACTCCCTGTATTCCCAGCTCACAGCCGCCCCACCTCTGCTCCCTCCATTCTCAGCCTCACCTCTCCTTACACCTTGATGTCACACTCTGGGGGTTTCTAGGGACTGGCAAATGGGGAGTAACCTTAGAGGAGATGGCAGAAGCCTGGTGGACGAATGTAGTGCTTTCTCATGTACCGGAGTACCGGATAAACGGAGAAGTTGAGTAAGGTCTTAAAGTTTTAATGATAAGGCTCTCTCCCTGACACTCCCTGTATCCCCAGCTCACAGCTGCCTCACCTCTGCTTTCTTCCTGACACTCTCTGTATCCCCAGCTCACAGCCGCCTCCCCTCTGCTTTCTTCCTGACACTCTCTGTATCCCCAGCTCACAGCCGCCTCCCCTCTGCTTTCTTCCTGACACTCTCTGTATCCCCAGCTCACAGCCACCTCACCGTTGCTCCATCCCTGACACTCCCTGTATCTCCAGCTCACAGCCGCCTCACCTCTGCTCTTTTCCCCGCCCCCCCAGCCAGCCCTGCTTCAGTGCTTCTGCACATGCGTGTCTGCGCTGAAGGTGGTTGCACATGTGCAAAAAAGGATTTTTTTTGAGCATGTGACAATCATATAAAAATTGTTTTCTATTGAAAGAGTCGAATCCATCCATAGCATGGAGTGAGAGGAGAGAGGGGGTGAGGAGATAGAGGAGAGAGGGTGGGTAGAGATTGTGAGGAGAGGTCAGTCATTTTTAGTAACACCCATCATTTGTGCACAGAGATCGACACCCACAGTGCCCACAGCACACTGACCTAAATGTTTTCTGGGTTTCACAAATGTAACATTATTTAAGACTAGGGGGAGATGCATCAAGTCTTGGGGAGTATGTTTATTGACCAATATGTGCAGCATATCCCCCAAATATACAGTAAGTGTTTCCTGTATGTATCAAGGTAGGACGGCAGCAGAGATCTCTTTATTGGACAGCAGCCGCTGACAATATGGTACAGGAGAGAGGGGGAACATGGGAAGACAATAACAGTGTAGGAAGGCCAGGTGGCCAGCATGTTCGGGATGGTAGATCAATAGGTCAAAGGTCAACAGCCATCTGACACTGGTCTATGTCACACACAGTCGCAGAGCAAAAGTAACGAAAAGACAATGAGCCTGATTCCGACACGGTCGCAATGGTGATGCAGCAGCAATCCTTCTTAGTGGCAGACCTGTAAGGTGCGGCACGTGTAGCAACTGCCTACAGAATCGTAACACGCTCAGCAGCTGCGGAATCCGTCACAATTATGATGCAGATGAAAGGAAATGTGACTCCGAGGGCCGTCATTGCCGTCCAGAATTCCCACTGGAGCTGCAACATTGGTGCCATGCTTTATGTATACAAGTTCACAGTCGCAAGCCCCCAAAAATGGTCACGACCCAGCTGCATTTTTACAGACCCCAATCGGCCTCTTCCTGTCAATCACTTTGCGACTGAATCCTTGCAGTGAGCTGCGCATTAAAAGTAGCCGCATGCACATTCCACAGATGATGATAGCTCACTTACGACATCATCAAAGTCAATGTCGCATCTGAATCAGGCCCCTAGTTACACTATCGAGTATCAATAACCTTGTTATAGAGAACCAGTGAGGAGTCTCCAAAAAAAACAAACAAGATCCGCTATTAATTCTCTGTTACGCCAATGACAGCACCTCGCAGGACGTATAGCAATGCTGGACACAATGTTTTGGGAGGGGGCTATACTGTCCAATTTCATTTACTTTTGAATACATAGTACAGTATGTAGCCCATGAGTTTACAACGACAGCTGTGCTTACAGAAGCTGGCAAACCCAGTAGGCTCGCAGGCTAAATCAATTGTACATACACACCACCTACAGTTTGAAGTCGGTATTGCGTGCCCTGAAAGAATTCCAGCTTGCATTTTCTCAAGCAAGGTTTTTCTTTTCTTTTGCCCCATATGTCTGTATTATATCAATCAGGGGTACCCTAAAACTTGGACTCCCTTACATGAGGTAAGTATACGGGGTTCCGGACAGAACCAAATACAAGAGTATTGTGCATGGATAACAGCATTTATTAAGAGTAGTTAAGATGGGTGCAGCAGGAGCCGCACCCCCGGGTGAAGCCCCAGCCAGGTGGCGGGCTATTCCCCTTCGGTTAAACACCTTTTTTTTAAATTCTGTATTTTTTAGTTTCATTTTCATATCTATAACAATTACAAGATGTTTCGGACACACACCGGCACATTCCAATAACTTCTAGATTGACATTGCTTTGCGATTGATGAAATCAGTTCTTACGTTAATCCATTAAGTTGACAAATCATCATGTACATTTAACACATACAAACATAAGCAAACAACATTTACCCATACACCACCCCTCCCTACTCCCCCGTTGCATATATTACTCTAGATTCACCATCCTCTTCCTCCACCTCTAATTCTTACACCTCTGTCTGTTCTAACATTGTGAAGATTCCATCTTCGGACAATAGAGATTTAATCTATATTTATATTATGTAGACAGTTACTTCATTATCAACATCCTATATCTAATTATTTATTCATTATAGTAATCTGATTGCATCCGCTGTGTCCATAATTTTGTTAACCTACTTATAATACTTCTTTTTCTGATATACATGTGTTTTTCATGTTCTAGGGTACTATTGACTAATTTTTTTCCAATGTCCCAACTCTAGTCCTTCCGATGCCAACCATTTTCTTGCAATTATAACATTAGCAATAGCAGTTAATTTCTCCAGCAGCTGATTGGGTACTTGTTTACTAGCACGGCGCAAGCGATTTTTATCTCAAGCATCGGGACCTAAAAAAATTGCGTCGATCGCATCGCATGCAACCAAATCACATGTGATCGACGCGATTTGTACATTGGAATCAATGTAAAATGGTCCCTGAGACCCAATTTTACATTGGTCCCAATGTAAAAAGCCCCGAACCCCCATTTTTTTTATTAAGTACTTTTTATTAGCTTTTTGCAGAAACATTCAAAGTGCAAGATAGACATGTCAGATTTGAGCAGTGCAAGGCCCTTCGTCATATCATACAATATACACAAATGGGGGTTTCCAACCAACAGGCGCAAAATGAATTGTAGTCTCTGAATCTTCCTATGTTCTCCTCAGAGGTTTCTCGACCATATGGGGAAAAATTCAGAAGAGAGGAAGGTAGTTAGGTCTGACCATCCCAAGGACAAAACAAGATAGCACAATGGATATTTTGTGAAGAGATGGATGGGCGTACCCTACTTACGATAGGTAGGGCAGCGTAAAAGCAAATCACATGCGATTGACGCGATTTTTACATTGGAATCAATGTAAAATGGTCCCTGAGACCCAATTTTACATTGGTCCCAATGTAAAAAGCCCCGAAACCCCAATTTTTTTTTCAATTAAGTACTTTTTATTAGCTTTTTGCAGAAACATACAAAGTGCAAGATAGACATGTCAGATTTGAGCAGTGCGAGGCCCTTCGTCATATCATGTACATACAAAATGTCAATTAGGAACGTAGATATGGATACCTAAGGAGTACCTCCACAACAGGGAAATAACAAGCTATCGACCTGGAGGCGCCATCCAGATCGAACAGGTTATATATATATATATATATATATACGCAGAGGTTAAAAAGAGGATTATACATTTAAATGTACATGGACTATAGAAGGTAAGTATAGACATATTAACCTGCACTGAGTCATAAATCACGGACTACTGCAGTCTATCAACAATAACAAAACAATAAAAAAAACTATACCCTAAAAGCAAATCGACCCCCCAGAAAATGCCCAAATTAAACCTCCTCAGAGCCCCCCACCCTGTATAACCTAACCCCAACTTAGGATATACCTGGATCCCTAAACCATGAACCTTAATCCCACTAAAGCTATGTCTATAAGAGGGAGTAGAATTAGTGGCGTCTAGCTAGATTTAAATAGTCTGCATGAAAAAAAAGGATATGTCATTGCTATCTTAGCTAACTTCCCCCCCTCCCCGTCCGGCCCCCTCCCCCCATTGCCGCATGCTTACCTGTCCGCTCGTCCCGGCTCCCCTCCTGGCTTCAATAAATTCTATGCAGACGGACCACGATAAAATGGCCACCCCCATACCGCAGAGTTTCAGAGAACAGTCTGCTTTATGGGGCGGCCATTTTATCGTGGTCCGTCTCCATAGCATTGATTGAAGCCAGGAGGGGAGCCGGGATGCGCGGACAGGTAAGCATGCGGGGGATGGGGGGCGGGGGGGATTACTATAGCACCGCAGCCCCCCCGGCGCCCCCATATGCACAGCGCCCCCCCGCGACCGCAGGGGCTGCGGTGCTATAGTTACGCCACTGTGGGAGAGAGACCTTTATGGGAAACCCAGCATGATCAGAAGAATTATGTTTGGAACGCCAAAATGATTGAAATTTAGTCATGTCCTCTTGAGAATATATATTCAGAGTACGAAGATAAACAGGAGCTGCGAGGGCCACAGGGTGGGTACACTGAGACACAACTCCCTCGGGCACATCAACACATTTCTTTGGGATATAGGAGGAAGAATGAACATTTGCCTGTATATCACTCAGCTGGGCAATAAGCCTGTCGGTAAATGCACATATTGCATGCAGGATTTGTGAGGCGTCGACGTCCATGATGCCACAATGGTATGTGTAAACAATACTGCAGCTACAGAGGGACCCAAGGGAAAATGGCTGCAGCTATACGTATAGGGTAAATAGTGACGTGTATCTGGCAGGAGAACTGGTCAGCAGTAGGATCGTGGTGTCAATATGCAAAGGCAGTACCTTGTATGGCACAATAAGGAGTTGTTCTCCCACCTCAGCTCCAGATAAAAAGGCTGGAGCACAGAAGATCGTCGCTCCGCGTGAGGAGGTCAGAGGCTTCAAGATGACGCCCGGGAGTCCCGCATTCGAAAGGTCCGGGCTGTCACCACAGAAAACCGGAGCCCAGCGCAGGTGCAGTGGATGGCACAAGACGTGCAGCAAAGGTTCATAAAGGAGAGGGATAAAGGAGAGAGAGCCGTGGCCCCGGGATCAGGAGAATATATCAGGATAGTTGCAGAGCCCCGGAGATCCACGTCCTCTCACCCACCAGGTCAAGCCACGCCCCCCCGAAACCCCAATTTTAATTGCATACCCCCCTCATGGGTGAAATGACCTCCCATTGTTAACGCCACCCCACAATGAACGGTAACCAAAAGCATGGCGAGCGCAGCGAGCCCGCGAGGGGCGGCGGTACACGTCCTCCGACCTTTTTATACCCCCACTATCCACGTCGGCGTGGAGTTGATTTTGTAAAGTGTGGTGAGCGCAGCGAGCAACCGAGCCCGAAGGGTGGCGAGCGCAGCGAGCCCCGCGCATAACTTCACAGGTATACGCGTCCCCTCGCTGTGCTCGCCCCACTTAATAAAATCAACTCCACGCCGAGGTGGATAGTGGGGGTATGAAAAAGTCGGAGGACGCGTACAGCCGCCCCTCGCGGGCTCGCCACGCTTTGGGTTGACGTCAATAGTGGTGGGCGTTAACAATGGGGGGACACTTCACATACTTAAAACCCATGACGGTGCATATACAATCAAAAATTGGGCCCATTTCCCATTGTTACCTATGTAAAATCGCATTGATCGCGTCGCATGCCATTATAATGGTATGCGATGGACGCGATCAACGCGATTTTCTCCTTGCCGGCAATTAAAACACTTGACAGAAAATCGCGTCCATCGCATACCTTAAGTGACCTTAACATAAAATATGCGATCTACCACGACGGGCGCCGTGATAGGAAACAAGTACTGTTGATTGTTTCTATCCCCATCCCTTGGGTCCCCAACAATACCCAATAGACATGACTTTGCATTATAATTTCTTTCTGACGTACCCAAAGTTCCTACTATATGGCTTTATCTGGTCCCAGAATACTTTGACCGCCTCACATTGCCGTATCATATGAAGAAACGTTCCGTGAGTTCTCCTACATTTGGGACATACATCCTCCTTATTTTGGCCCAACTTTTTTATTTTTCCCAGAGTAACATATACTCTATGTAGAATGTATAGCTGGATCTGTTACTGGATTCTGTGGCCCTTGTTGGTAAGGCTAGTGCTCGTTTCCATCCTTGGTTACTATTTCCCCCCCTATCCAGCTCCCACTATTTAAGGATTCTATGATCTATTTGAGGATTCCTGGTCTCATTTACTAGTGCCTCGTATATTTCAGCCACCTTCACCGTTTTCTCCTCATGCAGCATTTTCTTTGATGGGGATCCTCAATGTTCACATTACATCCTCCATATTTCTTATTAAGGCTGCTGCTCAATTGCAGATACCGAAAAAAGAAACCTGTTGGTAATTTATATTCCACGTCTAGTTGGTTGTAGGTCTTCAGTTCCCCGGCTTGGTATACTTGACCAATATTTTCTATCCCTACTTTCCCCACGAGATTCTTGTTTCTTCCTCACTTAGAGGGTTATTCTAGTTGACTCTTTCTGATAAATTCCTTCTTAGATGGACAAATCCATGTGCACTGCAGGGGGGCAGATGTAACATGTGCAGAGAGAATTAGATTTGGGTGAGTTATTTTGTTTATGTGCAGGGAAAATACTGACTGCTTTATTTTTACACTGCACTATAGATCTCACTTTGAAGTAAAACCCCACCCAAATCTAACTCTCTCTGCACAACTAACATCTGCCCCACCTGCAGTGCATATGGTTTTGGCCATCTAAGAAGGAATTTGTCAGAAAAAGTGGACCAAAATAACCCCCATCATTTGTTCTTTCTCTCCTTTAACCCACACTGGTATTTCAGAGTCTGAACCTTCATGTCCCATTATTTTATTTGCACAATCCCATATTGTTTTTGATTGCCTAATAAGGGGATTTTTTTTTTAATGTTCCCTATTATAATAGTTTGTGTAGGTGTCATATTACCACAATTCTGTGAAGCCAATTTATTTATCAGAGCATTCTCTTCCCCCATCATCCAGGTTTGGATATGGGTTAACTGTGCTACGATATAGTACAAGCGAAAGTCAGGCAAACCTAATCCTCCCAGTCTTACCAGGGTGTCACTTTTTATTCTTACCCTTTTTCCTCCCCATTCTAACTGTAATACGGTCTATTCTCTTAAACAGACTCATTGGTAAGTATATTGGAGAATTTTGGAAAATATAGAGAAATTTGGGCAGTATCACCACTGTTATCAGATTTATCCTACCGTCGGGGGTAGTCTATCTAAGTTTGGACCTTACCCTGACATAGCTCAATAAGTGGTTCAATATTATACTTCGTAAATTCCTCCGCCCTGTTGGTAACTCCCAAGGTATCTAGTGTCATCCATCCAGCTCAATGTTCCTCCATTGCTTCCCTGTTCTGATCTATTTCCTCTCAGAGGTATTATGCTGGACTTCCCCCAATTAATTGTTAGCCCAGAATATTTCCCAAAAGTTTCAACTATCTTTAAGACTACCGGTAGTTCTGCTATATGGTTACATAGATATATCAACTGCATACATGGGAATAAGCTCTCTGTCTCTCTCCCTTAGTCCAAACCCTCCCAGTTCTTAGTATACAGGCCAAAGGCTCTATCACCAGGTGGAACAAGGCAGGGGATAAGGGACACCCCTGCCTTGTCCCCCTGGTCAACCCGAAAGGTTCTAGACTAAACCCATTGATTTGCAATCTGGGCCTAGGGTCCCTGTATAAGAGTTTGATCCAATTTATATACTTAGGACCAAACCCATATGTTTCCAGAACAGACCGCTCTATGCAATCATAGGCTTTTGTCGCATCTAATGGTATTACGGCCTTTATGCTTTCCTGTTCTTGTTTTACCTGCAGATTTGTATATAGCCTTCTAATATTCTCCCTCGTACCCCCAAAGGCCCTACAGTGGCCCAATATCTACATAACAACACGAATCCCAAGTGTCACATCACTCTCTACCCCGAGTTTTACCTCCCCAAAAATCCCTCATAGGCTGCTGCACAAACGTGTGTGACTTTACTAAACAAGTGAGTGACTGACCATTGAATCTGTAGATTGTTTCCAAATGCTCATCCTCCCCACCCTACCCCCCTGAGATTTGACAGACAGCACCGGGTGACAGGTCAACGCACCACTGCCACATTTCAGCTCATTATCTCCAAGCACTTTTGAGTTGTGGCCCCTCAATCACCATACACCCATAAACGATGGGATAATTCCATTTATTCGATTCAGCCTGTAAATAAGGGCATGACTCTGCCCCTATAATACCCACTTATAGACAGACTATAAACACTTGTACAGTACATTACATATATACACACACACACACACACACACACACACACACACAATACACAGACTATAATCACCTATACATTATATCCAAACACTATAATCACTTATACATTATACACACACACACACACACACAATACAGACTATAATCATTTATACATTATATATATATATATATATATATATATATAGGGGTACCCCCCTTCCCAAGATCAGGAAGGTGGAATAAGGCGGCACTCACAGGACTTACGATGAAAAAAAACTTTTGCAGATTTATTTATACGTGCATCATAATGTGTCCCGCAACAGATCTAAGTTCCACCAGAGACCAAATTGGAGAGAACAACGTCAAAGAGACCAACAACGCTACTCGAGCGACAGCGACTTCGCTATTGAAGATTCTGACGACACAACTCCCACCTCGAGTCTCCCTTTAGGCAGAACAACGCGGGCACGCGGAGCCAAAGGACCAGGTGGACGCGGAGAGGGGGCCAAAACATCAGGACATACAAAGCCTCCAATAAACAAAAAGAAACCCTGATTTTCAATCTATCCTCCCATCCATTGACACAAGATGAGACCAAGGTTCTCAACAGAGGTTTATCATTTATACCGACCAATAAACACCAGGATGTCAATTGGAAAGCGGATTTGTACAAATTTGGAAGATCAATGAGAATCAGGGAACACTTTCAAGATACGCCTGAGCCGAAAAAAGACCGACATGACCATTTCATTAAAAAACATGCACACTCCACTTATGACCCCCAGTCATTTAACCCGTCCATTAAAATCTTTAATAGGTTAGTGGATGAAGCAGTTACTAAGTTTGACCAGAGCCCAAAGAAAATATATTCCAATATAAACTATAAAGAGGCCAAAGCACTACACTCACTATCCAAAAAATCGGATATAGTGGTACGCCCCGCCGATAAAGGCGGGGGTATTGTGCTACAGGATACATCACAATATATTAAGAACCTAGACAAACTGCTATCAGACCAGACTACCTATCGAAAGCTCCCGGGCGATCCGACATCCATCTTTAAAAAAGAATTGGACGGAGTACTAAGTGAAGCATATAAGAAGAACCAATTTTCGAAGAAAGTATTCCAGACCTTAACACAAGATTTCCCAGTGGTGCCGGTAATATATACGCTTCCCAAAATACATAAAAATCCTGTGGATCCCCCGGTCAGACCAATTATATCTGCCCGGGGCTCCCTATATCAGCCCATTTCTCAATTTTTGGATATTTTGTTACAACCCCACATAGTCATACAAGAACACTACCTAAAAGACACTACGCATCTCCTCCAGAAATTATCTACCATCAAAGACCTTCCAGACAACGTACTCTTATGCACCATGGATGTACAAAATCTGTACACTGTCATCCCTCATGAGGCAGCACTGCAATCAATGCATCGGTTCTTACAAAACATTGATTTCAAAGATCTTGATATTGGATTATTTTTACAGCTATTAGAACTGACACTGAAGAAAAACTACTTCTTGCACAACTCGCACTATTACCTTCAACTCACCGGATGCTTGATGGGCTCTAATGTGTCACCTTCAGTAGCCAACATCTTCATGTTCGAGCAAGAGAAACAGTTTTTCTTCCAGGACAACATCATCTGCCAACACGTAGCGTTATATACGCGATACATAGATGACCTCATGCTTATATGGACTGGCACCATGGAACACCTTGAAGAGATCATCCATACTATCAATAATCAAAATGGACCCATTAAACTCACGTATAATATCAGCCCCAAACTTATCAATTATCTGGACGTTAACATTTCTTTTTTTCAGGGCCACATTGAAACATCTGTATACAAAAAAGATACAGATAGAAACACACTACTACTCAATAGCAGCAATCATGCACCTCCTCTCAAAAAAAGGGATTACCAAAATCCCAATTAATGAGAGTAGCGAGAATTACAAACAACCCTGAAAAACTAGAACCAGCCCTGGAAGAGATGGTACACAAATTTGCGGAGCGAGGTTATGACAGAAAATTATTACAACAGCAAAAAATGGAGGTACTCAATACCCCCAGAGATCAGCTCCTACAAACTAGCAATTCGAAAAAAAGAAAACCAGAAACCCGTATACCATTTATTACCACATATACACCTACCAGTACCGTGCTACCCAGAGCACTAAATGACCTCTGGCCCATCATGTCCGGAGACAAAAAACTAACATGTATCGCCAAAAAAACTCCCATGCCCAGCTATCGACGAGGCAAAAACCTCAGAGATATACTAGTTAAAACCAACATAGAGACAACCACAATAAAAACCCTATTTAATGTACAAGCGAAAAAACCTGGGTGCTATAGATGCCCTGCTTGCATTACTTGTGGGTACATGGAGAGTGGCCACGATTTTAAACATCCCCAATCGGGAAAAAGATACAAAATTAGACATGTTCTTACTTGTAAAACCCAATACATAGTATACATTATTATATGCCCTTGTGGTAAATACTATGTTGGCCAGACCATACGCAGCTTCCGTGAGAGAATGGCCTTACATAGGTCGGCCATCAAGGCGATCTTGGAAGGCAAGGAAGTTGACCAGCCGGTAGCACGGCACTTTAAAACACATGGACACTCACTTACGCAATTCCGATGTAAAATCATTGATCATGTACCACCTCTGAAAAGGGGTGGCAACAGACAAAAATTACTAAACAGAAAAGAAACAGAATGGATCCATAAATTAAACACCCTAGTCCCAAATGGCCTCAATGAGACCATATCTTGGAATGCTTTTTTGTAATAGTAACACGATACAAATATCCATACCTGATATACCCATTGCAGTTCTGACCACCTTGTGTAAAAACTCCGATTGAAACAACCACCATCTAATAAATATGGTTGGTTTCAATATAGATAGATGTAGTCGACATAAAAAATGTCGACACAATTACCTCAGAGAGATACATGTTATAAAGGTAGACTCTTTTGAGTCCAGATACACTGACATGTGTGGCTGATGCGACACATGTAAGTTGGAGCAAAAAAATAAGAATCGTTAACTGTATATGAATTTTTTTGCCATGCATGTCTGTATAAGTGTCACACTAATTTTAATCCTTATTCATTTATTTCACTACCTAATTTCGTGTCACTATCAATAGTCCGATGTATACACATGTTTTTATCACTTATTTTGTTATTTGTATTTATAAGCACGTTATCACTTTCCAACTCTTTACAGTTGGTCTTACATTTGCGGCTCCCCCTGTAACCCCGAAGTGCTAGCGTGATGGGACGCCGATGGTTGCTAAGCAACAAGTCAGCGCTGCAGACCAGGGAGAGCGCGCGTCACTACCTTACGACCCGTGTCATCCCCAAGGGACGCAGCGTCCGATACCCGGAAGTACCGCTCGCGGGCACCGGGAGAACAGCGGGAGGACCTCACATCGGCTATTTAAAGTAAGTAAGCTCACCTATCTGGTTGTTTTTGCACTTGCACTTTACCCCCCACCTGTCCGTCCTGATGAAAAGGCGAATGCCTTGAAACGTAGACGATTTCATGGACACATTATGATGCACGTATAAATAAATCTGCAAAAGTTTTTTTTCATCGTAAGTCCTGTGAGTGCCGCCTTATTCCACCTTCCTGATCTTGGGAAGGGGGGTACCCCTATATATCATTGCATTCGAGGAAGGCAACCAGGCAATATCCTCTATCTTCAGAGTGCCAGACTATACAGACTGTATATATATATATATATATATATATATATAGCAACTGGGGGTGCGGCACTCATGGCTTCGGTTTTTAGAAATCAACACACCGTGACATGGTTTAAAGTGATCACTTTAAACCGTGTCACGGTGTGTTGATTTCTAAAAACCAAAGCCGTGAGTGCCGCACCCCCAGTTGCTATACTTACCCCCCTGTGAAGGCAACGGCTGCAGCTTTCAACTGTTACATTGGAGTGCCAGACCTCAGCTGCATGCATATATATATATATATATATACACACACATAAATATATATATATATATATATATATATATATACACACACACACACACACACAATGCACAAACTATAATCACTTATACATTATATCCAAACACTATAATCACTTATACATTATATATACAAACACTATTAGAGTTCATTCTAACACCCGCCATCTTTGAAAACCCATGCAGCTCCTCTTCCCTGCCTGGGGTGTCGCTGTCTGCTGTGGTGTTTCTAGCACAGGTTTGGTTTGCATATCAGTGCTGATATACAGACCACACTGTGCCAGAAGAACTACAGCAGACAGCGACACCCCAGGCAGGGAAGAGGAACTGCATGGGTTTTCAAATATGGCGGGTGCTAGAATGAACACCAACTATAATCACTTATACATTATACACACACACAACACAGGCTATAATCACTTATACATTATATATACAAACACTATAACCACTTATACATTATATACACACACACACAATACAGACTATAATCACTTATACATCATATACACACAAACAATACAAACTATAATCACTAATACATTATGGGGTTATTCAAGTTCATTCACACGGAGGACCAATGTTGCACATCTGCGCACGTACAGACGTAGGGTGTGTGCACCCACGACAAACTTTCCGTTCTCCGGGTGCACGCACCCTGGACGGCGTGCGGGGGAAGGAGAAGGGCGGGGAGCAAATAATATCCTCAGTCAGAAAGCAGAAGACTTCTGCTTTCTGACTCAGGATATTATTGGCTCCAAAATTGCTGAATGTACTGTTAAGTACCAATGCTGTGAAGGAACCCCAGTCGGTCAACTGTATAGTTTTTATCCAAAACTTGTCGCGATTTATGGTTACAGATGGAACCACATTATTTTATATGTCAGATGTTGGTCTATACTTTGCCTCTCTATTATTGAGGAGAATTAGACCTTTTACCTTATTGATCTTTTGATCCAGTTCATCCCTGAAGAAGTCATTTTGGGACGAAACGCGTAGGGTCGTTTATGATGTTTTAAGTTAGATGTTGGATCAATTATAGAAATTTTATGAGAATCATCAAATTAAGAGAGATACTTTTTTGTAGTGATGTTCTGAATAAATACTATTCATTTTCAACATTGTGTACCATTTCTGGTGAGAATATAAGAGTGCACTTCTATAGCTCTTCTTTTCATTCCTATCCCTTGTGCCTTTATTAACAGCAAGGCGCTACAGAAGAGCTGCCACCACCAGCGCGGAAGAAGGTCACAAACCCCTTTTCGATATAGATCTATCTGTAAACATACAACAAAAGAGGAGCACTCCATAGTGTAAAACTGAGAGTTTTAGTAAGCACACAAAATGCTCCGGTGCAGCCAAAATGTACTCGTACTGGGACTAAAACAGCTGTGGGCTGGTTACCACAAGGTGCAATAAAAGCAAGGCAGGCAAATCTCCTACCACTTAAGACGTGAAACATATTGGATCCTTACGTTGACCACCCTGACACCCCTGGGACTAATGAGGGATATGAGTTCACACCCTTTATCAATAGATAGGTTTAAAATTTATACCGCAGGGTCCTATGTAAATTGTTTCCCTTGAATAATAATAAATAATAATAATAAAAAATTCCTACTGCTAACATTAATCTTATGTTTTTTATATTGTTTTGGGGAAGCAAAAAAATTGTTTAAACCTTCCTGGTTGATTACATCATATTTTTCGATATTTTGCATTTTTTATGATAATTCCGGCTCTTTATAAAAGGTTGCCTTATTTAATGTTAAATATAAATGTTTTTTGGGTACTTGTGTATTATCTGGGCGTCCATCGATGCAATGTGACCCGATTTTTTATTGTACACCCACCCTGATGGGTGATGACTATGTTAAATGCCCCCCCCATTGTTAATGCCACCCCAGTATCAACGCGGTACGCGTCCTCCGACCTTTTCATCCCCCACTTATCCACGTCGGCGTGGAGTTGATTTTAGATAGCGTGGCGAGCGCACACTAGATAGTGTGGCGGGGCGCGTGGGGATGCGGATTATTTTATATTTATTCCACGTGCGCTCACCACACTATCTAAAAACAACTCCCCGCTGACGTGGATAGTGGGGGTATGAAAAGGTTGGAGGACGCGTACCGCTGCCCTCGCCATGCTTCGGCTTGGCTTTAACAATGGGGGGGGGGGCATTTAACATAGTCATCACCCATCAGGGTGGCTGTACGATTTAAAATCGGGTCTGGGGGTGCATTTAACATAGGAATCAGGCATCAGGGTGTCTGTATCGGGTACAATCGCGTCGCATTGCATCACATGCCATTATAATGACATGCGATGCGATATTAAAATTGTACAGACGGCCCTGGAAACCCTCAAATCGGGTCCCATCGCATACCTTAATTAGTGGTATGCGATGGGCGCCCGGATAATACACAAATACCGTTTTTGTATACTAACTCGGTCAATCTTTTTTGGTTGGCCATATTATACCTTATTACTGTTTGTATACACAATGCATTCTTAACATGTATATCAGCCTCCTATAGCGTAATATGGAATCGAATATGAATTGAACGGCTTTTGTCTATTTGCCGTTCCTTTTATGACATTCGTTATATATGGTACTGATTACCAGTGACTTCTGTATTTACCATGTATATATTATGTATTTTATTGTTTTTGTTCGTATAATATGCACTGATATGTATCTTCTTATTGTTATATTCACGCCTGCCGGTCTGAACAAATCCTATTGGTCATCTGTTTCTGTCTTAAGTCCGGAGCTGACCGTCACCAGCCACGCCCTCTGACGAAGTTTTTTATGAAACCCGTTAGAGCGAAGCTTGGTGACGTCAGCTTGCTGTGTGCCGGACCTCCCTTGCCACCTCTGTTCCTGTACCTTGTGGTAACCAGCCCACAGCTGTTTTAGTCCCGGTACGAGTACATTTTGGCTGCACCGGAGCATTTTGTGTGCTTATTATCAGTTTTACACTATGGAGCGCTCCTCTTTTGTTGTATTTTTGCAGATCTCTATTTTGATCCCGTGAGTCCTGGGATTTCGTTGGAGTGAGCTGCAGTCCAGATTGGGACTTAGGGCCTTATTCTGGTTAGGTCGGTGAAACGGACGTACGGTCCGTTTCACCGTACACGGACGGTGAGCGTTAAGTCCGCCTACAGAACAGCCGCATACGGATGGTCACAAACACCGACAATGGGGAGTGGTGTACACCACCGGATACGGACCGGTCTCCGCTTAGACACCGTTAACTGGCGTACAACAGAGCGTACGCCCAAAGTGCACGGACGGGTCTCGCCTTTTTTCAATGGAAAACTCCGTACGTCCGTGCACGGTGGCATACCCTTCACATATATGGGCCTGCTAATCTAGCCTTTCAACTATGATTAAGGCAATTAAATGAATTATTCTGTTATTCAATAATTGTTTTCTATTAACTCAATTGTCTACCTTAATAAACACACTAATAAAACAACATTTTAACCCTCATTACATGTATATTTATTATGTTCTAATGTGGCATTTTACTCACTATCTATGTGTCCCCACATTGGTTTTACTTTTAAATAAAGTTATATTGGTGTTACAGTGAAAAAGTTGACACATGTCGACTTCTGTGAATTGAGTGTCCTGCTTTTATATACAAAAACACTTACTGAATGGGTGTAAATGGTTATAAAATAACTACCTTGACATATGTAAGCAGGTCTTAGAAGAAATCTTACCTACAATTAAACCAAACTTGCAGGTAGTGAAATCATGGTTTTCACTGAATAGGCTGCAGCATTGCTTATTACATTCAGGTGTCGTAATCAGCTTTAATCAGCAGACCCAGGCGTCCGCTCTCATACGGTATCTCTAGGGGTGGTCTGGAGCTATCTTTGGCGTTCGCCAGTTTTTGGGCCAAAATGCACGGGGCATTCGCCGATCGAGCGGTGCGTACATTTTTGGTGCACACCCATGTTTACGCCCAGTTTTCCTCATTATTCCGGCCGCTCCCCTAAAAACGCCCCCATGCCGCCCACAATGACAGTACTCTTGCGGACAGGTTTTTCCACACGGAGAGACCCGTCCGTGAGCGGTGTGAGGTTGCCGCACCTGCGCATTGCGAAAGCTACACATGATGAAAAAAAAACCCGATCCGCTCGTATACGGACCCACCGTACCAAGCAGAATAAGGCCCTTAGTGTATATTACAAGGCCATACCCCTGTGCAAGTTGGTGTTTGGACTGCAATCTAGCAAATCTACGATGATTTGTTCTACCTTTTCCAGTTTATTCATATGTCTAGTGTCCGTGAGTCTCTGAAACACTGCCATCTGCTGGCAGAGAGTGAAACTACATCTCTCTCACACATGCACATACACAGACTAGCGTTTTAAGCTTTTGCTTCGAGCGAGCTTACTAGTACATTATATACACACACACACACACACACACACACAATAGACTATTATCACTTATACATTATATACACACACACACACACTTACAATACAGTCTATAATCACTTATACATTATATATACACACACTATAATCACTTATACATTATACATACACACAATAATCACTTATCCATTATATATACACACTATAATATACACTTATACATACACACTATAATCACTTATACATACACACAATACAGTCTTAGTCACTTATACATTCTATATACACACACACACACTATAATCACTTATACATTATATATACACACTATAATCACTTATACATTATACATACACACAATAATCACTTATACATTATATATACACACTGTAATATACATACATATACACTTATACATTATACATACAAACTATAATCACTTATACATTATATATACACACAATACACAGGCTATAATCAGTTATACATTATACATACACACACTATAATCACTCATACATTATATATACACACAATACACACACTATAATCACTTATACATTATATAAACACACAATACACACACTACAATCACTCATACATTATACATACACACAGTATACACAGATATGTAAAATCGTAACAAGCAGCCCTGGTGTCCACATCCCGGGTCCTCCTCCTGTGTGTTTCCCAGCATGCACCTGCCCCCTGAGCCTGACGTCTGTGCCGCAGGAAGGGTGCAGTGGGCGGGGCCGGCACGGAGCATGCGCAGTGTGTCTGGATTGGAACAAGTTCTGTGTATGAGAAGTGGAGCACTGAGGAAGGATACATTGTATCCAGCAGCAGCAGTATGAGGGACCGCACCAAGGAGCTGGGATATGTGAGACATCTCATAATACTTAGCTTGGGGAGGGAGGGGGGACTACATGTCCCAGCACACCTTGCCTGTAGCCTGGGAGTACTGTGTGTACCGGCTGGGAGGACTTCCAACATTTACTGTACTGTGCGGAGACTGTCACTGCATAGGGTTATTTCTGCTTCACCTCCAGTCAGTCAGCCAAGGGGCCTCAGCCCCAATGCCACCCCCACCCCGTGCCCCTGGCGTGTAGCCTGTTACATTGTGTATGTATGGTGACTGTGAGGTCCCTGTTCTCATGTCTGATGTCAGTGTGATGTCATCAGACCACCCCCCCAACACAAGGCCACCCCCACCCCCTGCCCCTGGCATGTAGCCTGTTACATTGTGTATGTATGGTGACTGTGGGGTCCCTGTTCTCATATCTGATGTCAGAGTGATGTCATCATCCCCACCCCCAACACAAGGCCACCCCCACCCCCTGGCATGTAGCCTGTTACATTGTGTATGTATGGTGACTGTGAGGTCCCTGTTCTCATGTCTGATGTCAGAGTGATGTCATCATCCCCACCCCCAACACAAGGCCACCCCCACCCCCTGCCCCTGGCATGTAGCCTGTTACATTGTGTATGTATGGTGTCTGTGAGGTCCCTGTTCTCATATCTGATGTCAGAGTGATGTCACCAGACCCCCCGCCCCCAACACAAGGCCGCCCCACACCCTGCCCCTGGCATGTAGCCTGTTACATTGGCCCTTATTCAGATCTGATCGCAGTACAAATTTGTTCTCAAAATGGGCAATACCATGTGCACTGCAGGTGGGGCAGATGTAACATGTGCAGAGAGTTACATTTGGGTGGGGTGTGTTGAAACTGAAATTTAAACTGCAGTGTAAAAATAAAGCAGCCAGTATTTACCCTGCACAGAAACAAAATAACTCACACAAATCTAACTCTCTCTGCACATGTGACATCTGCCCCACCTGCAGTGCACATGGTTTTGTCCATTTTGAGAACAAATTTGTACTGCGATCAGATCTAAATAAGGGCCATTGTGTATGGTGACTGTGAGGTCCCTGTTCTCATATCTGATGTCATCAGCCACCCCCACATCCTGCCCCTGGCGTGTAGCTGGTTACATTGTGCATGTGTCTGTGAGGTCAGTGTCCTCATGTCTGATGTCAGAGTGATGTCATCAGAGCCCCCCCCCAACACAAGGCCACCCCCACATCCTGCCCCTGGCGTGTAGATGGTTACATTGTGCATGTGAGGTCAGTGTCCTCATGTCTGATGTCAGAGTGATGTCATCAGACTCCCCCCCCCCCCCTCCCCCCATCCCCAGCACCAATGTCACCCCCACACCCTGCCCCTGGCATGTAGCCTGTTACATTGTGTATGGTGACTGTGTCCTCATGTGTGATGTCAGAGTGATGTGATTGAATGGCACATTGGGTATCCCTCTGATCTTCCCAGGGGCCACAGCATAATAACCTTAGAGGTACATGCTATAACAGGCCAATATGGCGACAGAATTGGGAGGAACTGGATGGGTTGCCTGTCGCCCATCACTGATCTATAGAGGCTGGATCATAGGCTTCTCCCTGCCCAGCGCCTCTCCGGCAGACGCTTCCTCTCTATTATTATGTGATAGGCAATGTACTTATTTATATAGCGTTTCTCTTCAGTAGGGCTCATTTACAATGGCTTGTATCCATGGCAATAATTATAGTGAAGCATATTCATTTATCAGCGCTAGGGAGGTGCGATGGTTCTCCGATAGTGCCTGTGATGGCGGACGCTGGTTCCACTAATGCCATGTCAAGGGCACGTCCGCTTGGTGTGTTCTCATTTCCTTTGGCGTATGCTGTTTGTGTGTATTCTCTGCTGTGGTGCTTCTAGCACAGTGTGGTCTGTATTCCAGCACTGATATCTTACCAGACCTGTGCTAGAAGCATCACAGGAGAGAGTGACACCTCATGCGGCCGTGCCTCAGGAGCTGATGAGCCACATTGCTGCATTCTTATTGGATGACCAGATGGTTATCACGGCTTCATGCGGGTGATGTGTGGGCTGCCCGATGTTCTTCATTTGTGCCACGTTGTTGTTCATGTTTCAGGGCGACAGTGATTCGGAGTCGGACGAGTGTAAGGTGTTCATCGATATCCGAGCTAATGGCACCCCAGAGGAAAAGGAGATTGATCAGCAGCTGTTCCAAATGGTAACTTGTAACCGGTGTCGCTGGGTACTGCTGCTGGTGAGGGGCAGGTGGCGGCACGCCCTGCCTCCTGCATTAATGGCCGGTGGCTGAGGGCTTTGTCTTCTTTCAGATCCGAGAGATCCGGGAGTCACTGCAGGTCCTCGGCCGCAAAGTGAAAGAGCTGGAAGCCAGTCAGGTGAAGATCCTCAGCCAGCCGCTACCTGAGGACAGTAAGTGATTGGCTGCGCCACATACAGACCTCCCATCCCTAATAGCTGTGTTCAGTTATAGATCACTGCAACTTTATAACACTCATCACTGCACCCTCATACAACCTGTGCTTCACAGCAACTCATCACTGCACCCTCATACCATCTATACCTCACAGTAACTCATCGCTGCACCCTCATACCACCTGTACTTTACAGTAACTCATCACTGCACCCTCAAGTCACCTATACTTTACAGTAACTCATCACTACACCCTCATACCACCTATACTTCACAGTAACTCATCACTGCACCCTCATACCACCTATACTTCACAGTTACTCATCACTGCACCCTCATACCACCTATACTTCACAGAAACTCATCACTGCACCCTCATACCACTTATACTTCACAGAAAATCCTCACCGCACCCTCATACCACCTGTACTTCAAAGTAACTCATCACTGCACCCTCATACCTCCTGTACTTCACAGTAACTCATCACTGCACCCTCATACCACCTGTACTTCACAGTAACTCATCGCTGCACCCTCATACCACCTGTACTTCACAGTAACTCATCGCTGCACCCTCATACCACCTGTACTTCACAGTAACTCATCGCTGCACCCTCAAACCACCTGTACTTCACAGTAACTCATCGCTGCACCCTCATACCATCCTCTGCTTCCCTACATCCCAGCTATATTGTGTACTAAGTGCTGCTGTTACCTGTGCTCATCTCTACCACTGACACCTGCCCCTGGTAACATGCAGACTGCTCCTCTGCTTCCCTACATCCCAGCTATATTGTGTACTAAGACTTGTGCTGCTGTTCCCTGTGCTCATCTCTACCACTGACACCTTCCCCTGGTAACATGCAGACAGCGCCTCTGCTTCCCTACATCCCAGCTGTATTGTGTACTAAGTGCTGCTGTTACCTGTGCTCATCTCTACCACTGACACCTGCCCCCGGTAACATGAATGCTCCTCTGCTACCCTACATCCAGCTGTATTGTGTACTAAGTGCTGCTGTTCCCTGTGCTCATCTCTACCACTGACACCTGCCCCTGGTAACCTACAGACTGCTTCTCTGCTTCCCTACATCCCAGCTGTATTGTGTACTAAGTGCTGCTGTTACCTGTGCTCATCTCTACCACTGACACCTGCCCCTGGTAACCTGCAGACTGCTCCTCTGGTTCGCTACGTCCCAGCTGTACTGTGTACTAAGCATTGTGCTGCTGTTCCCTGTGCTCATCTCTACCACTGACACCTGCCCCTGGTAACCTGCAGACTGCTCCTCTGGTTCCCTACGTCCCAGCTGTACTGTGTACTAAGCATTGTGCTGCTGTTCCCTGTGCTCATCTCTACCACTGACACCTTCCCCTGGTAACATGCAGACAGCGCCTCTGCTTCCCTACATCCCAGCTGTATTGTGTACTAAGTGCTGCTGTTACCTGTGCTCATCTCTACCACTGACACCTGCCCCTGGTAACATGAATGCTCCTCTGCTACCCTACATCCAGCTGTATTGTGTACTAAGTGCTGCTGTTCCCTGTGCTCATCTCTACCACTGACACCTGCCCCTGGTAACCTGCAGACTGCTCCTCTGGTTCCCTACGTCCCAGCTGTACTGTGTACTAAGCATTGTGCTGCTGTTACCTGTGCTCATCTCTACCACTGACACCTGCCCCTGGTAACATGCAGACTGCTCCTCTGCCTCCATACATCTCAGCTGTACTGTGTACTAAGTGCTGCTGTTACCTGTGCTCATCTCTACCACTGACACCTGCCCCTGGTAACATGCAGACTGCTCCTCTGCTTCCCTGCATCCCAGCTGTACTGTGTACTAAGTGCTGCTGTTACCTGTGCTCATCTCTACCACTGACACCTACCCCTGGTAACATGCAGACTGCTCCTCTGCTTCCCTACATCCCAGCTGTATTGTGTACTAAGTATTGTGCGGCTGTTACCTGTGCTCATCTCTACCACTGACACCTGCCCCTGGTAACATGCAGACTGCTCCTCTGCTTCCCTACATCCCAGCTGTATTGTGTACTAAGTGCTGCTGTTACCTGTGCTCATCTCTACCACTGACACTTGCCCCTGGTAACATGCAGACTGCTCCTCTGCTTCCTACATCCCAGCTGTATTATATACTAAGTGCTGCTGTTACCTGTGCTCATCTCTACCACTGACACCTGCCCCTGGTAACATGCAGACTGCTCCTCTGCTTTCCTACATCCCAGCTGTATTGTGTACTAAGCATTGTGCTGCTGTTACCTGTGCTCATCTCTACCACTGACACCTGCCCCTGGTAACATGCAGACTGCTCCTCTGCTTCCCTACATCCCAGCTGTATTGTGTACTAAGTGCTGCTGTTACCTGTGCTCATCTCTACCACTGACACATGCCCCTGGTAACATGCAGACTGCTCCTCTGCTTCCCTGCATCCCAGCTGTACTGTGTACTAAGTGCTGCTATTACATGTGCTAATCTCTACCACTGACACCGGCCCCTGGTAACATGCAGACTGCTCCTCTGCTTCCTTACATCCCAGCTGTATTGTGTACTAAGTGCTGCTGTTACCTGTGCTCATCTCTACCACTGACACCTACCCCATGTAACATGCAGACTGCTCCTCTGCTTCCCTGCATCCCAGCTGTACTGTGTACTAAGTGCTGCTGTTACCTCTGCTCATCTCTACCACTGACACCTGCCCCTGGTAACATGCAGACTGCTCCTCTGCTTCCTACATCCCAGCTGTATTATATACTAAGTGCTGCTGTTACCTGTGCTCATCTCTACCACTGACACCTGCCCCTGGTAACATGCAGACTGCTCCTCTGCTTCCCTACATCCCAGCTGTATTATGTACTAAGTGCTGCTGTTACCTGTGCTCATCTCTACCACTGACACCTGCCCCATGTAACATGCAGACTGCTCCTCTGCTTCCCTACGCCCCAGCTATATTGTGTACTAAGTGCTGCTGTTACCTGTGCTCATCTCTACCACTGACACCTGCCCCTGGTAACATGCAGACTGCTCCTCTGCTTTCCTACATCCCAGCTGTACTGTGTACTAAGTGCTGCTGTTACCTGTGCTCATCTCTACCACTGACACCTGCCCCATGTAACATGCAGACTGCTCCTCTGCTTCCCTACGCCCCAGCTATATTGTGTACTAAGTGCTGCTGTTACCTGTGCTCATCTCTACCACTGACACCTGCCCCTGGTAACATGCAGACTGCTCCTCTGCTTCCCTACATCCCAGCTGTACTGTGTACTAAGTGCTGCTGTTACCTGTGCTCATCTCTACCACTGACACCTGCCCCTGGTAACCTGCAGACTGCTCCTCTGCTTCCCTGCATCCCAGCTGTATTGTGTACTAAGACTTGTGCTGCTGTTACCTGTGCTCATCTCTACCACTGACACCTGCCCTTGGTAACATGCAGACTGCTCCTCTGCTTCCCTACATCCCAGCTGTATTGTGTACTAAGTGCTGCTGTTACCTGTGCTCATCTCTACCACTGACACCTCCCCATGTAACATGCAGACTGCTCCTCTGCTTCCCTACACCCCAGCTGTATTGTGTACTAAACATTGTGCTGCTGTTACCTGTGCTCATCTCTACCACTGACACCTGCCCCTGGTAACATGCAGACTGCTCCTCTGCTTCCCTACATCCCAGTTGTATTGTGTACTAAGTGCTGCTGTTACCTGTGCTCATCTCTACCACTGACACTTGCCCCTGGTAACATGCAGACTGCTCCTCTGCTTCCCTACATCCCAGCTGTATTGTGTACTAAGTGCTGCTGTTACCTGTGCTCATCTCTACCACTGACACCTGCCCCTGGTAACATGCAGACTGCTCCTCTGCTTTCCTACATCCCAGCTGTATTGTGTACTAAGCATTGTGCTGCTGTTACCTGTGCTCATCTCTACCACTGACACCTGCCCCTGGTAACATGCAGACTGCTCCTCTGCTTCCCTACATCCCAGCTGTATTGTGTACTAAGTGCTGCTGTTACCTGTGCTCATCTCTACCACTGACACATGCCCCTGGTACCCTGCAGACTGCTCCTCTGCTTCCCAACATCCCAGCTGTATTGTGTACTAAGTGCTGCTGTTACCTGTGCTCATCTCTACCACTGACACTTGCCCCTGGTAACATGCAGACTGCTCCTCTGCTTCCCTACATCCCAGCTGTATTGTGTACTAAGTGCTGCTGTTACCTGTGCTCATCTCTACCACTGACACCTGCCCCTGGTAACATGCAGACTGCTCCTCTGCTTCCCTACATCCCAGCTGTATTGTGTACTAAGACTTGTGCTGCTGTTCCCTGTGCTCATCTCTACCACTGACACCTTCCCCTGGTAACATGCAGACAGCGCCTCTGCTTCCCTACATCCCAGCTGTATAGTGTACTAAGTGCTGCTGTTACCTGTGCTCATCTCTACCACTGACACCTGCCCCTGGTAACCTGCAGACTGCTCCTCTGCTTCCCTACATCCCAGCTATATTGTGTACTAAGTGCTGCTGTTACCTGTGCTCATCTCTACCACTGACACCTGCCCCTGATAACATGCAGACTGCTCCTCTGCTTCCCTACATCCCAGCTGTATTGTGTACTAAGACTTGTGCTGCTGTTCCCTGTGCTCATCTCTACCACTGACACCTTCCCCTGGTAACATGCAGACAGCTCCTCTGCTTCCCTACATCCCAGCTGTATTGTGTACTAAGTGCTGCTGTTACCTCTGCTCATCTCTAGCACTGACACCTGCCCCTGGTAACATGCAGACTGCCCCTCTGCTTCCCTACATAGTAGTAGTAGTAGTACGTTTATTTATATGGCGCCGCAAAGTGTCCGCAGCGCCGTACATAGCAAACAAAAAAAAATGACGAGGTAACGTACAGGGTGTGTTGAAAAATACAGTATAAATGGGGGTATAGCTGGTAGAACTAAAATCAGCATCAGTTCAGAAGTAGGTGTCAAAATTGTCAAGGAGACTAAAGATGAAGTAGAGGAAGGGAAGAACAGGACAGGAGCACAGGTGAGGTAAAGAGGTAGGGTGAGTACGTGAGGAAGGAGGGCCCTACTCATAAGAGTTAACATACTAAAAATAGGTGGGTGGACGAACGAAAAACAATAGGATAAGTAGGAACGGAGGGGAACGGAGGCAGGATAAGAGGATCAAAAGAGGTTAGGAGGAGGGATAGGCTAGTCGAAAAAAGTGGGTTTTGAGGGAGCGCTTGAAGGAGGTAAGGGAATCAGAAAGCCTGATGGGTGGCGGGAGGTTGTTCCAGTGCAGGGGGGCAGCGCGAGAGAAGTCTTGGACACGGGAGTGGGAGGAGGTGATTAGGTGAGAGGTCAGTCGGCGGTCAGTGATGGAGCGAAGAGGACGGGAGGGAGTGTGGATAGAGATCAGTGAAGAGAGGTAAGGAGCGGTGGAGGAGGAGAGAGCTTTGTAGGTGGTGGTGAGGAGTTTAAAGAGAACTCGGAAAGGAATGGGGAGCCAGTGAAGAGATAGACAGAGGGGGGAGGCGGAGGTAGAGCGGCGGGAGAGGAAGATGAGCCTAGCAGCAGCGTTAAGAATGGATTGGAGAGGTGCGAGGCGGGTGAGAGGTAGCCCGGAGAGAAGGATGTTGCAGTAGTCAAGGCGGGAGATGACAAGAGAGTGAATGAGAATTTTGGTCGCGTCAGTGGAGAGGAATGGTCTGATGCGTGAGATGTTGCGTAGGTGAAAGCGGCAAGACTGTGAGAGAGCACGAATGTGGGGGGTGAAAGAGAGGGAGGAGTCAATGATGACACCAAGGCAGCGCGTTTGGTCGGTGGAGGTGATCTCGGTTTCACCAATACTGATGGAGATAGTGGGAGAAGAGGGGATGTTCGGGGGATGGAAGATTAGAAGTTCAGTTTTAGCCATGTTTAGCTTCAGGAAGCGTTGGGTCATCCAGGCTGAGATGGCTGTGAGGCATTCAGAGACCTTGGACAGGAGTGATGGGGATAGATCGGGGGAAGAGAGATAGATTAGGGTATCATCAGCATAAAGGTGGTAATGAAAACCATAGGAGCTGATGAGAGTGCCCAGAGAGGTGGTGTAGAGAGAGAAGAGGAGAGGGCCAAGGACAGACCCTTGGGGAACACCGACTGGCTGCGGGGTAGTAGGAGAGGAGGAGCTCGGAGTGGAGACGGAGAAGGAGCGATCGGAGAGGTATGAGGTGAACCAGGAGAATACCGTGCCAGTGATGCCAAAGGAGCGGAGTGTGTTGAGCAGGAGAGGGTGGTCAACAGTGTCAAAGGCAGCTGACAGATCAAGCTGGATGAGGATAGAGAAGAGGCCTTTGGATTTAGCCGATATTAGATCGTTAGTGACTTTGGTCAGGGCAGTTTCAGTGGAATGTAAAGGGCGGAACCCGGATTGGAGGGGGTCGAGAATGGAGTTAGCAGTAAGGTGGTTTAGGAGACGATTATAGGTCAGACGTTCTAGGAGTTTGGAGGCAAAAGGGAGGAGGGAGATGGGCCTGTAGTTGGATGGGGAGTTGGGGTCCAGATTTGTTTTTTTGAGAATTGGGGAGACAAGAGCGTGTTTGAAGGAGGAAGGGAAGATCCCAGAGGATAGGGAAAGATTAAACAGGTGAGCCAGGTGAGAGCAGACTGACGGACTGAGACGACGGATAATATTGGAGGGGATAGGATCAAGCGGGCAGGTGGAGGGAGAAGCGGATTGAAGGATAGAGTGGACTTCAGCAGCAGTGGTGGGGTAAAATGAGGACAGGGGTTGGAAGGAGGGGAGTGGGGATGTAGGAGGGGAGGAGGGAGAGGGTGGGGTCATGGCAGCAGTGATGGCAGTCCTGAGAGAGGAGATTTTGGTACATACCAGCTGTATTGTGTACTAAGTGCTGCTGTTACCTCTGCTCATCTCTACCACTGACACCTGCCCCTGGTAACATGCAGACTGCCCCTCTGCTTCCCTACATACCAGCTGTACTGTGTACTAAGTGCTGCTGTTACCTGTGCTCATCTCTACCACTGACACCTGCCCCTGGTAACATGCAGACTGCTCCGCTGCTTCCCTACATCCCAGCTGTATTGTGTACTAAGTGCTGCTGTTACCTCTGCTCATCTCTACCACTGACACCTGCCCCTGGTAACATGCAGACTGCCCCTCTGCTTCCCTACATACCAGCTGTATTGTGTACTAAGTGCTGCTGTTACCTGTGCTCATCTCTACCACTGACACCTGCCCCTGGTAACATGCAGACTGCTCCTCTGCTTCCTACATCCCAGCTGTATTGTGTACTAAGTGCTGCTGTTACCTCTGCTCATCTCTACCACTGACACCTGCCCCTGGTAACATGCAGACTGCCCCTCTGCTTCCCTACATCCCAGCTGTACTGTGTACTAAGTGCTGCTGTTACCTGTGCTCATCTCTACCACTGACACCTGTCCCTGGTAACATGCAGACTGCTCCTCTGCTTCCCTACATCCCAGCTGTATTGTGTACTAAGTGCTGCTGTTACCTCTGCTCATCTCTACCACTGACACCTGCCCCTGGTAACATGCAGACTGCTCCTCTGCTTCCCTACATCCCAGCTGTATTGTGTACTAAGTGCTGCTGTTACCTGTGCTCATCTCTACCACTGACACCTGCCCCTGGTAACCTGCAGACTGCTCCTCTGCTTCCCTACATCCCAGCTATATTGTGTACTAAGTGCTGCTGTTACCTGTGCTCATCTCTACCACTGACACCTGCCCCTGGAAACATGCAGACTGCTCCTCTGCTTCCCTACATCCCAGCTGTATTGTGTACTAAGACTTGTGCTGCTGTTCCCTGTGCTCATCTCTACCACTGACACCTTCCCCTGGTAACATGCAGACAGCTCCTCTGCTTCCCTACATCCCAGCTGTATTGTGTACTAAGTGCTGCTGTTACCTCTGCTCATCTCTAGCACTGACACCTGCCCCTGGTAACATGCAGACTGCCCCTCTGCTTCCCTACATACCAGCTGTACTGTGTACTAAGTGCTGCTGTTACCTGTGCTCATCTCTACCACTGACGCCTGCCCCTGGTAACATGCAGACTGCCCCTCTGCTTCCCTACATACCAGCTGTATTGTGTACTAAGTGCTGCTGTTACCTCTGCTCATCTCTACCACTGACACCTGCCCCTGGTAACATGCAGACTGCCCCTCTGCTTCCCTACATACCAGCTGTACTGTGTACTAAGTGCTGCTGTTACCTGTGCTCATCTCTACCACTGACACCTGCCCCTGGTAACATGCAGACTGCTCCGCTGCTTCCCTACATCCCAGCTGTATTGTGTACTAAGTGCTGCTGTTACCTCTGCTCATCTCTACCACTGACACCTGCCCCTGGTAACATGCAGACTGCCCCTCTGCTTCCCTACATACCAGCTGTATTGTGTACTAAGTGCTGCTGTTACCTGTGCTCATCTCTACCACTGACACCTGCCCCTGGTAACATGCAGACTGCTCCTCTGCTTCCTACATCCCAGCTGTATTGTGTACTAAGTGCTGCTGTTACCTCTGCTCATCTCTACCACTGACACCTGCCCCTGGTAACATGCAGACTGCTCCTCTGCTTCCCTACATCCCAGCTGTACTGTGTACTAAGTGCTGCTGTTACCTGTGCTCATCTCTACCACTGACACCTGTCCCTGGTAACATGCAGACTGCTCCTCTGCTTCCCTACATCCCAGCTGTATTGTGTACTAAGTGCTGCTGTTACCTCTGCTCATCTCTACCACTGACACCTGCCCCTGGTAACATGCAGACTGCCCCTCTGCTTCCCTACATACCAGCTGTACTGTGTACTAAGTGCTGCTGTTCCCTGTGCTCATCTATACCACTGACACCTTCCCCTGGTAACATGCAGACTGCTCCTCTGCTTCCCTACATCCCAGCTGTACTGTGTACTAAGTGCTGCTGTTACCTGTGCTCATCTCTACCACTGACACCTGCCCCATGTAACATGCAGACTGCTCCTCTGCTTCCCTACACCCGAGCTGTATTGTGTACTAAGCATTGTACTGCTGTTACCTGTGCTCATCTCTACCACTAACACCTGCCCCTGGTAACATGCAGACTGCCCCTCTCCTTCCCTACATCCCAGCTGTATTGTGTACGAAGTGCTGCTGTTACCTGTGCTCATCTCTACCACTGACACCTGCCCCTGATAACATGCAGACTGCTCCTCTGCTTCCCTACACCCCAGCTGTATTGTGTACTAAGTGCTGCTGTTACCTGTGCTCATCTCTACCACTGACACCTTCCCCTGGTAACATGCAGACTGCTCCTCTGCTTCCTACATCCCAGCTGTACTGTGTACTAAGTGCTGCTGTTACCTGTGCTCATCTCTACCACTGACACCTGCCCCTGGTAACATGCAGACTGCTCCTCTGCTTCCCTACATCCCAGCTGTATTGTGTACTAAGTGCTGCTGTTACCTGTGCTCTGTAATGGTTAGTTCTGTGTCCCCTGCATTGTTCTAAAGTGTGCCCTATGTACGGCACTGACAACCACTTGTGGTGCCTTATAAATACCATGTAATAATAATACCCATCACCCTCATAGTGAGCGCTCATGCATTACTAGTTGCTATGCCTTTGTACTCACTGCACTATTCTTCCAGTGGCTTGCTTGTACATGTAAGGTGAATTATGTAGCATGAAATGTATATGCTGATACATTTATATCCAACACATGACTTGTGTATGTTATGTGACCCGAGGTGGTGTCATATCTATAAGCCTACTCTATCTTTGTTTGTATCCACAGGTATGAAAAAAGATTTACAGACCCTGCGTGAGGAGATAAAACACTTAGCAAAAGATATCCGCAGCAAACTGCAAAGTAAGTACAATGTCTCGTGTGTAACTATCCAGTCTGTCTCTGAGCCTCGTCCTTCCCCGCTGCCTGTACATCCTGTCTGTGAGCCTCGTCCTTCCCCGCTGCCTGTACATCCTGTCTCTCAGCCTCGTCCTTCCCCGCTGCCTGTACATCCTGTCTCTGACAGCGTCCTTCCCCGCTGCCTGTACATCCTGTCTGTGAGCCTCGTCCTTCCCCGCTGCCTGTACATCCTGTCTGTGAGCCTCGTCCTTCCCCGCTGCCTGTCCATCCTGTCTCTGAGCCTCGTCCTTCCCCGCTGCCTGTACATCCTGTCTCTGAGCCTCGTCCTTCCCCGCTGCCTGTACATCCTGTCTCTGACAGCGTCCTTCCCCGCTGCCTGTACATCCTGTCTGTGAGCCTCGTCCTTCCCCGCTGCCTGTACATCCTGTCTGTGAGCCTCGTCCTTCCCCGCTGCCTGTCCATCCTGTCTCTGAGCCTCGTCCTTCCCCGCTGCCTGTACATCCTGTCTCTGTGCCTCGTCCTTCCCCGCTGCCTGTACATCCTGTCTCTGAGCCTCGTCCTTCCCCGCTGCCTGTACATCCTGTCTCTGAGCCTCGTCCTTCCCCGCTGCCTGTCCATCCTGTCTCTGAGCCTCGTCCTTCCCCGCTGCCTGTACATCCTGTCTCTGAGCCTCGTCCTTCCCCGCTGCCTGTACATCCTGTCTCTGTGCCTCGTCCTTCCCCGCTGCCTGTACATCCTGTCTCTGAGCCTCGTCCTTCCCCGCTGCCTGTACAGCCTGTCTCTGAGCCTCGTCCTTCACCGCTGCCTGTCCATCCTGTCTCTGAGCCTCGTCCTTCCCCGCTGCCTGTACATCCTGTCTGTGAGCCTCGTCCTTCCCCGCTGCCTGTCCATCCTGTCTCTGAGCCTCGTCCTTCCCCGCTGCCTGTACATCCTGTCTCTGTGCCTCGTCCTTCCCCGCTGCCTGTACAGCCTGTCTCTGAGCCTCGTCCTTCACCGCTGCCTGTACATCCTGTCTCTGAGCCTCGTCCTTCCCCGCTGCCTGTACATCCTGTCTCTGAGCCTCGTCCTTCCCCGCTGCCTGTACATCCTGTCTCTGAGCCTTGTCCTTCCCCGCTGCCTGTACATCCTGTCTCTGTGCCTCGTCCTTCCCCGCTAACTGTCCATCCAGTCACTGTGCATCGTCCTTCCCCGCTAACTGTCCATCCGGTCACTGAGCCTCCTCCTTCCCCGCTGCCCGTCCATCCTGTCTCTGAGCCTCGTCCTTCCCCGCTGCCCGCCCATCCTGTCTCTGAGCCTCCTCCTTCCCCGCTGCCTGTCACTGTGAACTGTCCTTCCCCACTGCCTGTCCATCCTGTCTCTGAGCCTCCTCCTTCCCTGCTGCCTGTCCATCCTGTCTCTGAGCCTCCTCCTTCCCTGCTGCCTGTCCATCCTGTCTCTGAGCCTCGTCCTTCCCTGCTGCCTGTCCATCCTGTCTCTGCCTTGTCCTTCCCAGCTGCCTGTCCATCCTGTCTCTGAGCCTCGTCCTTCCCCACTTCCTGTCCATCCTGTCTCTGAGCCTCCTCCTTCCCTGCTGCCTGTACATCCTGTCTCTGAGCCTCGTCCTTCCCTGCTGCCTATCCATCCTGTCTCTGCCTTGTCCTTCCCAGCTGCCTGTCCATCCTGTCTGTGAGCCTCCTTCTTCCCCGCTGCCTGTATATCCTCTCTCTGAGCCTCCTCCTTCCCCGCTGCCTGTACATCCTGTCTCTGACAGCGTCCTTCCCCGCTGCCTGTACATCCTGTCTGTGAGCCTCGTCCTTCCCCGCTGCCTGTACATCCTGTCTGTGAGCCTCGTCCTTCCCCGCTGCCTGTCCATCCTGTCTCTGAGCCTCGTCCTTCCCCGCTGCCTGTACATCCTGTCTCTGTGCCTCGTCCTTCCCCGCTGCCTGTACATCCTGTCTCTGAGCCTCGTCCTTCCCCGCTGCCTGTACATCCTGTCTCTGAGCCTCGTCCTTCCCCGCTGCCTGTCCATCCTGTCTCTGAGCCTCGTCCTTCCCCGCTGCCTGTACATCCTGTCTCTGAGCCTCGTCCTTCCCCGCTGCCTGTACATCCTGTCTCTGTGCCTCGTCCTTCCCCGCTGCCTGTACATCCTGTCTCTGAGCCTCGTCCTTCCCCGCTGCCTGTACAGCCTGTCTCTGAGCCTCGTCCTTCACCGCTGCCTGTCCATCCTGTCTCTGAGCCTCGTCCTTCCCCGCTGCCTGTACATCCTGTCTGTGAGCCTCGTCCTTCCCCGCTGCCTGTCCATCCTGTCTCTGAGCCTCGTCCTTCCCCGCTGCCTGTACATCCTGTCTCTGTGCCTCGTCCTTCCCCGCTGCCTGTACAGCCTGTCTCTGAGCCTCGTCCTTCACCGCTGCCTGTACATCCTGTCTCTGAGCCTCGTCCTTCCCCGCTGCCTGTACATCCTGTCTCTGAGCCTCGTCCTTCCCCGCTGCCTGTACATCCTGTCTCTGAGCCTTGTCCTTCCCCGCTGCCTGTACATCCTGTCTCTGTGCCTCGTCCTTCCCCGCTAACTGTCCATCCAGTCACTGTGCATCGTCCTTCCCCGCTAACTGTCCATCCGGTCACTGAGCCTCCTCCTTCCCCGCTGCCCGTCCATCCTGTCTCTGAGCCTCGTCCTTCCCCGCTGCCCGCCCATCCTGTCTCTGAGCCTCCTCCTTCCCCGCTGCCCGTCCATCCTGTCTCTGAGCCTCGTCCTTCCATGCTGCCCGCCCATCCTGTCTCTGAGCCTCCTCCTTCCCCGCTGCCTGTCACTGTGAACTGTCCTTCCCCACTGCCTGTCCATCCTGTCTCTGAGCCTCCTCCTTCCCTGCTGCCTGTCCATCCTGTCTCTGAGCCTCGTCCTTCCCCACTTCCTGTCCATCCTGTCTCTGAGCCTCCTCCTTCCCTGCTGCCTGTCCATCCTGTCTCTGAGCCTCGTCCTTCCCTGCTGCCTGTCCATCCTGTCTCTGCCTTGTCCTTCCCAGCTGCCTGTCCATCCTGTCTCTGAGCCTCGTCCTTCCCCACTTCCTGTCCATCCTGTCTCTGAGCCTCCTCCTTCCCTGCTGCCTGTACATCCTGTCTCTGAGCCTCGTCCTTCCCTGCTGCCTATCCATCCTGTCTCTGCCTTGTCCTTCCCAGCTGCCTGTCCATCCTGTCTGTGAGCCTCCTTCTTCCCCGCTGCCTGTATATCCTCTCTCTGAGCCTCCTCCTTCCCCGCTGCCTGTATATCCTCTCTCTGAGCCTCCTCCTTCCCCGCTGCCCGCCCATCCTGTGTCTGAGCCTCCTCCTTCTGCGCTGCCCACCCATTCTGTGTCTAAACCTCCTCCTTCCGCGCTGCCCGCCTATCCTGTTTCTGAGCCTCCTCCTTCCGCGCTGCCCGCCCATCCTGTCTCTGATCCTCATCCTTCCCCGCTGCCCGCCCATCCTGTCTCTGATCCTCATCCTTCCCCGCTGCCCCCCCATCCTGTCTCTGATCCTTGTCCTTCCCCGCTGCCCGCCCATCCTGTCTCTGAGCCTCGTCCTTCCCCGCTGCCCACCCATCCTGTCTCTGAGCCTCGTCCTTCCCCGCTGCCCGCCCATCCTGTCTCTGAGCCTCCTCCTTCCCCGCTGCCCGCCCATCCTGTCTTTGAGCCTCCTCCTTCCCCGCTGCCCCCCCATCCTGTCTCTGATCCTTGTCCTTCCCCGCTGCCCGCCCATCCTGTCTCTGAGCCTCCTCCTTCCCCGCTGCCCGCCCATCCTGTCTTTGAGCCTCCTCCTTCCCCGCTGCCCGCCCATCCTGTCTCTGAGCCTCCTCCTTCCCCGCTGCCTGTCCATCCTGTCTCTGAGCCTCATCCTTTCCCGCTGCCTGTCCATCCTGTCTCTGAGCCTCATCCTTTCCCGCTGCCTGTCCATCCTGTCTCTGAGCCTCGTCCTTCCCCGCTGCCTGTACATCCTATCTCTGAGCCTCATCCTTTCCCGCTGCCCGCCCATCCTGTCTCTGAGCCTCCTCCTTCCCCGCTGCCCGCCCATCCTGTCTGTGAGCCTCATCCTTTCCCGCTGCCTGTCCATCCTGTCTCTGAGCCTCGTCCTTCCCCGCTGCCTGTACATCCTGCCTCTGTGCCTCGTCCTTCCCCGCTGCCCGCCCATCCTGTCTCTGAGCCTCCTCCTTTCCCGCTGCCCGCCCATCCTGTCTCTGAGCCTCCTCCTTCCCCGCTGCCCGCCCATCCTGTCTCTGAGCCTCCTCCTTCCCCGCTGCCTGTCCATCCTGTCTCTGAGCCTCATCCTTTCCCGCTGCCTGTCCATCCTGTCTCTGAGCCTCATCCTTTCCCGCTGCCTGTCCATCCTGTCTCTGAGCCTCGTCCTTCCCCGCTGCCTGTACATCCTATCTCTGAGCCTCGTCCTTCCCCGCTGCCTGTCCATCCTGTCTCTGAGCCTCGTCTTCACCTGCTGCCTGTACATCCTGTCTCTTTTGTATGTTCCAGAATTAGAAGTGAAGGAGGATGATGAAGAGGTCAGTGGGTCAGTCCATATGCGTATGAAGAAGACACAGGTACAAGTTACTGAAGGACTAGTACTGCCTATATTTTCTCTCTCCTTCATCACTAACCCGGTGCAATAATCTGAGTTTCACAGACCAGCGTTTAGTCTCCTCATTGACAAGGTGACCTACAAAGACTGAAATACAGGGACATGGACAGTAATGTCCCTAAGAGAGAACCCGATGATAAGCAGCATTTCAGGATTTGCTTTGTGTCCTGTCACTTTCTGGGACGTGTGCTGTCATGTATTAGATGACATGTTTATATTGAATTGTCTCCCCTTGTGTCTGGCAGCACGGGGTCCTCTCTCAGCAGTTCGTCCAGCTCCTGAATAAGTGCTACACAGTACAGAACCAGTATAGAGACAGCAACGTCAACAGGATCAAACGCCAGCTGCAGATCAGTACGTCATGTCTTACATTGCAGGTTAATGTAATGTAGCAGTGTTGTTTCATAAAGCTGATCATAAGCTAAGTGACCTTATTATTAAGATGATTGCTTTGCTGGTCAGTCTGAGTAGGCCTCGGTGGGGATTGTGGATGGTCAGTCTGGGTAGGTCTTTGTGGGGAATGTGGATGGTCAGTCTGGGTAGGCCTCGTGGGGAATGTGGATGGTCAGTCTGGGTAGGCCTCGTGGGGAATGTGGATGGTCAGTCTGAGTAGGCCTTGGTGGGGATTGTGGATGGTCAGTCTGGGTAGGTCTTTGTGGGGAATGTGGATGGTCAGTCTGGGTAGGCCTCGTGGGGAATGTGGATGGTCGGTCTGGGTAGGCCTCGGTGGGGAATGTGGATGGTCAGTCTGTGAAGGCCTTGGTGGGGATTGTGGATGGTCAGTCTGGGTAGGCCTTGGGGAATGTGGGTGGTCAGTCTGTGTAGGCCTTGGTGGGGAATTTGGATGGTCAGTCTGGGTAGGCCTTGGTGGGGAATGTGGATGGTCTGTTTGGTAGGCCTTTGGGAATGTGGATGGTCAGTCTGTGTAGGCCTTGATGGGGAATGTGGATGGTCAGTCTGTGTAGGCCTTGGTGGCGAATTTGGATGGTCTGTTTGGGTAGGCCTCGTGGGGAATGTGGATGGTCTGTTTGGTAGGCCTTGGGGAATGTGGATGGTCAGTCTGTGTAGGCCTTGATGGGGAATGTGGATGGTCAGTCTGTGTAGGCCTTGGTGGCGAATTTGGATGGTCTGTTTGGGTAGGCCTCGTGGGGAATGTGGATGGTCTGTTTGGTAGGCCTTGGGGAATGTGGATGGTCAGTCTGTGTAGGCCTTGATGGGGAATGTGGATGGTCAGTCTGTAGGCCTTGGTGGGGAATTTGGATGGTCAGTCTAGGCCTTGGTGGGGAATTTGGATGGTCTGTTTGGGTAGGCCCCGGTGGGGAATGTGGATGGTCAGTCTGGGTAGGCCTCGGTGGGGAATGTGAATGGTCAGTCTGGGTAGGCCTCGGTGGGGAATGTGAATGGTCAGTCTGGGTAGGCCTCGGTGGGGAATGTGGATGGTCAGTCTGTGTAGGCCTTGGGGAATGTGGCAAATCTGTTCTATATAGACCTATGGAAGTGAAATTTGGAGGGTCCTTCTATATAGACCTTCTGAGTAATGAATATGGCTTGGGTATATAGGTCTGATAGGTCTGCCTGAAGCTATGGTGGAGAGGGAGGATGGACAAGCTGCGGGTCTTGTTTCTCTTCATGTACTTATAGAATATTTAGTCATAAGATGGCCAGAAGAGTTCATTTAAATTAACTAAAGCTTCTAAAACTGAAAAGGTGAAGTTGTCCATAGCAACCAATTTGATTCTACCTATCATTTCTCTATTGCAGTCTATAAATTAATAGACCGATTCCAATTGGTTGCTATGGGCAACCTCAGTTTTCAAGTTTAGAACCTTTAGTAAATTGACCCCTAAGTGGGCTGCAATCTAATGGTTTGAGGATCCTAAGTTTCTTCTCTTGTTTCACAGCTGGGAACAGTGTTACTGATGAGCAGTTTGAGGAGATGCTGGATAAAGGAGAGACTGACGTGTTCACATGTAATGTAAGCGGGATCACGCAAGGTGGGCGGGCACATCCATATGGCAGGTTATTACTGTGTATTTAGCTCTGTCCGTTTGATGGTGTATGACATGCTGCGCGAGGGGCGCGGTGGAGGGTGCTGCGCGAAGGGGGTGGCTGGAGGTGCTGGGCGTGGTGCAGAGGATGCTTTGCTATTGGTGCGTTTCTCTCCTCAGATCCTGAAGGACACGCAGGTTAGTAAACAGGCCCTAAATGAAATTGAAGCTCGACATGAGGAGATCCTGAAGTTGGAGAAGAGCATTGTGGAATTACACGATATGTTCATGTATCTGGCCATGGAGGTGGAGTCGCAGGTAAATCTTCTGCATCTCTTATATATAGTCATGTCCTTTGTCCTCACCGCCGTCATGTATCTGTCTTCACTTTCTATATTAGGAATGGCCCAGTTGGGTTCTACTCTGTCTGCTGGTCATTTCCCCACTATTGTTGTTCTCCACACTGCTCAGTGTCCCTTTAGGAGCTGTATTCCTTAATGGCCATAGTCCTGCTGGAGTCCCTGCACTACACTGGCAATAGTCCTGCTGGAGTCCCTGCGCTGCACTGGCCATAGTCTTGCTGGAGTCCCTGCGCTACACTGCCCATGGTCCTGCTGGGGTCCCTGCGCTAAACTGGCCATGGTCCTGCTGGGGTCCCTGCGCTACACTGGCAATAGTCCTGCTGGAGTCCCTGCGCTACACTGGCCATAGTCTTGCTGGAGTCCCTGCGCTACACTGCCCATGGTCCTGCTGGGGTCCCTGCGCTACACTGGCCATGGTCCTGCTGGGGTCCCTGCGCTACACTGCCCATGGTCCTGCTGGGGTCCCTGCACTACACTGGCCACGGTCCTGCTGGAGTCCCTGCACTACACTGGCCACGGTCCTGCTGGAGTCCCTGCACTACACTGGCCACGGTCCTGCTGGAGTCCCTGCACTACACTGGCCACGGTCCTGCTGGAGTCCCTGCACTACACTGGCCACAGTCCCGCTGGGGTCCTTGCTCCCCTCTGGCCACGGTCCCACTAGGGTTCCTGCTCCCCTCTGGCCATGGTTCTGCTTGGGCCCCTGCTCCCTACTGGCCACAGTTCTGCTAGGTTCCCTGCTCCCCACTGGCCACAGTTCTGCTAGGTTCCCTGCTCCCCACTGGCCACAGTTCTGCTAGGTTCCCTGCTCCCCACTGGCCACAGTTCTGCTAGGGTATGTGCTCCCCTCATGCCGCGGTCCCGCTAGTGTACCTGCTCCCCACTGGCCAGCCACAGTTCTGCTAGAGAACCTGCTCCCCTCTAGTTATGCAGGGTCATTCCTCCGCTAGAATCTCTTGCCTTCTACTTGCCTCTCTGCTGTTACAGGGAGAGACCATAGACAACATAGAGAAGAACATCGGCCTTTCCACGAATTATGTGGAAAAGGCCAATAAGCAGCTGGTGCAAGCGGTGGACAACAGGCAGAAGGCGCGTAAGGTGAGGCTGCTTCCTTCCTGCTGCTAATATATACGAGCTGACTAACGCCCGCTTGGACACGTCTCATACAGCCGTCTCTTCTCTCTGCAGAAGAAAGTATTTATTGTGATCTGTGTGGCCGTCTTCCTCATCATCCTCATCCTCGCCATAATTTTGGGTGTCACGCTGTGAGAGAACACTGCTCCCCTACATGAATTGGATGCTCCGAGCTACTGCCGTCCTGGTCCCCATCTCCGCCGCGTGAACTGTTATCCGGAGTTCTCCCTGTGGGCTCAGCTGGGTGATAACCGGACAGTATACTGTGGGTCTGCAGGCGCCATAACTGAACTCCTGTGGTGCCTTATTTTCATTACTACAGTGTGTGTGTGTGTGTGTTTTGCTAGTGTGCCTTATTCTGCTGCTAATCTATTGTCTCACCATTTTATATATCGCTGTATAATTTAGCTGTGCGATATCATTACTGATTGCGCGCCATGGCCAGCCACGTACGAGGAAGGGACTGGCGCTGCCTCGGGTGCATACCCACCACCGTGTACCTGTCCTGTCAGGGCCACCACACCCCAGCTGGATTCTAAATGCTGGCAACACCGGCCAGGCACCTGGATGCTGTGTCTCGCCTGGTTTGTTGAGGATAAAATAGAAATTGCTCTGATAAACCCATTTTGTAAATTAAACTGGTTACTGATTTTACCAGCCGTGGCCTCCGAATGACAAGACGCCTTTAACGGCCGAGTTCCGCTGTAGCAACGCAGTATAGTCGGCGTATCGGTGCCTTAGTCTTATGCTGTGCTCTTATAATTTTATAGTGTCATTCTGGCTACAGTAGGACTGTAGGCAGCCATTTTGTGTGCTGAACCAATGACCATGTTGAGGCACAAGAACCTGGAAAATGGCTGACGCTGTTGTTTTTGCTGAGCGGTCCAAATATATTCCCCACGTTCTGAGCAGTGTCGCTTCACGCACTGCAGCCAAAGGACGACACGTGGACCGGTCATCTCTGGAATACTGTATGTGCGGTGTGGCTGGACACTGGCACTTCATTCCACACAATGTCCTTTCTATAAGTATTTTACATCAAATAAAGTATATTTCTACATTTTTTTTTAAATAAAGTATTTTTATTCAACAGATTATGAGTACAAGACAGAGCATCGATTTGAAATATATACATACAAGGATGTCAAGGATAATAACAGTTAGCCAGCCTAACTTACTGGGCTTTACATTATGTTAACATATAATGCTGTCACGATGTATATTCATTTGGAGTACAATAAACAATTGTTTATGAGAGGATGAGGTGTCCCTGCTCTGTTCTGACTGGATATCAATAATTCAATTTTTTATTATATACTAAAATACATAGTAAAGGGGAAAGAGGAAAAGAAGAAAGTGAAGAGAAAGATAAGAAGAACATCTGTCATGTATTGAATGTGTACAGTAGGATTTCCATCCCATGTGAGGTATTGCATTCACTTATTCACACTGCTTATAGACATGCCGTGGTTATCAACACTTATCAACGGTTTTGAGAATGTGAGGAGTGCGGGGACTGCAACCACCTATTCCAAATTTTTTCAAATTTAGGCAGAGTGCCGCGAGACATATAAACATATTTTTCGTGTTGCACAGTGACATTGACTAGAGCCTTCCACTCCACCAGTGTAGGCCCCTGACCAGCCATCCAATGTCTGGCTATTACAACCTTGGCTAGGGAGCATAGGTTAATCACATATTGACCCTCTATGCTAGTCAGAGGGGTATTTTCTTTGCTTCCCAGCATACACATTTTAGGTGTCAGAGCCTGCCCGGGGATCCCAGTGGATATAATCGTTGTTTTGACAGCAACCCAATAAGAGCTAACCAGGGGGCAGTCCCAAAGCAAGTGCCATAGGGTCCCCTGTGAGGAATGACATTTTGGGCAGTCCGGGGAGGCTCGGCCACCGAATCTAACCAGAGCGCACGGAGTCAAGTATGTTCTATGTAAAATGAATAGCTGGACTTGTTGGACTCTGGCGGAGACTGTGGCATGTCGTGGTAGTGCCAGTGCCTCCTCCCATTCTTCCTCCTCAAAACCACCCACATCTGCCTCCCACTTGGCTTTTAGGGAGGGTAGTGAACCCTTGTGTAGGAAAGATAGCATAAACGAGTAGGCCAAAGATACTGTTTTAATCTGCCCCAGATTAGCCAGGAATATTTTTGCTGGAGAGGATAGCAGTACAGGGGGACTGTTGTTGAATTGAGTATTTAGTGCATGACGCAGCTGTAAATATCTAAAAAAATATACCTGAGACAACCCGTACTCCTCCTTTAGCTGCTGAAAAGATTTTAGTATGTTGGCCTCATATAGCTGTCCTATCGTCACCACCCCTCCAGATGACCACAGACTCCTGCCCGACAAGCAGGCGAGTTCAGTCAGTTTGACGGAATGCCAGAGGGGGGCCTCGGGATCTATAGCAGTGTACCCCATCAGAGACTGGACCTCCTGCCAAACCCTAATGGCCTGAACCACCAATGGGGGAGCCCCCCCAGGGATCCTCCCGCCCAAGAGCAGCTGTAGGGGTGAGACAGAGGGGCAAGTTTGATGCAGAAATGCAACCGGAAGTGAAGTCTGGTCAGTGACCTGTAACCAATGCCTGAGGTGTGAGAATTGGCTGGCATAGTAGTACACCCTGAACTGGGGCAGAGCCAGACCCCCATCAGCCCTTGGTCTGGTGAGGATGTTAATGCTAATTCTAGGACGCTTATTCGCCCATATCAATGTAGATAACAAGCTGTTTAAGTGTCTAAAGAAAGAGGCCGGCACATACACTGGAGATTGTAGTAGGACGTATAATATCTTAGGCTGTAGGATCATTTTAACCAGATTGACTCTACCTATGACATTCAGGGGTAATTTAGTCCATACCGATGTTTTATCTTTAATAGTGGATAGGAGTGGCTGTAAATTCTTGGGAATAAAGTCCCGGCTGTCATTAGTAATTGTTATCCCCAGATATTTAAATTGTGAGACCCAACTAAGCGGGAGAGGGGCGCCCGTATCCAAGGGTGGGGGGCCACGTAAGGGCATTATGGATGACTTGGACCAATTCACAGTAAGACCGGAGAATCTGCCAAATTCCTCCATCAGCTGCAACGCAATTGGCACAGACATCCTGTAGTCTTTTAGGAAAAGGAGTAAGTCATCAGCGTAGAGTGCCACTTTATCTGTCCTCTGTCCCAGCTGAAATCCAACTATATCCTGATGATTTCTGAGAATACAGGCGAGTGGTTCAATAGCCACTGCAAAAAGACCAGGAGAGAGGGGACATCCCTGTCTAGTGCCCCTCCCCAGGGCAAAAGGGGGTGAGATATGATTATTGACAGATATCCTGGCCATCGGACGGAGGTATAACAACTGTACCCATTTTAGGTATTGTGGGCCAAAGCCCATGCGTCGCATTACCTGCCATAAATAAGGCCACTCAACGGAGTCGAAGGCCTTATTGGCGTC
This sequence comes from Crinia signifera, assembly GCF_055691185.1. Classification (NCBI taxonomy): domain Eukaryota; kingdom Metazoa; phylum Chordata; class Amphibia; order Anura; family Myobatrachidae; genus Crinia; species Crinia signifera. The sequence continues at coordinate 14,305,126 of NC_139223.1, forward strand.
GAACGACACAACAGCAGAGTGCGCCTCCTCCGTGTGAGTAGCCTGGATATGTGTGAACAGCCGCCTCAAATTCGTACTGGTAGACATACCTGGCATGAAACCAGTTTGGTCCGGGTGAATAATGGACAGTATCACCCCATTCAGCCGAATAGCCAGGACCTTTGCCAGAATCTTGGCGTCGGTGGTGATTAACGAAATGGGTCTGTAAGAGTCGGGGTAGTTAGGGTTTTTTCCGGGCTTAGGTATAACCACTATAATGGCTTCTGACATAGAGTTCGGCATTGCATTAATATCAAAAAGGCCGTTGAACAATTTTAATAATTGAGGGGCAAACAGGTCCAAGTGCGACCTGTAAAGTTCCATCGGAACCCCGTCCACGCCCGGAGCCTTCCCCCCGGGAAAGGACCTAATCGCAGTCTCTATTTCGACAACTGTGATAGGGGCGTCAAGAGAGGACATGGCCTCCTCGGACAACACAGGCAGGTCAACTCGGTCCAAATAGTCAAACAGCTCCCCCTGCGGGCAGTCTAGTCTTGAGCAATACAGGTCCTGATAAAAATTCAGGAACACTTCAGCTATCTCACCAGTGGATGTCCTCAATACTCCATCAGTATCATAGATCTGTGCGATTGAGTTGGTTGGGCGGTCTGAATGCACCAGGTGGGCTAGAAGGCTGCCTGTCTTATCCGCATTCATGTATAATCTGTGGGATTTAAATAATAGGCTGCGAGCATTATGCTCCTCTAGGTGGGAAACCCAGGCGCTCTGTGCCAGCTCCCACCTCACTCTAGACTCCCCCGAGCCACTCCCCAGGTGCTCCAGCTCAGTGCGCCGACACTCTTCCTCCAGCTCAATGCCCTTATTTCTATGTGTACGCTTGATGGAAGCAATTTTAGATATGAGAGTACCCCTCAAGTATGCCTTGAATGCATCCCACACCACTGGAACGGGGGCGGTGCCAACGTTAGCCCCAAAGTATCCCTCCCATAGTGTCTGGAGGCCCGAGGATTCCCCAAACTGCAACAACCAAGAGGGGTGTAGTTTCCAAAAGGACTGTCCCCTCTGGCACTCCATCTCCACCGTTAGTAGTAAAGGAGAGTGGTCCGAGACGCCCCGCGACTTATAACACACAGTTCGGAGCCTAGGTAATACTGAGGGAGAAACCAGGGCCAGGTCTATACGCGAGAAGGAGTGGTGAGTCTTGGAGAAGCAGGAGAATTGGGGGACAGCTGGATTTTTCTGTCGCCAAGCATCTCGCAGACCAAGTGACTCCACGTAGTTCGCAAACCTCGAGGGGCGATCATCTAGAGGGACGGAACCAGGGGGCCACCACCTATCCAATCCAGGGTTCATTAGTTTATTAAAATCCCCAAGGCATATAACTGGAGTATCAGGGGATTGGGCCACATAGGTAGCCGCATGTTTTAATACGTCATAATTAAAGGGGGGAGGGACATACACCGCCAGTATAAAGAAGGGTTGCGAGTACAGCCTGCAATGCAGGAAGACGTATCTACCCAGTGGATCCGTCTTAACACTGAGCAATACAAATTGTACCGATTTATTAATTAGTACCGATACCCCTCTTGAGTGAGTAGTGTGAGAGGCATGGTATGTCCATCCCACCCAGGGCCTACGTAAAGACAGCAATCTGTTTCCCTCCAGGTGGGTCTCGACCAGGCAGGTAATGTCCGAGCCATATTGTCGGACCATTTTAAGAACTAGGGAGCGTTTAACTCTATCGTTTAGTCCCCGGACGTTCCAGGTTAAAATATTAAGCTGTGTCATGTAGGGTTATAGAGTATGAGAATATGGATGCAGTTACAATCCCGTAGCCATCTTGGAGGACTGCATATGCCACAGTTTTCACATCAGCAAACGCCCCACCCTCCTCATCCGGGCATAGTGGCCAGATACACATTGCATGACAGATAAATAGAAGGAAAAAGAAGAAAGAGAAAAACATAGAAAAAACAATCCCAACATAATACACCCCCTCCCTGTATACCTCCCCGAACTGTGGCATACTTATAACCCTAACCTCGTAACTACAAGACCAGAAGGTCAAGAGAAAAAAAAAAGGGAAGAAACCTCCTAACCCTAACTAGTCGTGAAGGCAATCAGTTAATAACTACCAATGCAAGCAGCAGGACCCCCCAGCCATGTACTGGGCCTGTGGCTCACCTAGGGCAACACAATTTAAGGAAGTACAGTATATAATAACAAAATCCCCCCCCCCCCCCCCCCCCAAAGCTAAACAAAAGAGTACAACAGCAACATCACAGCTATGGTTATAATTACGCTGGCCAGTCGTCGCTGGTTCAGGCAGACATCTGGGCATGTCCCGGAGAATGTTCAAGGATGCCGCAGCTTGTCCAGAGAGACAAAAACCATGTCCAGTACCAAACCTCTAGGGATCAGGGCGGTGCCAGCTGTCGAGCGCCAGGTGCAAACCGGTCGAGCCAGGCTGCCACTTCTCGGGGGCTGCTGAAGAACTTCGTCTCGCCCTCCGCCACCACCCGCAGCCGAGCCGGAAAGAGCATGGAGTAGGGAAGATTTAAGTCGCGCAGCCTGCGCTTCACGGGAACGAATGAGGCCCTCTCCTTCTGCACCTCTATGGCGAAGTCAGGGAACGTAGAGATGGTGGCACCATTCCTGGTCATGGGGCCTTTGGTGCGGTTCAGCCTCAGAACCGTGTCGCGATCTTTGTAGTGGAGAAATTTGGCAATAAAAGTCCTCGGAGGAGCCCCCGGAGGGAGCGGACGGGTGGGAATCCTATGGGCTCTCTCAACCGCAAATTGGGGGGTGAAGGACTCCCTACCATACACCTCGACAAGCCAGGCCTCCAGGAATGATTCTGGTGTCTGGCCCTCCTCCCTCTCCGGCAGGCCGACAAATCGGACGTTATTTCTCCTCAAACGCCCCTCCATGTCCATAAGCTTATTCTGTATACCTGTGACCTGTTGCGTCAGGGTGGCCACTGTGGCCTTCAGGGGATCAACTGTATCTTCAATTGTAGAGACCCGCGTTTCCACCTCTCCTACACGTTCCCTGATGCGCTGCACGTCCTGCCTGAGCAGGGACAGGTCGCACTGCACCTTCTCAATTTTATCTGATAAGCGTTTCTCGGTGCCAGTGATAGCATCCAGGATTTGTTGGAGGGATGGGGGTGCAGGAGAGGTATCGTCAGAGGGGGCGTCGGGGTTGGCCGGGCCCTCAGGGTTTGGTACAGCATCCACCTGTGATGTTGATGGGCCCTGCGGCTCCTGTCCCCTTGCATATTTAGCCAGCTTTGCTGCAGAAGCGTTGTGATGATTCTGTTTCACCATGTCTAGGCAGTATGGGTCGGCTGCACCCACTCCCCCACTCCCTATACAGTCAGAAGCAGCAGAGTATGAATAGAAGTTGTTAGGTCGTGTGTGTAGCAGAGGCTCCCTGCAGCAGTCAGTGCCCTGTGGACATATAGCAGATCAGGCAGATCACCCACTGAGGACTGCCTCTTATATAGTGTAAGGGGCCTGTTGTTTTAAAGATGGCCGCCGGGACACTGGGCTGGCTCCTAGATGTTGCCCGCTATAGCGCCCGTCAGCCGCCGTCGGAGGACACCCGCCGACAGGTATGCAGCGCTGTGCGGGTGATTGGCAGCGTGTGCCTCCGTGCAGGGAATCGGCGGTGGGGGCGTGCACCAGCGGAGGTCCGCGATGCGGCGCGGGGCTAGGCCGCAGTCCTCACCTCGGTCCGGCAGTACTAACGGGCGGACGGCGCCGCCGGAGACAATCGGGACAGCTGCGGCAGGTACAGCGGGGGTTCAGAGGCGGCGGGGTACGGGGGATCTCAGCGTCACCCAGGGCAAAGGATGGATTTTAGGATTGCTGGCCAGGGAGCTCTGCTCAGCACGTCTTACCCGCTTGCCGCCGTAGCCACGCCCCCCTGTATATTTCTACATTTAAATAATGTCTTGGCCTGTTCTTCCCCAGGGAATGTACATTTCGACCTGGTGATATGCGCATTAATCCTGGCCGGTACAGGCCTACCAACTTTAGTATATGCAAACGCTATAACAGAGCGCAACCACCTAGCAATGGTCTGCTTAGAAGCAGGCCAACCAATTTTGTGTATGTCATACAACACTAGCAAAGTATCAGTCTTTCTGACACTCTTAACTCTGTCCACATAAATGCGCAAGGCGCGCACAACATCCAAATTTCTCAATTTGTCCCTTTTCCTCGAACCCTCTGGGGGTTGGAACACAGGCAGAACTATCTCCTGATTTAGATGGAAAGCCGAGACTACTTTCGGTAAAAATTGGGGTACCGTCCGAAGGACAGCCCTATCATCATGAAATATAAGGAAGGGAGACTTGCATGATAATGCTCCCAACTCCGATACTCTCTTTGCTGACGCCACTGCCAACAAAAATACCAGTTTCCACGTAAGGAATTTAAGGTCAGCCGACCTTAATGGTTCAAAAGGCACCTTTTGAAGGCACTCCAACACCAGAGATAAATCCCATGGCGCTACTGGTTGTTTGTAGGGAGGTTTCAACCGAGACACCCCCTGCAGGAAGGTCTGTACTTCCGGTAATAATGCAATCCTTCTTTGGAAGTAAATAGACAAGGCCGAGATCTGTACTTTTAGTGATTGAAGGCTTAACCTGGAGGAAAAGCCATCCTGCAAAAATTCCAACATTTTTGCCAATCTAAAGCGTGATGTGTGTGACTTCTGTCTTTCACACCATCGAATATAGGTCTTCCAGACCCTATAGTAATTCTCTGAAGACACTGACTTTCTGGCTTTTATCATTGTGTTAACCACCGCTTCTGAGAATCCTTTATTCCTCAAAATGGTGGTTTCAACAGCCAGGCCGTCAAAATTAATCGAGCTGAATCCAGATGGTTGAACGGTCCTTGTTTTAGCAGGTCTGACCTCAGAGGTAGACGCCACGAGTCCACAGACAATCTCTGAAGCCTTGAGTACCAGGACCTCCTTGGCCAATCTGGGGCCACTAAGATCACTGGGCTTGCCTGGGCCTGTATCTTTTTCAACACCCCTGCCAGCATTGGAAATGGTGGAAAGACATAAAGGAGATTCCCCTCCCAGGGGATAGTCATGGCATCCACTGCTTCTGCCAGTGGGTCCCTCGTTCTGGCATAAAACCTGGGTACCTGATGGTTGAACCTGGATGCCATCAGGTCCACATCCGGGGTTCCCCACCTCCGTGTAATCTGGTGAAACACCTGTGAGTTCAGGCTCCATTCCCCTTCCATCAGCTCCTCCCTGCTCAGGAAGTCGGCCTCTATATTCTCCACTCCTGGTATGAATATAGCTGATAATGCTGGAACATTCTGTTCCACCCACAAGAGGATTCTGGACACCTCCCACATAGCCAGTTTGCTGCGTGTGTCTCCCTGGTGATTCAGATACGCCACAGCTGTGGCGTTGTCGGTCTGAATCCTTAAAGGGAGCCTCTGTAACCTGTCTCCCGCCAGAGAAATCACTTTCCACACAGCTCTCAGTTCCAAGATGTTGATCGGTAAGGCAGACTCCTCTGGAGTCCACAAGCCCTGCAGACGCAAGTCCAAGACTACTGCCCCCCAGCCCCTGAGACTGGCGTCGGTAGTGACTACCAGCCAGCTCCAGGACTGCAGGGACCGACCCCACTGAAGGGAATCCACCTTTGTCCACCATTTCAGGGAGGATCGAGTTTCCGAAGACAGCACTATCTGTTCTGACTTCATGGTCTGCGTGTTTCCTGACCAAGTCGTCAAAATGTTCCACTGGAACACCCAAGAGTGGAACCTGGCAAATTGCAACGTCTCGAAAGACGCCACCATCTTCCCCAGCAACTTGAGGCACCTCCATACTGATGTGCTCCGAGAGCCGAGAATCTCCTGGACCAAGGCAGCCAGATCCCTGGCCTTTGCCTCTGGTAAAAATACCCGATGTAAGTGGGTATCCAGAACCACTCCCAGGAATTGGAGTCTCTGTGATGGCACCAACTGAGACTTTTGCAAGTTTAAAAGCCAGCCGTGAGCCTGCAAAAAACTGATGGCTTCTGCCAAATGACTCTGTAACATGTCTGCTGACTCCGCTTTGAACAGCAGGTCGTCCAAATATGGTATCACCGTGATTCCCCTCAGCCGAAGCACAGCCGCCATTACAGACATTATTTTGGTGAATACCCTTGGCACTGTGGCCAGTCCAAAGGGCAACGCCTGGAATTGCAAGTGCAGGTTTCCTATCGCAAACCTTAACAGAGCCTGATGTTCTGGGTGTATAGGGACATGAAGGTACGCGTCCTGGACATCCATGGACGCCAAAAATTCTCCCTGGTCGAGGCTTAGTAGCACTGACCTTAAAGACTCCATTTTGAAATGGTCTACCCACAAATGGACATTCAGTGACTTTAAATTCAGAATTGGTCTGAAAGACCCGTCTGGTTTGGGCACCAGAAACAGAGTGGAATAAAAGCCTCTTTTCCACTCCGCTCTGGGAACCGGGATAACCACCCCCTTCTCTAACAGAGAATGAGCTGCTCCCAAGAGGGCTGTACGGAGCCAAGCCTCCTTTGGTAGTGGTGTGGGAATAAATCTTCTCGGAGAAAGACCTTTGAAGGGAATTCTGTAACCCTGGGCTATAATGTCTAATACCCAGGAATCCTGGTCTAGCAAAGCCCATGCGTCCCTGAACTGTGACAGACGCCCCCCCACCCTGACCACCGCCGGGCAAATCCCCTGGCAGTCATGCAGAGGGTTTGTCCTCTCCTTTGGTGTTAGGTTTCTTATTAAATTAACCAAATTTTGACTTTGGCGCTTTACCCCTCGAGGACTGAAACTTTCCCCTAAATGACTGTCCTCGAAAGGACGCACCTCCTCTAGGGGAGGGCCGAAAGGACGGCCTGAAAGCAGAAAATCTTGATGTCTGCTTGGCTGCGGGGCAGGCAGGAAGGTACTCTTGCCACCTGTGGCCTGCTTAATAATCTCTTCCAGCTCAGAGCCAAATAACAGCTTTCCTTTAAAAGCTAATGCTTCTAAGGCCTTCTTAGACTCATTATCTGCCTCCCAAGCCTTAAGCCAGAGTACTCTCCTGGCATTGATAGACACTGTGGAAACTCTAGTAGCCATTTTGAGAGCCTCCTCCTCAGCTTCCAGCACATACTCTGCGGCTGCTTTAAGCTTCTCTGCCAGCAGCAACACACAAGGGTCAGCATGTAAAATCGTGCACAACTCATTTGCCCACTCAATCATGGCCTTAGAGACCCAGGCTGAAGCAATCAGGGGACGTAGGGTGTATCCCACCCCTTCAAATATAGCTTTGAGGTTACCCTCCAGCTTTTTGTCCACAGGATCCTTAAAAGCTGCCCCCCTTTGCACTGGTAATAGGAGCTTTTGACAGACGTGCCACAGAAGCCTCAACCACTGGAACTTTTTCCCAGAGCTCCGCATGAGACTCAGGCATGGGGTACAGACTTAAGAATCTCTTAGGCATCTGCAGCCTTTTATCGGGCGTTTTCCAAGCCCCTTCCAACAACTCCTGTAAACCTTCATCTGAAGGGAAGGTAACAGCTTCCTTACGCTGCCGTTTAAATACACCTTTAGCAGGAGTCTTATCCTCTACAAACAATTTTAAAGCCTGTTTAACAGCAGTAATCAAATCCTCCACCCCTGCGGCTGAGGAATCTTCAGAATCATCACCCTGCTCCCAGGGAATGTCTGCATATGCTCCCTCCTCTTCATCCACCAATAAAGGCACAGAGTAAGACCTTTTAGTGGTCCCCACAGCATCAACATCAATCTTGTCTAGCAAGTCACTTAACCTGTTGATCCCCTTTGCAGTATCCTGCATCACCTGTAGTAAAGCAGGATCTGCCTGGGTAAGAGGCAAGGAGCCCGAGGACTGCTGAGATGATGGCATAGGTCTCTGAGATTCTACCAAGACATCACTCTGTCTGTCCAACAATTGCACTAAAGCGTTAACAGACCTGCCCAGGGCACTAGCCCACGCGGGTTCAATTTGCTCTACCCTCTGGGGTTCACTCCCCATGGGTCTCACAGCAGCGCAAGTAATACACAAACCCCCCTTGGCCTTCTGCTCAGGTACAAATTTTTGTGTACATACATTACAAGCGCTCAATGCATTAAGGGCTCCCTCCCCCAAAACCACAGCTTGTTGCTCAGACATGATGTAAAGTAACCACACAGTGCATTCAATGTACAACAGCGTTTATACAGAGTCAATGCACCCAGCCACTTATCTGTCTTGTCGGTTTCAACTGCGGGGAAACGATGCCCAGCAAATCCAAACACTCTGTCAGGATCTGTCAGCCAGCTCAGCTCCGCTGCAAGCGTTCCGAATGGCGCCAAAACAGAGTGAGGGAAGAGACCAAGTCCCTGCTGCTGCGGGGTCCGTGACTTTTGGCGCCAACCACCCCCAGACAGCCGCTCCCTTAGTAGGATCTCCTAGTTCCAGTATCTCCCCCTTGGCTGGGGACCACTTGGAACATGCCTGTAACACACTGCTGTCCTCTCATAACAGGAGCTCAGTGTGTAAGCTCCGCAGAAAATGGCCGTCGCCATCACGGAGCGCCTGTCCCCCATGATCCCCACCTAGCGTGAAGCCGGTTTCAGAGCGCTCCGGAGCCCAGGCAGCTTCTTAAAAGAAGCTGTAAGCGCTGCACAGGGAGGCCAGACAGCGTCTCCCCTGTGCACAGCGAGCTGACAGGACGCGCTTCTGTCAGCTCCGGCTGCACTAGCAGTGTGAGGATTCACTAATGAGAATCCTCACACTGTGCCTACCTAGCTAGAGTGAAAAATTAATAAAATACCCTAACTACTCTAATTCTTCAGCTGCTCCCGCAGCTCTTTAGAATAGCACCCACTCCAGTGGGCACCTAACACAAACTGAAGAGTCCGGGATGCAGTAGGGGAGGAGCCTACCCTCTAAAAGCTTTAGGATAGGTGCCTGGCTCCTTCGGACCCTCCTACATCCCAGTGTTGAGCTGTGTCACCAGGACCATTGAAAGAGAAATGGCTGCCTGAATGTCAAGCAGGTTAGAATTGTCTCCATTACATCAAGTACTAGTGTCCAGCAGTTGATCTTGAGATTAGGCCCATTGTGCAGGTAATATAGTGCAGGTGGAAGATTAGGCTAAGGTGAGTTAAGATTCAGATACATCTTTGAAGGCTGTGAGAGTCTGACTGGGCCTGGTTGGGAATTCCCTAATTGGGCAGCAGCTCAGGAGAAGTCTTGTAGGCAGAAATGAGACATAAGTCAGACACTAGGGGCCGGATGTACTAAGCCTCAGAAAGTGATAACATGGAGAGTGATAAAACTGTCAACCAACCAGCTCCTAGATGTCAGTTTATCACTCTCCAAGGCTAATATGTTGCCCTAGAGCTACAACAAACCTTGGGGCCTTTTATAAGTAAAGTTCGGTAACCCCCCCTTATCCCAACATGCTTTTAATACAGGGATTGACAATTTGTTTTCTCGGTCTTCCATCCTGGTGACACAGCTAACCATGGGATGTAGGAGGGTCCGCAGGAGCCAGGCACCTATGCTGACTTCTTTGAGAGGCAGGCTCCTCCCTTCTGCATCCCAGAATTCCTCAGTTCGCATTAGGTGCCCACCGGAGTGGGTGCTGTGCTGACTGACTCTGCCTACTGCCCCCCCCTTGCTACCTACTCTCCTGGAAGCTTCCCTTTCATTGCCACCCTCCGGATCCCAGTCTTATTGCTATCTCCAAATTGGGAGCCATCAACTTGTATCCTGTGGACATCCAATATCGCACCATCGTGAAGGTATACAGATCTTCCTCCAGCGAAAAAATTACCACAGTTTTCATCCACTACTGGGATCAGCGCAACCTAGTGAGGACCCCAAATTTTTGGGAACCAGACCATCCTCCAGCGTCTCCTATTACCATCCAGGACGGCAAATTATCAACCACCAATTCGGTAGTGCACTATCCGGAGAGCTTCCCCCCTTATTCCAAGGGACACAAAGGCAGCTACGCAGAGACATAAGTATTGTCTTCCTTGTCCTATCTATTATATATGTAATTTTTTTTATTATTATTGTGTTTTGTTATTGACATATCATTATTGTCTTGTCATAAATTACTTGTTTTTTAATATTTTTATACAAATTAAAATTGTGATATCCAATTGATCCACTTAGCGCTCCACCTTTTTTTCCCACTGCTGTGCTGACTGGCTGCGTGCTGCCAGTAAGATCGTACCCAGCAAACAAGTGATCTATGATAAATAGGCCTATAGAGAACTCAGTCTGTGGCTCCCTACTCCTTCCACAATAATGTCACTGTCCCTACACATGCAGCCCTGTCCTGACTAACACATTACTCAAATCCTCATATACTCTGTGCTGTTGGGGAACCAGTACCCAGGGAGGCTGCATGGAATGATCAGAGATCAGCCCTCCAATGGTCTTTTCCCAGGCGCCCTATTCTCTACAGAGCCACCATTACAGGTCCTGCACCGCTGAGAAGGTTGGAGGTGACTGGGTGACAGAAAAGAATAACGGGGTGCGAGAGGGAGGGAGGTGACGTGTGGAAAAAGAGGGTGGGGTGAGGTGAGAGGGGGGTCCAGAGATCGCGGTCAGTGAACAAGTGTGGGTGAGGGGAAAGAAACTAGGGGCAGAGAGAGAAACGAAACGGGGGGGGGGGGGGGTGTGAGTGAGGGTTGTGAGAAAGAGGTGGCAGGCGGAAGAGAGTAAGGAGAGAGAAGACTGGGTGGCTGAGCGCACAGGCGAGAGAAAAGGGGACAGGAAGAGAGCGAAAAGAGGAAAGAGACAGGGTGGGGGAGAGGTATGAGAGGGGGAAGGTGAAGGAGGGGTGAAGTGATACAGGGGGCCAGATGTACTAGTTCAATGTTATCACTTTGCAGGGCTTAGTACATCTCGCCCAGGGTGAATGAGTAAGGTGATGGAGGGAGAGGTGAGAGGGGGTTAGGTGAGAGGGGGTGAGGCATCAGGGTAGCGATAGAGAGGGTGAAGTGCTTGGTTGGGCAAAGGGGTGAGGTGATGGGGGTGGGTGGGATGGGGTGACTAGGCGTTACTTGAGAGGTGAGGAAACAGGGGGCGATAGGGAGGGTGAGATGCTGGAGGGGTGGTGATAAGGGGCAAGAGGGAGTGAGATTACAGGGGAAGTGTGAGTGAATGGGTGGGGAGGTGAGGCAAGTATTTTCAACAGCATCGCGGGTCTTCTGGTCCCCAGCACTAGCCGCTCCCTGGTCACTGCTCAGCACCTGCTTCCTGGCCGCTGCTTGTGTCTCGTCCCCTGAGCCGCCGCTTGTCTGATGGGATTGCGCTGTCGCTGCCCTGTTAGGAGAGGGGGTGATGCACTGCTGCTCTGTTAGGAGAGGGGGTGGGGTCGGGCAATGAAAAGCTGGTCGCCGGGAAGCAGAATCGGTCAAGCCCTGTTTTAATAGTTATAAATAGAGAGAGGTATACATTACTGGCCAATATGCTTCTTACTGCTATGGTACAGGCTGTGGGCCAGATGAGCCTTGAAAATAATGAGCCTTGGTAATGTGGTGAGTGATAAAGTACCAGCCAACAGCTACTAACTGCCATCTTCCTTTCCTGGTGGAAACTGGGACATTTAGTGTGATTGGAGCAACGGCAATGAACACCAAGGAGTTAAAAACCTCATGACTGCAGCCCAGGCCCCTCTTCCCCATTCTCTTACCTCCAGGCCCTTCAGGTTTTTTGTGCTGAAACACGTCATACCAAGAGGGAAGGTGTTCAGCCCAGAGTTATTATTTTATTATCTTTAAATTTACATTCTGCTCCTGGAGCAATCCTGCCAGGCTGTTCTCCTGGTCAGGGGCCATTGCACTGACCTACAGGGCCAGACCTGCCAGCCATCCCCCTCCTGCACACTGGGGGAGCTGCCACCTTCCCCCATTTGTGCGGTCAGGAACAGAGTGCCAAGGTGGGACTGAGAGCTGTGGTTGTGCGGCCGCTAGACCACCAGGGAAGGTACTGCTGATGGGGGCCACCATTACAGCCAGCGGTCCCTGTGGTTCCAGAAGGGGCAGAGCTTCCATGTCCTCTCGTGGGGTGGAAGACTCTCCTGCCATGCGGTCCTATATTTGCATTGTATGTAAGAAGAATTTCTCCTGTGTCTCAGTACCATGGTGGTGTCAGCCGTTCCTATAGGTAATCCAGGCAGCCAGTCTTCAGAGACTGGGCAGTCTCTTTCTTCGGCTATGAGAGAGCTGGCATCACAGCTAGCAGCTGCCCGGTTGCCACAGATAGTCTCTCCCCCATCCCCTCCTCCTGTGGAGGCCACAGAATCACATGTGTAACTCTCTGAGCTGGAGTGGGTTCGGCACAGGGTTCGCAGAATCTGCTGGGCCCAATGACTAAGCGCAAGGCCTCTAGGCCTAGACCAGCATCCTACCCTTTTGCCGGATGCTGCAAAATTCAAAGAGGGATTTGAGGGAGAGGTGGACTTGAAGGGTTCCACATATCTGCAGGATGAGCACATGACCCAATGCAGCGTTGATGCCTTAATTAAGGCTGTCCATACATAGTTCAAGATCAAAGACCCAGATCAGCTGCTGGGGCACTGTTCTTTCTTCAAAGAAGAAGGACCCAGTGGTTTTTCTTCCATCTCCATCTACCTGTGTTCATCCTAATAGGAAATTTCTTATTTCCAGTCATCTAATGTTCTACCCCTTTCCTTTGGAAGAACACAGGTGAATGCACATGTGGCCGTCTGGTAAAGTGGACTACTTTACTGATCCCTATGGTGGCGACCCATAGAGATCCCACTGATTGAAAATAGAGCATCTCTTAATATTGAAGTTAGACAATGCTGGCGTGGCAGCCTGTCCAGCATTTGCTTCCACCTGGGCAGCTAAAGCTATTGGTAGATTGGAGGATGAACTGGTGGAGCATATCAATTCTGCCGGTCAGAACTACTATCATTTGTGTATCTCATTAGAGAAGCCTCCACGTATTTGGGTGAGGCTGCTCTGGATTCTGCTTCCATTTATTCAAAGATTTCAGAGTCCTCTGTTGCCACCAGACACGCTCCTTGGCTATGCATTTGGAATGCGGACTCTGACTTGAAGAAGGCTCTGGAAGTCCTTACACCAGCACCAGCTACAATGCAATCAAGTACTAAAAACACAGGCTGCACAGACTGTGTCGGGCGATGGGATGTGCACGGGAGCGCGCATCTCATCGCACTGCCCTGTCACACCGGGTATGGACACCTTTAGCCAGGGTGATAGTACTCCCCCCCCCCCCTTGCAGAGGGGACGGGGTTTCTATTCAAATCTGTTCCTAGTCCAGAAGCTCAGAAGCTGGACAATTTCTTTTGGCCCATTCTAGATCTCAAGCTACTGGACCTGGACCTCAGGGTTCTAAGGTTCAGGATGGAATGCCTGGGATCCATCATGCAGGCCTTGCAGCTGGGGAATTGTATGGCATCCCCAGACATTCAGGAAGCCTACTTGCATGACCCCATTTGACAGGTTCATTAGCAATCCCTTCACCTTCATGGATTTCCACTATCAATCCAGGACCCTGCAGTTCGGCCTTTCTATTGCCCCAAAGGTCTTCACCAAGATTATGGTAATAACGATTCTCATATTGCCATACTGATGACCTTCTGATCCTGGCCTAGCCATGGGACTCTCTACAGAGACATCTACAAGATGCTGGACTTGCTCCAGGCCCACGGATGGTTGATCAAGTGGCGCAAGTCCAGTCTGGTCCCTTCCCAATCCATGCTCCATCTCGGAGCTTGTCTGGACTCGTTGGCTCATTGTCCCAGGGGACAAAGTAATCTCCTGTTACAATTTGAGGAGACCCAGATGGGTGGATTCACAGAAAAGTACTTCAACAAATAACCTGAATATAAAATATGAATTTAGTGTAAACTTATTGATGTACATTGGTTATTGATGAATTCAGCGGATGTCCAATACAGCAAACTGCGGAGCCCCGCCCTCTCCGTCAAAGGGCTGTTATTTCAGATTTTTCTGGCACTTTTGTAGGGTTTTTTTCCAAGCATTAGACTATCTTACACTTAGTCCTGGTTGATATAAAATAGAATACTTAATATTAAAATAAATGGGAAAAAACAGTAGAGGGCACTGTTCCCTCAATTAGGAGTACACAAAATAGTACATGGATAACAGTAGGAGGCACTGAATGCCCCTCTGTGACTCCTGCCCATGTCTGTGACTCTCTCCTGCCCTCTGTGGCTCCTGTCCATCTCTGTGACACTCTCCTGCCCCTCTAATGCTCCTGCCCATGTCTGTGACTCTCCTGTCCTTCTGATGTCCCCCTGCCCGTATCTTCACCTCTACTGCCCCTATGATGTCCCCCTGCCCATGTCTTCACTGCGCCTTCCTCCTGCTCCTCTCATGTCCCTCGGCTCGTGTCTGCGCCCCCCTCATACCCCTATGATGTCCCCCTGCCAGTGTCTATCTCCCTCCTGCTCCTCTGATGTCCCCTGGCCCATGTCTGCACCTTCCTCCTGCTCCTCTCATGTCCCCCAGCCCGTGTCTGCACCTCACTCCTGCTCCTCTGATGTCCCCCTGCCCGTGTCTGCGCCTTCCTCCTGCTCCTATGATGTCCCCCTGCACGTGCCTGCGCCTCTCTCCTGCTCCTCTCATGTCCCCCTGCCCGTGTCTGTGCCTCCCTTCTGCTCCTCTCATGTCCCCCTGCCCGTGTCTGCGCCTCCCTCCTGCTCCTCATGTCCCCCTGCCCGTGTCTGCACCTCCCTCCTGCTCCTCATGTCCCCCTGCACGTATCTGCATCTCCCTCCTGCTCCTCTGATGTCCCCCGGCCCGTGTCTGCGCCTCCCTCCTCTGATGTCCCCCGGCCCATGTCTGCACCTCACTCCTGTGCTCCTCCGATGTCCCCCTGCACCTCGCTCCTCTCATGTCCCCCTGCCCGTATCTGCACCTCCCTCCTGCTCCTCTGATGTCCCCCGGCCCATGTCTGCACGTCACTCCTGTGCTCCTCCGATGTCCCCCTGCACCTCTGATGTCCCCCGGCCCATGTCTGCACCTCACTCCTGTGCTCCTCCGATGTCCTCCTGCACCTCCCTCCTGCTCCTCTGATGTCCCCCGGCCCGTATCTGCGCCTCCCTCCTGCTCCTCTGATATCCCCGGCCCATGTCTGCACGTCACTCCTGTGCTCCTCCGATGTCCCCCTGCACCTCCCTCCTGCTCCTCTGATGTCCCCCTGCTTATGTCTGCGCCTCACTCCTCACATTGGCACCTGTTCCTAATTCTCCAGTCTACAGGGCTACTGCATCTTAAAGACTCCAGAGAATCCCGGTAATTCCAAAGCATTTCATGAGGATACAAGGGATACGTTCATCTAGAACACAAGATTTCACATCTCCCATCTTCCTCTGCCAACATCTTTGCACCCATTTTCATTACCTCAGCAACATTCTTTCTACCTGTGGATTGGTATTGATATTAATATTGATCTAGTTGGAACCTTATGTATTCGTTTTCTAATTGATCCCAGCTGACTGTATTCACATGTCAGTATTTTTATATGCACACTGTGGCATTTTAGATTTAATGTGTATGTTTAATGTGATATATGTTTAGTTATTAAACATCGTCATATTTTAATACCGTCTTGCAATTTATTCAGCCAGCACTGGCACATTACAAAAACGCTCTCCCCTCCATGCCTTTGGAATCCACCATGTGTGCAAGACCCAGGTGCTGTTTAAGAAGGAATCAGGATTTCATTCTCAGGAAAGGTGATATTTATTTTTTAGGGAAAAATACATTAGATTATCCTGTCTTCTGCCTATAATAAGGAACTATACCTGTGCAAATCTCTGCTACTCAGCACTCTCACAGCCCGCAATAAATAGTCTCTGAACGAGCTGTAAATGTAGACCCCCCGGGTGACCGGACCTCTGTCACAGATGTAGCCAGAAGAGGCATCCGGTGCAAAATGGCCGCAACAGACTCTGGAAAACGGTCAAACGACTGCCTTCCTTTTTGTACCAAAACAGTTCTCATTTCCCAGAAGCTGTACACGGCTTTCATAGGTTTGTGGTACAAGGTATAGTCCCAGGATGCTGACAGACTACTGGCGATTTCTTATAGTAAGCCCTTTCTAGCTTAATCAGCATTCCCTAGGGCTGAGCCAGTACATACAAAATGGCCGCCTTCTCCAGTACTCTGCGACAGGGCCGCACAATCCTGTTTGTTCATGAAGGACTACTGAAGAGAGAACCACGTTGGGTGTACAGGAAATTCAGCTTGATGTGGGGGAAGGCTCAATAACCTCCATGTTTCCTTCTGCCACCTTCTCTAAAAAGGAAACCAGGGGATCAAACAAAGGCTGAGGTTCCACCGACCCTGGATGGATCGTCAAAGTAGTGATCTCTTCCTCCTCCCGGATCGTCAACGTAGTGATCTCTTCTTCCTCCTCCTCTTCCTTCCCTTTAACCCCCTTGGCATGTGTCCGCTGGTGCTTGCGCAGGTCGCTGGGTACTAGGAAGCCCTTGCCGCACTGCGGACAGATATGGGGGCGCACATCGCTGTGTATTCTCTGGTGCTTCTTCAGCCTGGCCCGGTCAACAAAGCCCTTCTGGCATCGGTCACAGCGAAACGGCCGCAGCTCCGGGTGGCTCATCTGGTGGTTCCTTAGGTCCATCATGCTCTGGAATGTTATGGAGCACTTCTCACAGGTGGTGGATTCCTCCTTCTTCTTGCTGGGCTCCCGGATGGTTCCCAGATGGGTACGTTCATGTTTCCTAAGGCTGGAATTGACGATAAAGGTCTTTCCGCAATCATTGCACTTATAGGGTCTCTCGCCACTGTGTGAGCGTTGGTGTTTGCTTAGTCCAGAGCGTTCGGCAAAGCCTTTCCCACATTCTGGGCACTGGAACGGCCGCTCCGCACTGTGTGACAACCGGTGACGCTTTAAGTCCCAGGATGCCACAAAAGTCTTCTCGCATTCCGGGCAGCGGAACGGTCTCTCGCCGGTGTGGATTCGCTGGTGCATTGCTAAATCGGCCGGTTGCCGGAAAGGTTTGCCGCACTTGTCGCAGCTGTAAGGCTTGACCCCTTGGTGCGCTCTCTGATGCCGGCGAAAGCTGGACGGGTCTGAGAACATGCGTCCGCACTGGGGGCATAAATAAGGCTTCTCACCAGAGTGCGTCCGTTGGTGGCTCTGGTAGGACGATAGCTGGGTAAAGTCTTTGTTGCAGATGGGGCACTTGTACGGTTTCTCTGCAGCGTGAATGCGCTGGTGACAGCTGAGAGAAGAGGCGCGCGAGAACGCCTTCCCACAGTAGGAACACAAAAAGGGCTTCTCGCCCGTGTGGCTTCGCTCATGGTTCTTTAAGTCCTTCAGCTCGCTGTAGGATTTTTGGCACAGCTGGCACTGGTACGGCCGCAGCCCGGCATGACTGCGCCTGTGCTTCCGGTAAACAGATGGGTCGGCAAAGCCTTTATCACATTCAGGGCAAGAGAACGGGCGCTCCCCCGTGTGCAGTCGCTCATGGATTCGTAACTTAGATGGGGTAGCATAAGCTTTATCGCATTGCCCACACGGAAAAGGCAGCTGCCCTCTATGGGTGGCCATGTGCACCCGCAGGCAAATGGGCTGCATGAAGGATCTTTCACACTCCTTACACACAAAGGGTCTCTCTCCCGTGTGGCTTCGCACGTGGCTCCTTAGCAGAGATGCGGTCTTGTAGGACTTGTCGCAGTGCACACACTGATGCCGTTGGTCTCCTCTGCACACTCGTCTCTTGGAAGATGGAGACTTGGGGTCCTCCTTTATGCAGTGAGCTTGGCAGTGGCGCATGGCACGGGGAAGATTTGGAAAGGTCTTGCTGCAGGTCAGGCAGCGGAGGCGGCGTCCACAGTACACATATCCAGGGGACTCTTCCTCGATCATTACCTCTATATCATTGAGCGTTTCTCCCTGGCCTGAAGACACAGGGGGATCCTGGTAAGGAGAAACAAAAAGAGCCATCAAAACCTGTTCCACCAGAACCTTCACCCAGTGAACATCACGCATATCTCATCTCCGGGAGTGACATCACTACACTCCCAACATAAGGTGCATGTCCTGGGAATGACATCACTACGCTCCCAATATAAGGTGCATGTACCGGGAGTGACATCACTACGCTCCCAATATAAGGTGTATATTTCCCGGGAGTGACATCACTACGCTCCCAATATAAGGTGTATATTTCCCGGGAGTGACATCTCTACACTCCCAATATAAGGTGCATGTACCGGGAGTGACATCACTACGCTCCCAATATAAGGTGTATATTTCCCAGGAGTGACATCTCTACGCTCCCAATATAAGGTGTATGTACCTGGAGTGACATCACTAAGCTCCCAATATAAGGTGTATATTTCCCGGGAATGACATCACTACGCTCCCAATATAAGGTGTATGTACCTGTAGTGACATCACTAAGCTCCCAATATAAGGTGTATATTTCCCGGGAATGACATCACTACGCTCCCAATATAAGATGCATGTACCGAGAGTGACATCACTATGCTCCCAATATAAGGTGCATGTCCCGGGAGTGACATCACTACGCTCCCAATATAAGGTGTATATTTCCCGGGAGTGACATCTCTACACTCCCAATATAAGGTGCATGTACCGGGAGTGACATCACTACGCTCCCAATAGAAGGTGTATATTTCCCAGGAGTGACATCTCTACGCTCCCAATATAAGGTGTATGTTCCTGGAGTGACATCACTAAGCTCCCAATATAAGGTGTATATTTCCTGGGAGTGACATCACTACGCTCCGAATATAAGATGCATGTACCGGGAGTGACATCACTACGCTCCCAATATAAGGTGCATGTCCCGGGAGTGACATCACTACGCTCCCAATATAAGGTGCATGTCCCGGGAGTGACATCACTACGCTCCCAATATAAGGTGCATGTCCCGGGAGTGACATCACTACGCTCCCAATATAAGGTGCATGTAACGGGGAGTGACATCACTACGCTCCCAATATAAGGTGTATGTAACGGGGAGTGACATCACTACGCTCCCAATATAAGGTGTATGTAACGGGGAGTGACATCACTACGCTCTCAATATAAGGTGTATGTAACGGGAGTGACATCACTACGCTCCCAATTTAAGGTGCATGTCCCGGGTGTGACATCATTATTCTCCCAATATAAGGTGCATGTCCCGGGTGTGACATCATTATTCTCCCAATATAAGGTGTATGTCCCGGGAGTGACATCACTATGCTCTCAATATAAGGTGTATGTCCCGGGACTGACATCACTACGCTCCCAATATAAGGTGCATGTCCCGGGAGTGACATCACTACGCTCCCAATATAAGGTGCATGTCCCGGGAGTGACATCACTACACTCCCAATATAAGGTGCATGTCCCGGGAGTGACATCACTACGCTCCCAATATAAGGTGTATGTCCTGGGAGTGACATCACTACGCTTCCAATATAAGGTGCATGTCCCGGGTGTGACATCATTATTCTCCCAATATAAGGTGTACGTTCTGGGAATGACACAGAAATGATACATAACTATAATATATATTGGGGGAGGGCGCCCACCTGCTGTCAGAGGAAGATGTGAGCTATATACTGTAAGGGACACATTGTATAATATGCAAAATTATGGTGACATCGGGCCACAATGTCACCAAAGTGGGCAGGCCGGCCCGCCACATCACCAAAGGGGGCGGGCCTGGGCTGCAACGTCACCAAAGGGGGCGGGCATGGGCTGCAACGTCACCAAAGGCGGCGGGCCAGGCCTCACCGTAGTAACTGCCGGGGAACCACCGGGCTTCAAAAAAATAAATAAATTGGGCAGGGCACGGCGCCCCACTAAAACAACCGAGCAGGAACATATATTCCTATACATACATACATACATACACAAACAGTATATATATTCACATTAAAAGAAAAAAAAATGTGTCTCTAAATCAAACCATCCATATTACAGTGTCCAACAATCTTTCTGTCGGGGTGCGTGTATAGGATGGCAGTTATTCTCCTTATTAGATCACAAACAATCTACATAAATCTGTGGAAATACACGCACAATAGAAAACACAAAAGAGCGCCCCCTAGTGCAGTAGAATACAAATCACCACTGGAAAAGGCACAGGTAAGAAGTGAGGAGATGGCCCCATACCGTGTCCTCTTTGCACACAAAGGCTTGCTCTTCTGTGTGGCTACACACGTGACTCCCCAGCAGCGACGCGGTCTTGTAGGACTTGTTGCAGTGCGAACACTGGTGCTGATGGTCTCCTCTGGGTGCTGGGCTTTTGGAAATTGGAGACTTGGGCTCCTCCTTTATGCAGTGAGCTTGGCAGTGGCGCATTGCACGTATCTGATTTGGAAAGGTCTTGCTGCAGGTCAGGCAGCGGAGGCGGCGTCCACAGTACACATATCCAGGGGACTCTTCCTCGATCATTACCTCTATATCATTGAGCGGTTCCCCCTGGCCTGAAGACATCATGAAGGGATCCTGGTAAGGAGAAACAAACAGAGCCATCAACATCACTTCCTTCAGAACCTGCAGACAAATCTTATCTCTGGGAGTGACATCACTACTCCCCCCCTCTACTAATAGAAGGTGTATGTCCTGAAAGTGACATCACTACTCTTCACCCCCCAACCCCCTAATAGAAGGTGTATGTCCTGGAAGTGACATCACTACTCCCCCCCCCCCCCCCTAATAGAAGGTGTATGTCCTGGAAGTGACATCACTACTCCTCCCCTCTCCTAATAGAAGGTGTATGTCCTGAAAGTGACAGCACTACTCCCCCCTCTCCCCTAATGGAAGGTGTATGTCCTGGAAGTGACATCACCCCCCCCCCTCTCCTAATAGAAGGTGTATGTCCTGGAAGTTACATCACTATTTCTCCCCTCTCCTAATGGAAGGTGTATTTCCTGGAAGTGACATCACCCCCCCCCCTCTCCTAATAGAAGGTGTATGTCCTGGAAGTGACATCACTACCCCTCTCCTAATAGAAGGTGTATATCCTGAAAGGGACATCACTACTCCTCCCCTCTCCTAATAGAAGGTGTATGTCCTGAAAGTGACATCACTACTCCCCCCCGAATAGAAGGTGTACGTCCTGGAAGTGACATCACCACCCCCCCTAATAGAAGGTGTATGTCCTGGAAGTGACATCACCCCCCCCCCCTAATAGAAGGTGTATGTCCTGGAAGTGACATCACTACTCCTCTGCTAATAGAAGGTGTATGTCCTGGAAGTGACATCACCCCCCCCAATAGAAGATGTATGTCCTGAAAGTGACATCACTACCCCCCCCCCCTAATAGAAGGTGTATGTCCTGAAAGTGACATCACTACTCCTCTCCTAATAGAAGGTGTATGTCCTGAAAGTGACATCACTACTTTGCTCCCCTAATACTAGGTACACAGGGAATGACACAGAAAATACATTTATA
Source organism: Crinia signifera (assembly GCF_055691185.1). Classification (NCBI taxonomy): domain Eukaryota; kingdom Metazoa; phylum Chordata; class Amphibia; order Anura; family Myobatrachidae; genus Crinia; species Crinia signifera. Next base: position 14,326,601 of record NC_139223.1, read on the forward strand.
TCAGATATATAGCAGGGGACAATACCCACCTGCTTTCAGGGGATGATGGAAACAATATACCATATAAGACACACACACATACATACATACGCCAATCCTCCATTATATTAAAACCACCAGCCTAATACTATGTTGGCCTCGCTCCTGCTACCAAACCAGCTCTGACACGTTGAGGATTTCTGAAGGGTTCCTGTGGTGTCGGCAGAAGATTCTATGAGTCCTGCAAGGTACAAGGTGGGAACTCCATGGCTCAGACTTGTTTTTCCAGCACATTCCACAGGGGCTCGATCGGATAGTGTTCTGGGGATTTTGGAGGCCAAGTCAACACTTTGAACTCAACCATCCCTGAGCAATGATTGCAGCGTAGGTGGGACGTATTATCCTGCTGAGAGAAAGAGACCACTGCCATCGGGGAACCCTACTGCCACGAAGGCCTGTATACTTGGTCTGCAACAATGGTTAAGTGGGTGGTACCTGTCATAGTAACATCCACATTAATGCCAGGCCACCAGGGTTTCCCAGCAGAACTTTACCCAGACAGTCACCCTGCCTCTGCTGGCTTGCCTTATTCCTGTTGTGCACCTTGGTGCCATCTCTTACCCCAGTACACATGTACCTGGCTGTCAGACCATATCTTCTTACATTGCTCCTTGGCCTAGTTCTGATGCTCACATGCCCATTGTAGGTACAATCTGTGATGCACTGGGTGTTCTCACACCTTGCAATCAAAGCCAGCAGTAACTTATACATCAATTTGTGCTACAGTCACTTTTCTATTGGATGGATCGGACCAGGTGAGTTAGCTTTCACTGCCCATCAATATCCCCTGAGCGCCCAGTCACTAACTCATCAGCTGTCCTTTATTGGACCAGATTTAGTAGGCAATAACCACTGCACACCAAGAACACAAGACCTGCTGTTCTGTAGATGTTCTGTCCCAGTCTGGTGAGGGACAGGATTTGCTTCTGTTTGTCCACATATATTATGATTGGCAGCCACTAGCACTGGTTTTGCCAGGTACATTGTCCATAAATAATATGAATTGATCTTGGTCCACCAACCCAAGGCTCCCCTGCAAGTGTCCTGAGGCACCCCAGGGTGCCTATGCACACTGGGCCTTATTCTAGTTCACTCTGACAAAATCCTTCTTAGATGGACAAAACCATGTGCACTGCAGGCAGTGGCGTAGCTACGTTTTGGGCGCCCATACCCACCCCCCGCCGCCGCCCCGTCAAGCACCACCCCCCCCGGCCGCCCCGTCGCCTATGCTAACCCCCTCCCCCGCAGTCTTACCTATCGCGCTGGTCCCGGCGGCTCCGTTCTTCCGCTGAGGACCACCACAAAATGGCCGCCCCCATACAGCAGACAGTTTCAGAGAACAGTGTGCTATATGGGGGCGGCCATTTTGTGGTGGTCCTCATCAGAAGAACGGAGCCGCCGGGACCAGCGATACGTAAGTCTGCGGGGGATTGGGGGGGGGGGGGGGGGTAACTATAGCACCGCAGCACCCGGCGCCCCCACATGCACAGCGCCCCCCCGCGGTGGCTGCGGTGCTATAGTTACGCCCCTGACTGCAGGTGGGGCACATGTTACTTGTGCAGAGAGAATTAGATTTGGGTGGGGTGTGTACTTCAAAGTGAGATCTATATTGCAGTGTAAAAATAAAGCAGCCAGTATTTACCCTGCACAGAAACAAAATAACTCACACAAATCTTACTCTCTCTGCACATGTTACATCTGCCCCCCTGCAGTGCACATGGTTTTGTCCAGCTAAGAAGGATTTTGTCAGAAAGAGTGAACTAGAATAAGGCCCACAGTTTGGGAACTACTGATCTATACTTTACATTTGATCTAATAAACTATGGTTGGATTATGCTTTCTCGCTTTCATGGAAAGGAAATTTCCTTGAAAATGTGTGTAATTGTGGACCCTGAGGGGTTATTGCGTAAGCCTCCGCCTTATGTTATCATAAGGCCAGCTGTTCACTACGGGTGTGTTTTGACAGTGGAATGCAGCAGTAGGATGCGCCGGTGGTGGTGGTGGGTGTGTGTGTATATATATATACACACGTAGGACCTTATTTTGGTCCGTTTGCAGCCAGCATTTGTTCGCACGGGGACCGATGATTGGCATCTGCGCAGCCGCATTTCTGCGCATGTGCTGGGCCACAGGGATCAGATGGTTTGAATCTGTCCCTTTAGGAACGCACACTGCACGCTGATAAAATGTTCCTCTTGTTTTGTGCACACCTGAGGTTGTCCAGGTTGTGGGTGGTCATGTTCACTGTTGCTTAAGACGTATCTCTTGAGGGTGCACTGCACGCCTCCGAGATAAACCTTCTCCGTGAGCAATTTCATTCAAACTATGCCCTGCGTTTCTCAAAGCGGCTATGGCAGTTTTGTGAAGAAATTTGTGTAAGTCCCTCCCCGTGCGCGTGTAGGCTGTCAATCAGAATACCTCTCTCAAGGTGTCCTCACACCTCCAAATAGGTACAAATGTAAAAGCGGGGTGAGAGGTTTCCCCTTCGGCGCAACAGACTAAAAAGAATGAGTGCAGAGGAAATGTACGTCCCTTGATAGGGAGTATAGCTCCTCTTCTGCGATATACCAGCTTCATATACCAGTGTGATGGCTGTGGAAGATTCTTTTTGATTGAAAATTCCTTCCTGGGAGCCATTTATGAGACAACTTTACAAGTTTGTACAGTATCACTACACAAGGGGAACATTCTTTTTTACTGTGTATGTGAAGAAAACAAAGGGGCCAGATGGGATACAGCCAAGAGCTTATAGGGGTGCTGGTAACTCCATTAACAGAATTATTCAACCAGTCACTAGTTACAGGAGTAATTCCAGAGAACTGGAAAAGAGCAGATGTAGTACCACTGCACAAAAGCGGAATAAAGGAAAAGGCAAGCAACTGCCAACCAGTGAGCCTCACAGCAGCAGTATGGAAATAATGGAAACACTATTAAAATAAAGATTTGTGGAATATCTCAAATCCATGATGTTTGGAATCCTGGAAAAAGATTGATTAGCAAGCTGATAAATAAACTAGAAATCCTGGGATTGGATTTGATGACTGTTGGATGGATAAGATTTTTTGGTAACAGGATAGGAAACAGTTGTAGTAAATGGAGTTCACTCACAGGAGGGAAATGCTACCAGTGGAGTACCACAGGGATATGTACTTGGACCAGTGTTTTTTTTTTTATATCTTGCCTTTTTGCAGAGAACACAAAAGGTATGCAACAGAGGGCGAGATTCTCGATTACAGAAATGCGGTAAAAACCCCGTTATCGGGGTTTTTACTGCATTTCTGTATTCTCTAACCTCCCTCCGCAGTGTCACCGCTGCGGAGGGAATCGCCAGCAAAAGCTGGCGGTTCCCTGCAGAAGCCTATGGGCTTCTTACCGCAGCGGTGTGTGAGGGATCCGTCACGGATCCCTCCCAGCATGCCCTGCGGCCGGTGCGTCAGTCTGCGCATGCGCAGACGGACTCCCCGGTCATAGACCCGGAAGTCCAGCAACGGCGCTGCATCGCAAGGGACAGCTCTTACCGCAAGAGCTGTCCCTTGCGTTAATGACCGCATATTTTAGAGAATATGCGGTCATTAGAAATGCGATGCCGGGCGAAGAGGGCTGCGGATTTAAGAGAATCCCGCCCAGAGTATGTATACCAGGAGGTGTAAACAAATGTTTGATGACCTAGGTAGACTAAAGGAATGGGAAAAAAATGTGGTAGCTTGAGTTTAATCCTGCAGTTCGGTCTGAAAAATCCAAAGGCTAAATATACTATTAATGGGATTATATTGGGAACTACTGTGTAGAAAAGGGATCTAGGAGTCACTATTTCAGGTGACATAAAGGCAGGTAGGCAATGTAACACAATACGTAAGGCAAGTCAGATGCTTGATTGGATAGTGCCACTGTATAGGTCAGGGCTGGGCAACACCGGCCCTCCAGATGTTGATGAACTACACATCCCAGCATGCCTTGCATCAGTTTCAGCATGGCCACATAGCAAAACGAATGCAAAGCATCCTGGGATGTGTAGTTCACTAACATCTGGTGGGCCGGTGTTGCCCAGCCCTGGTATAGGTCATTGGTACAACCTCATCTAGATACTGTGTTCAGTTCTGTATGGGCCACTGGTACGGCCTCATCTAGAGTACTGTGCCCAGTTCTGTATAGGTCACTGGTATGGCCTCATCTAGAGTACTGTGCCCAGTTCTGTATAGGTCACTGGTGCGGCCTCATCTAGATACTGTGCCCAGTTCTGTATAGGTCACTGGTGCGGCCTCATCTAGATACTGTGCCCAGTTCTGTATAGGTCACTGGTGCGGCCTCATCTAGATACTGTGCCCAGTTCTGTATAGGTCACTGGCGCGGCCTCATCTAGATACTGTGCCCAGTTCTGTATAGGTCACTGGCGCGGCCTCATCTAGATACTGTGCCCAGTTCTGTATAGGTCACTGGTGCGGCCTCACCTAGATACTGTGCCCAGTTCTGTATAGGTCACTGGCGCGGCCTCACCTAGATACTGTGCCCAGTTCTGTATAGGTCACTGGTGCGGCCTCCTCTAGATACTGTGCCCAGTTCTGTATAGGTCACTGGCGCGGCCTCCTCTAGATACTGTGCCCAGTTCTGTATAGGTCACTGGCGCGGCCTCACCTAGATACTGTGCCCAGTTCTGTGTAGGTCACTGGCGCGGCCTCACCTAGATACTGTGCCCAGTTCTGTATAGGTCACTGGTGCGGCCTCATCTATATACTGTGCCCAGTTCTGTATAGGTCACTGGTGCGGCCTCATCTATATACTGTGCCCAGTTCTGTATAGGTCACTGGTGCGGCCTCATCTATATACTGTGCCCAGTTCTGTATAGGTCACTGGTGCGGCCTCATCTATATACTGTGCCCAGTTCTGTATAGGTCACTGGTGCGGCCTCATCTATATACTGTGCCCAGTTCTGTATAGGTCACTGGTGCGGCCTCATCTAGATACTGTGCCCAGTTCTGTATAGGTCACTGGCGCGGCCTCACCTAGATACTGTGCCCAGTTCTGTATAGGTCACTGGTGCGGCCTCATCTATATACTGTGCCCAGTTCTGTATAGGTCACTGGTGCGGCCTCATCTATATACTGTGCCCAGTTCTGTATAGGTCACTGGTGCGGCCTCATCTATATACTGTGCCCAGTTCTGTATAGGTCACTGGTGCGGCCTCATCTATATACTGTGCCCAGTTCTGTATAGGTCACTGGTGCGGCCTCATCTATATACTGTGCCCAGTTCTGTATAGGTCACTGGTGCGGCCTCATCTAGATACTGTGCCCAGTTCTGTATAGGTCACTGGCGCGGCCTCACCTAGATACTGTGCCCAGTTCTGTATAGGTCACTGGTGCGGCCTCACCTAGATACTGTGCCCAGTTCTGTATAGGTCACTGGTGCGGCCTCACCTAGATACTGTGCCCAGTTCTGTATAGGTCACTGGTGTGGCCTCCCAACTTCTGTACCTTAGGTAAAGGGCTCTTTGCATAAGAGGTGTGGCTTAGCAGTTGGAGGCATGGCTCTACCAAGAACGCTGCATGGGAGTCACAGCCAGAAGCCTCATTTCAGCCTATACAGAGAAAATGACATATCTGGAGGTATATTGAAATGAATGCAATATATATAATCTGGGGATAGGGGAGCTCTCACCTGCTGTCAGGAGATGATGGGGGTTATACTCCATATAGGACATACTGAATACATATAATAGTAATAAGAGACGTGTAACATACAGGCACACAGACATAGAGCAGAGGAGACGGATGCACATGAGGTACATGGAGGTAGGAGGCACCCACCTGCTGTCAGGAGATGATGGGGGTTATACTCCATATAGGACATACTGTATACATATAATAGTAATAACAGACATGTGTAACATACAGGCACACAGACATAGAGCAGAGGAGACGGATACACATGAGGTACATGGAGGTAGGAGGCACCCACCTGCTGTCAGGAGATGGTGGGGGTTATACTCCATATAGGACATACTGTATATAATAGTAATAAGAGACATGTGTAACATACAGGCACACAGACATAGAGCAGAGGAGACGGCTACACATGAGGTACATGGAGGTAGGAGGCACCCACCTGCTGTCAGGAGATGGTGGGGATTATACACTCAGCAGCTCCCAGCCAGCAGACAAAGCATAACATGGCCGGACCTAGGACCCTGGGGGTGGGAGGAGGAGTCGGTGGCGGAAGTTGGCGTCCGTCACTATAAATGGTCCCCTAAAAGGAGTGAGTGTTCCGGGCTGAGGGAAGCACCGCTACCTTGGGGGTCTAGCAGCTATGCTGCAGCGGAACCAGGGTCCGTCAGTCTCTGACAGGGGAAGTGTCAGGGTCTCAGCCCCGTACCGACCGGAACTGTCCTGTTCCTGACTTAGTTTCCGGCGGAAGGCACAAGCGCGGCGCACGCCCTTCTCGGCTCCGGCTTCTGCGCTAAAGAAAAAAAAATCATATGCGCGCAGCCCACCATCTTGGGAGTGGCACCCGCTCCCCGCCATCTTTAGAGCGGGCACGCTCCAGGCGCCGTCATGTCGCAAGCTGGCAAAGGCGGCGGGTGTCCTGGGAGACGAGGAGAGCCGGAGGATGGTGCAGGTGGGGAAGACATTCCTGGCGGCACACTTCCTGTTTCCTAGCAACAAAAGGAAGTGTTAGTGGTGCTGAGAGATGGTCTAAATATTCCCCGAGCGATTTCTCCGGCGGGCCCTTAACCCGCAGGCTGGGGCCCCTCACCGCGGGACGTGAGAGCGCCTGGGCCGAGCCAGGGGGCGGCACCTGGGGGCCCCAAGCGCCAGGAGAGGCCCCTGCCCCATTGTGGCCCATTCACCCCCTGCTGCTGGGTATCCTACATCTGTATTACCTCTGGCTATGGGCTGATACCCCCTCCCCACCCTATATACCCCCTGGGGCTGGACGTGCTGCTCAGGTACTGGCACTACCTTATTATATTATTATTATTATTATGTATCTTTGTATCCTTTTTTTTTTTGTACCCTTTGAGCATTATATTTTGTGTGTGTGTGTGTGTGTGTGTGTGTATATATATATATATATATATATATATATATATATATATGTTCCTACGACTGTGGTGGGCGGTCTGTGTTGGCAGTGTGGTGGTTGTACATGAATCTTGGCCTGGACCTTTTTGTGAATAGGTGAAAGTTACACCTGCTGATAGGCACCTTAGGGGTTACACTGCGCCACCAAACCGTACAGGACACAGTCTGTCCTGCTAAGCCCCCCATTCCCTGCGCCACCGCTACGTATATCCCATCTGCGGTGTCTCTAATGTTTATGCGCAAACCTTTAACTGGGAAATTAAGTTAATGTTTGAAACTGGCTGCAGTGACAATCCCAGCGAGGCAGGATGTAGTCAGTGAAGATGCCGAAGCCAGCACTCAGAATACTGGCGCTTAAATCCAAATTAGCCACATGAAGACTGGCGCCATAATCCCAGCATAATTTAAGAGCGTACGCTGGGATCCTGAAAGTAAGTATGCAGGGAGGGTTAGCGTTAAATTGGCAGAGAACAGCCATAATAGAATAAGTCTCTAAAAATCCTTATATCTTAAGAAATGCCACCAAACCTTTTAGTAAAATCATAAGCTGCATATACACTAGACAAAATAGTACAAGAGCAATATCTTACCTAGTCTGTACACTCAATATCATTGACGATCCGCGCTCCCCCGCATCTTTAACAATCCCCTCCCTTGTGTGAATGGTTTAGAATAGAGAGGTCTAGTTAACCAGTCCCTCCCGCCGACAAGCGTGTTTGCACCTGCCAATATCAGCGGGATCATGTTATGTGTAAGGGGCTTTAGTGTATGTGTGTGTGTATATGTATAGGTGGTGGTGGGGGGTGGGGGGGGACACGGTACGACCGAGGTCACTGGGGAAATCTGTTGAATGCAATGACCCGTCTTCTGCTTTTGATTATTGTTTATTCAGTTGTAGAAGTGCAGATTATTTATTAGGTACTTGTTTCCTAGCACGGCGCCCAGATTTTCTACGTATGCTAAGGTAGTGAAATCGCATCGCATCGGCCATTTTAGTGCCGTGCGATCATTTATTCACTGCTCTGTGTGCCCCAGGGGATCGCACCTCCTGCAAGATTGCATGTGATTTTATAGGGTGTGTCATTACATTAGCTATACAATAATATCATTGTATGACATATACAATTGTTTTACGCACCCTCCTAATATCCATAAGTGTGGTGAGTGCAGCGGAACGCGTCCTATGACGTTTTCATACCCCCACTATCCACGTCGGCGTGGAGCTGATTTTATATAGTGTGGCAAACGCAGCGAGTGGACGCAGATTACTTTACATGTATTCTGCGTGGATAGTGGGGGGTGCCTAAAACCTCTTTGTATGACATACAATCATATAATTCTATAGCTAATGTAATGGCATCGCTCACCCTATAAAATCACATGCGATTTTGCGGGAGGTGTGATCCTCTGGGGCATACAGAGCAGTGAATAAATTACATTAAAAATAAATCGCATCGCACGGCACTAAAATGTCCCATGCAATGCTTATAATAGTGTGGATGTCGTAGGGAGAGAGGGATTTCTGTAGGTGCAACATGGGAAATCTTCTGTACTGTCTCGTCTGTGTACGGGCTGGTGGTGAGTCCGAGGGAGATTTCCCCGGGTGAGATGTAATGGGTTTTGATGATGGCACGGGGTTGAGCACAATACAAACAAGTGTGGGCAAGGTAGGTGGTACTCGGTGGATGGGTAGTACCAGGCAGGATGTGAGCATTGCACATGAACAGAGGTAGGATACGATGTCACCAGCAGGCAGGGTGAAGAAGAGGATGAGTGAGGGTAAATTCTGGGTATGGGAGTGGTGGGGGCAGCAGGGATGGAAGCAATGACTGTGAAATGTCTGGTGTCCTGAGGGAGAAACATGGGCAAATCTAGAAGGTGAGAGATGGGGGTGACACCCCACTGCCATCCCTGACTGGGGCTTTTGGTATATAGGCTGCAGCTGCCACACTAGGTCCAGGATGCTGGGGGTCAGTTGGTCCAGCAGACTGGCAGCAGTCACAGTTGAGCTGCCCTGTAGCGAGTGTGAGGCCATCTTCTGCGTCACTGCGCCATTTCCCAACACTATAGACTGTACGTGTCAGCCCTCACTGACATTGCTGCCATTGACAAAAAGCATCAGAGCTGACTTACTATGCAACTAACCTGAACTGCCGTCCTTGTATGTAACACGCATGTTTTATATGTGTGTATGCCGAGATAATGTCACTAATCTGGTACCTGGGAAATCCTTTCTGTGGAGTCTAATTAAGAGAAGGCCGCATATACATCTATATTGTTTTTGTGCAGGGTAAACACTGGCTGCTTTTACAAGTAGCGCACACGTTGGTTGGCTTTATTCTAACACTGTGATTTAGATTTGTACTTGGACACCAAGCCCCCCCCCCCCTTCTCTGCACACGTTACATCTGCCCCCCTGCAGTGCACTGCGCAGTTGCACGGTTGCTTGCTAATTTTTACTTTACTTCCTAATTAGAATGAGGCCCAGGGCTGGACATTTATGTGGCATTTATGTTGGAGGCCTGGGGAGAAGGACGCCCTGACAGCCCTCGCTTCTAGTGATTGGCTGAAGCTTGGGTACAGTTCCAGGGGCTGTATATTGGGATATTTGTGATTAATGTGGAGAATTCAGCGATTGCTGGACGCTAGGAGCTTATTGCTGTCACTCAGCAGGATCTCTCCCACGTCAGGCTGCAGACTCCGGAAATGTCGCACCTCCACGTTTGCTCACCTGGCTCTGACTTTAGGAACACTGATTGCAGTAACCTGTCACCTCCCCCCAGCTGATCGGTCTGGGTTCTGTGAGGATGGGAGGTGGGGTGGGGGGGCGCAGAGGCGCAGATTGTATGTATTAGACAAGTTGTCTGACATTCCTGAATGACTTATACGTGGGAAGTTCATAGGTCAGGAATTCCTGCTGCAGTCCTCAATGCACACTAATGCCCCATACAAAATAATCGGTGTATTATAGCGGCGCCCATCGCGTACAATGCGATGCGATTAAAAATTGTATAAGCACACTAATGGGTGCTTACAATGTGAAATGCACGCCACCCCCCCCCCCCCCCCCCCACTATAAACGTGAACCTGAAGCATGGCGAGCACAGTGGTACGCGTCCTCCGACCTTTTCATACCCCCACTATCCACGTCGGCGTGGAGTTGAGAATAGAAAGTGTGGCGTGCGCAGCGCGCCACCGAGCCCGAAGCGTGGCGAGCGCACGCAGATACCTTCACAGGTATCGGCGTCCCCTCGCGGGCTTCACAGGTATCCGCGTCCGCTCACGGGGCTCGCCACGCTTCGGGCTCGCTGCGCTCGCCACACTTTCTATTCTCAACTCCACGCCAGCGTGGATAGTGGGGGTATGAAAAGGTTGGATGACGCGTACTGCCGCCCCTCGCGGGCTCGCTGCGCTCGCCACGCGTTCACGTTAATAGTGGGGGGGTGGCGTGGGGGTGCATTTAACATTGTGAGCACCCATTTGGGTGCTTTAAAAGCACCCTTTAGGGTGCTTATACAATGTTTCATCTTATAGGGGGCAAAAATCGCATTGCATGCCATTGGGTGCATGGCATGCGATTCGATAAAAACATTGAGCGATGTACATCGAGGGCGCCGCTATAATACACAAGTACCAAATAATCCATATGGGCTGGTCTGCAAAGCGTACGATTCATGGGTTGAACACTGAAAAATATTGTTGACAACTATCGTTCAGTGATATCACGCGACCCCTACCAGACATGCAGTCACTGAGGATATTGTCAGATTGGATTGCATGTTCAGATGACGGCGGGGGGGGGGGATCGTTAACGATCTAGTGGCCATGCTAAATGATAATGTTCCAGTATAGTGGAACTTTAGAATCGGTGTCCTTAGCATGACTTTGGCCATTATGTACCCGTTACTGTGCACAAGGCGAGTCTGTAAGACCAGGTGAATGGATCGCAGACTGCAGGGAACCGGGAAATGTCCTCACTACCTGCTTTACACCCTGTACTAATTGCTATAATTGTGACAACGTATCTCTGCGCTTCTTGTAGAGATCGCTCCGTGAGGGTGAAGAGGAAACCGATTAATGTAGAAGAGGAAGAAGAGACCTTCACTCCACGTAAGTGCAAGTACTCTCTGCCAACATGCCACCTTCAGTCTGCGGGTGGGTGCGTTTATTCCCATGGCACCAGAGAAGAGGTAGCGTTATCACCATGCCAGCTGCCATGCCTGGCAATGACTGCAGAGAGCTGGCTGTACTGCCATCAGAGGGACCGCTTTATACCATCTCAGCATGTGCTGGTACTTGTAGTTCCCCAACAGCTGGTGACCCCAAATTTTCCTATCAATTATTTTGGGGCTTTTACTTACTTCACCATCCACGTAAACTCCAGTTGGGACATTTGCTAAGCGCCGGCCGTGATGCACTAATTTACTGTCCATGTGCTGAATTGACAAGAAAAAAACCTCAAACTCACGTTGACCACTTGTGTTGATCTTATGTCTGTGTTGATATTGGCCCTCCGTCAGTCCCAATGGTGGGGGAACTGCGTACGTATAGGACACATCTTGCGTATATATCACATTGTGAAACTCCTAACTCCTCTGCCTGTTACAGAGGGACACTATGAACAAAGGTTCCACTGTTCCTCCTAAACTGTGATTGCGCTGCAGTTTGGGGGTGTGGGCATGGGGTGATATGCAGCTACCACACTTTCATTGCTTAATGGGGTGATGTGCAGCTCCTCCTACACTTTCATGGCTTTGCTGTCTGCAGTCCTTCCTCTGCATGCCAGGTCTTGAGGATGATTAGCGTTGGAACTGCCGCTCCCTTCCCTTGCTGTTAGGTGGTTGTGATTCCTCTCTCAGACCCTGCCTAGGTCGACATGAGTTCCCAATCTACGTCCACGTGGAGGATAACAAGGAAAAGTCTGCCTTACCTTGTTTGCACACAATGCACCCTCTCCCAAAGCCGTCTCTTTATATAATGATGTACAACACTCTTCTTAGTAATGTCCTCTGCCTGGGGAAGCGGGTTACATGATGCTGTAGCGGAGTCTTATCGTCTGCGCAGCTTTGCTTTCACCAGCATAAGGTTCCGCTTCTGAGTTGGGCCGAAAACACAAATCAATGCAGAGAACTGCTCCTCCCCTGGTTAAGCCACACTGCATTGGCAGGCATACAAATACATTTAGTATGTTTGCATGCAGGGTAAATATTGGCTGCTTTTGCATGCAGCCCACACATAAGTTTGCATGCAGCCCACACATAAGTTTACCCTTTAATGCAATATGGTTTTACTCAGGGTGCCGTTAATAACTTTTTTTTTTTTTCTTTTTTTTTTTTTAACATTCAACATAGAATTGGTTCCAAATTGTTTCAAGCATCCTCTATGTAACTTGTGTCTACACACTTTTGATTCACTTTATGTTTATTTACAGGTTTGCCGTGAAGAAATGCTAAATGTGTAAGCCGCAGGGATCTGGCCATGCACACGAGAGAGAAATACCCATAATCTGTGATGTCACCGCAGCCGAATGTGATGCTCCAGCTGTTTCCTGGAAGTATAGAATTCATGTTTTGAAAGACACCATCGAGTTCCAGGCTAAACATGGATGAAGGAGGATTTGGGGCCAACCAAGTACAAAGTGTTTCAGGCAGAACCCTGAACTGTGACCAGGAAGACCGTCCGTATAAATGTAACCAATGTGACAAGAGTTACCGGCATGCTGGCAGCCTGGTGAACCATAGGAAGACCCACCAGGTTGGCCAATACATCTGCTTGATATGCCAGAAGGAGTACTCTAACCCAATGGGCTTGAAAAGCCACCTGCGCACTCACTCAGAGGAGAAGCGTTTCCAGTGCGAGCAATGCGGAGAAGCCTTTCGCATGTCTCAGCAACTTTACAACCACCGGAAGTCTCTGCATAGTTTTATCTCCAATGAGGAAAATGTTAGCAGAAGCCACAAGCTTGAAGCGCAGCCTCCAGTACTTGCAGAGAGCAGCAGTTTAATGAGTAACTTGGAGAACTACATTGCTGAGTCCATGGTGCCGGTAGACTTCTCTCAGCTTGTGTTAAAGTATTACCCAGAGGAAAAGTCTCGGGATGCGGCTAGCGCAGAAGATGACTCGGAAGAAAAGGCAACTGTTGTGGAGGAGAAAGAGGACCTGACCCACAGCAACTCAGAGGAGTATCGTTATAAGTGTAACCAGTGTGAGAGAGCCTACAAACACGCCGGCAGTCTGGCTAACCACAAACAGAGCCATTTGGTCGGCTTGTTTCAATGTGCCATCTGCTTTAAGGAATTTTCCAACCTCATGGCCATGAAGAACCACTGCCGTCTCCATTCAGACTCCAGAGCTCAGAGACGTTTCAGATCCTCTACAAAAGTTCCTGGAACGCCTGCGAGAAGCGCAGATCTCCCACAGGCTGAGGTGTTACAGTCTGATGACTTTATGGAACAGCATGAGGATCCGCCTAATCTGTCTGAGCTATCGGAGGGCAGCAACGTAGAGGAAGATGCAGATGGAATTCCCTTACCCAACTTAGAACACCAGGTGGCACTTGAATCTGGCTTATTAAGTCTGCATTCCAAACCTAACCCTAATGTGACAAATACACGCTTCTGTTTAGACTCCTTGCTACAGAGTTCCAGCATTGACAATATGGCTCAAGTGCAGGAGAATACAATTATCCATAATTCATCCTTCAAACATGAGGGGGAACCTGGGCAGTTCCAGGCTCCACAACTGTCATATGATGCTACACTTGAAGAAGAAGCCAACTCTGGAGATCTGGCAAATAGGCCTTTTAAGTGCCAAGAGTGTGGAAAGACATACAGGCATGCTGGGAGCCTCATAAATCACAAAAAGACTCACCAAACTGGGGTTTATAACTGCTCATTATGTTCTAAGCAGATGTTTAATATGGCTGCCTTAAAAAACCATCTTCGGGCTCACTTTAAGTCTAGAGGAGGGAGGAAGCTGGAAGATGCCTTCTTCCATTCCGCCAGCTTCTCTGAGTTCTTCCAAAACCCAGAGGACCCTTACCAATGTGGCAGCTGTGGCAAAATATTAACGAATGAGAGCGATTTCCTACAGCACCAAGTCCTTCACCAGGAGCATGGGCTAAAAGAAACCTGTAGTGAGGGTCAACATACGGAGGAGGGTCCTGAAACTGATGTTTGTTGGCAGGAACATCCCCAAGCCTCGCATGGTAGCAGCGATGACTCTGCTTATTCCAGTGGTCCTGGTATGCCAGATACAATCAAGACAGAGGTGGAGAACCTTGCCCTTCAGCAGTGGAGTCCTGAAGAATCCCTAGCCGTACCACCAGAGGTAAAGACTGAGAGCGGTGATACTGGCCTTCAAGACTCCTCTACAGGTTTCGAGCAGCTGCCACAAGATCAGATGGTCTCAGAAGAGGACGTGTCTTGCAGATTACAGGAAACGGAGCAAGAGTCAGTTGACCGACCCTATAAATGTGAATTGTGCGGAAGGACATATCGTCATAAAAGTAGCCTAATAAATCATAAGCTGACTCATAAGACAGGAGTGTACCAATGCTCTCTCTGCCCAAAGCAATACACTAATTTAATGGCCCTACGAAACCACCATAGATTCCATAATAGATCATACGCAGGGAGAAGGGGGCACACTTCCAGGCGAAGTCACAACTTTTTTCGTAGCAAACCTAGATTCTTGCAAAATAAAAGCTTGAGCTCTTCGGTAGAATCTGTGAAATTGAATGATAAAATATCCCCTGGGATGACTGCCCATATTGCAGCTTCTGAAACCATGTTAGCAGAGTCACCGATTCATTGCAGCTGTGGGAAGTCTTTTACCTGTTCGGATGATTATCAGGAGCACGGCCAGAACTGTAGGAAAGCAACCTCTGACTCTTCTGCAGAGCCAGCAATAGACCTCCAAGGTGGTAATCCCATGTTTACTCTCCCTCCCGAAGCTGCTGCAAAAGAGACAACCGAGCACCAAGGAAAAGTTTCAGAAGCTTCAGAACATCAGGGAAGACGGGTGTATGAATGTGACCTCTGTGACAAATCCTATAGACATTCAGGAAGCCTAATCAACCACAAACGCACTCACCAAACTGGTGACTACATGTGCCCTTATTGCTCCAAACATGTACATAACTTGGCTGCCTTAAAAAATCATATAAGAATACATCACAAGGTTAAAAAGAGCCAACAGGGACACGGGAGTGATAATCCTGGGTTTCTGTATTCCGATATTGACTTTCCCCATGATAGCAAGGACTTGTTTGGTTGTGTAAGCTGTGAAGAAACGTTCCATAGTGAAAGCGATTTGGTGGCTCACCAAATGGTCCACATGGCACTAGAGGAAGATTTATGGGACCATCAGGATCCAGTGTCAAGCACACCAAAGGTCTTTAAAGATCCAACTTTAAGAGATATTAGGGACTATGATTGGGAACACTCTAGTGTCTCCAATTTCCATGAAGAAGAAGCCAAAGACCTTGGATCTCCAGCTGAAGACATTAAACCTTTAGATTACACTTGTGTAGAATGCGGGGAAGTGTACGAGAGTGTGGAGGACCTGAATAACCATAAACATACACATCAAACTGGTATATACCAGTGTTCCTTTTGCCCAAAAGAGTACCCCAATCTCCTTGCCCTGAGGAGTCACTTTCAGTCCCACACCAAGCCTCAAGCTCTCAGGAATAGTAGCAGAGAAACCTTAGCTAGTGCTGAGGGGAATGAGTTTGAGGATAATCCGCCCTCTGTGGATAACCGCTACGACTGTGGTCACTGCGGATTGATCTTCTCAAATGAAGTAGACTTCCATCAGCACCAGGTTGCTCATGAAAAGCAGGCAATGGATGAATCTCTTCCTGGGCTCCATGCTGAGGGACAGGTGTCAGAGCTCGCATTTCCCATGCATTCCTCGGAAAGGGAGTTACTGAGAAGAATAAAGAGTGAGATGGAGGAAGCCGACCCTAGCGAAGCTGCTGACGCTGGATCTCTGCTCTCCCACATTTGTGGCTTCTGTGGCAAGACTTATGATGATCTAGAGAGCTTGCAAGTCCATAGCTTCAGTCACCATCCTGAAGAAGTGCCCCATGCAAGTGGAAATGTCACCCCTGAGGAAGATGTTCAAGATGAAATGCCCCAGCAAAATATGGCAGTGAAAGTGGAGCAGAGCGCTGTTGAAACTGCCAAGAACGGAGAAAGCCCAGAGAGCCGTCCTTATACTTGCGAGCAATGTGGAAAGACCTATCGACACGGTGGAAGTTTAGTCAACCATAAAAAGACTCATTTAGTTGGAAATTTCCAGTGTGTAGCTTGTTTCAGACAGTATCCTAACCTTGCAGCTTACAGAAACCACTTGCGGCACCACCCAGATTGTAAGCAGCAGGCAGCTATAAACAATCCTCATGAACTACAAGTTTCAACTCTAAATGACAGTATACTCCCCAGTGGGGAAAGGGTACAGTTGAACTTTTCCCCTTCTTCCAGTGTTACGATGTCTGACCCTGCTGGTCCCCATATTATGGCCAATAACCTTAAACTAAATGAGGATTCTAAGACTAATTCCACTTCAAATAATTACCCTCCCCAAGTTGACTGCCAAACTCCTATAAAACGTAAGAAGAGCTCAAGTAGACGGCGTTCTAGGCGAACTGGTAAAAGTAAAGCGACTGCTCCCAGGGGCATTTCTACCGGTGGTCCACTGAAACTGGATGATGGGGAAGACCAATCACTTCAGATCTGTGAATTTTGCGGAAAAATGTTCTTTGGTGGGAAAGAGCGAGCACTGCATCTTTCTGGTAATTGTCAGCGGAACAGCTGCTCAGACAAAGCCATGGCATCTCTGCTGGTAGACCATAAGACAGAGAGTAAACTAGATCTACTGCCATACCTCCCCAGTTCGATTCAATCACCTAGCCAAGGTGAGAGTGGGTTTCACCAACGTCCGTTTCGCTGTGAAGTGTGCGGCAGGAGCTACAGGCACGCAGGAAGTCTCATTAACCATAAACAGACGCACAAAACTGGGGTTTTCCGCTGTTCAATTTGCCAGAAACGCTTCTTCAACCTCATGGCCATGAAGAACCACAACCGTATACACTTTGAGCTGAAGAGGCATAAGTGCCTGGACTGTGGCAAAGCTTTTCGGCTAAGAAAGCAACTGGACACCCACCAAAGAATACACCGGCAAAGGGCTGTAGGCAGAAAGCCAAGAAGGCGCAACCGCAGGAGTGTGAAACATCGAAAAGTTGCTCAATGGCAGCTGCAAAAGTCCTCAAGTAATCTCTCTAAAGCCCTTCCAAGCCAAGACCCTGCCCCAGTTCAAGTGAATGGTGTTAGAGAGAAATTCTCAAATCCTAAGGCGACAAGGTCAATGGATCCTAATCTCCGTCCTTATCAGTGCGAGGAGTGCGGGAGATCGTACAGGCATGCGGGAAGTCTGTTTAACCATAAGAAAAGCCACAAAATGGGGCAGTACTGCTGTTCTGTTTGTGACAAAACTTACTCAAATCTAATGGCCATGAAGAATCATCAACGCACTCATTACGAAGCCAAAAGACATTACTGCTCCCAGTGTGGGAAGTCCTTCAGGTGGAAGAGGCAGCTTTACAGACACCAAGTCATTCATGTTCAAGAAGAGCCCCAGACGTCTGATTCTCATCTGCTGTCGGGAGCTGCAGAAACGATTGCAGTAAAAGGTTGCAAGGAAGAAACCTCCACTCTATCCCGTAAAAGGCCCAGGAAGACTAGATATCGCCCAAACAGTGCTGCAAAGAAACCCAATAATTCAACTAGCGACCTGCTAACCTCATTAAAACCAGTTTGTCTAGCTTGTGGAACATTATTTGCCAGCTATGATGAATTAGAAAGCCACCGGTGTAATGAAGACACATCTGATATGTTGGTCTCTTGTAAGGAAGAAACAAAAGACCCTTCATTATCGAAAGCGGGGCGGCCTTATCAATGCAATGTATGCGGGCGTACGTACCGGCATGCTGGTAGTTTACTAAATCACAAGAACACTCATGAGACGGGGCTATATAAGTGTTCTATATGTCACAAACAGTTTTTGAACACCATGGCCATAAAGAACCATCTCCGCACTCACACGGCTGAGAAGCGCTTTCAGTGCGTGGACTGCGGAAAAGCGTTTCGCTCTTCCCGAGAACTGATCTGCCACAGTCGAGTCCATACAGGGGAACGACCCTTCCATTGCCCAACATGCAATCGTGGGTTTAGCAGTAAGCTGACCCTTAGGCATCACCAACGTACTCATAAGCATTTGACTTCGTCTTCTCAGTCTTCCACACTTATTCTGCCACCTGATAAAGTAACAAAGAGGGAAAATAACCCCTCCGAACTGTCAGAGGAGACGCAGAACCATTCAACCACCCAAGAAGAACGTAAATACAAGTGCAACCAATGCGATCGCTCTTACCGCCACGCTGGTAGCCTTTTCAATCACCAGAAAACCCATAGGACTGGGGTCTACAAGTGCCCAAATTGCCTCAAGGAATTCTTCAATCTGCTTGCCTTTAAGAACCATCTCCGCATTCACAAATACCCGTGCAAGGACTGTGGGAGAGCTTTCCGCATCGCCGGCCATCTGGCTACTCATCGCAAACTTCATGAACAGGAGGGATCTTTAACCTGCCCCCTTTGCAACAAGCACTTTTCCTGTCGCTCCAGTTTTGACCAGCACCAACTCTCCCATAACGGCCCGAGCGGTGAAGTTCTAGAACCTCCGGTTGTAGCCAATTTCATGGTGGAAGTGACATGAGCTTAGCCTGAGCAGATCTGGTGACTTTCCACCATGTTCTCCTAATAATAACACTGACGTTTCCATGAATTCACTTATGTTTAGTATTTTAAGCAACCTCAGTAACGTGCCATTTAAACGAAGTCCAGGATTAGATTGTGACCCAATAATGGACAAACCTGCAGAACCATTTTCAGAGAAGCGGCACTTTAAAAAAAAAAAAACATTCTCCCCCAGTTTCGTTGCCTTTTTATTTTGTTACAGACAAGACAATGAGGGGTTCTCCTTCTCTTACCAGATGCACTTCTGTGGAAACATGGTGCTTTAATGAAACGTTGGACACCTGTGTGCCCGCAACGCAGTGTTGCCGATTAGCCTCGCCCCAGTGACTATATGTTGTACACTTCCTCCTCGTCATTCCAGGGAGGGAGATTACAAACTGTTGTGGGACTGTTCTAAGCAATTTGGGTGGGTTACACGTAAGTAGGGTGGCACATTTGCTTGAAACGGGTTTACACGTTGCCCTCTACAAGGCTGTTATCTTCTCATTTCCTGCTGGCCGGAGCCCGCAGCACTGTGCAGTAGATGGGTCTAATAATTTATATTGTGCAGGGTTCCGGGAACCTTCAAGCTGTAGGGGGGAGGGGATTATGCAGGTAAATTAATTTGTAAATGCCTGGTTTGTCGCGTCTTTATTTAGGAGAGGTATATAATGTAAGAGCTAGCTGCCCGGGCGGCCCCAGTTTATCAGAAAGCGTCCATCCGGAGTGTCTCAAAGGCCACCATTATGGTCCAGGTTTAAAGGATATCTGTGCTTGAGTCCAGATAGTTAAATCAAAGTGGTACTAATTTAGGACCTTATTCGGGTACATTCGCATGGCCTTGTTTGCGCATTTCTGTGCATATGCTTGGTGCGGGCGGCCTGGTCGAACAGAATGTTTGCTGGGTGCTTGAGCCCAACCTTGAGAATGCTGGGGAGGGGGATGATGGACATGTGGGGGGTGGGCAGCGGGTATAACCGGATGTCAGCTTCCCGTCCACTTCTTCCCGAACGTATGCGCATTGTTAATGGTGAGCCAGCGTACCACCATTCGCAATGTGTGATCTGGTTCACTCGCAAGGATGCAAATTCACATCTGAGCGAATGAACCAGAAAAATCCCCTTAGTCACCGGTATGGCTTTTATTAATACCTGGACTGTAATGGTGGAGTTAAGGAAGGCGCGGGGGGTAGTCCTTGTACCGTGCTCACCTGTGGTTTATTCCTTCTCAAAGGGAATGCAGGTTTACCTTAAGTTTTACAGGCTATGACCCAATATACGGTATCAGAGAAACACTAATACAAGAGGTAGTATAATTAATGTTTATTGCAGATTAAATGTGGCCACAAGAATAAGCACTTACTAGCTAATGTGACATGCCAGGGGCCTGCCAGCAGGGGGAGTGCTAGGGCACGGTCTATAAGGCCTGCCATCGGGGGGTGCGCTAGGGCACGGTCTAGAAGGCCTGCCAGCGGGGGGAGCGCTAGGGCACGGTCTATAAGGCCTGCCAGCGGGGGGAGCGCTAGGGCACAGTCTATAAGGCCTGCCAGCGGGGGGAGCGCTAGGGCACTGTCTATAAGGCCTTTCTCCGCTTGGGATAAGGTCACTAGGGCACCTTATTGAAGTTTAACACTGAAGGGTGACTGGGCTTAGGTTGACACCTGAAATAATCACAAGGAAAGAAACTTTGCGGAGAAAAATTTATCACACTAAAATTTAACTTTTATTAGTATAGTTAAGACCGCGAAATATAAAACCAAACATATAACAAACAGGGTAAGTGACTGGTGTATTAAAACTGCACGTACGGGCGGAATATTTAATTAATCCACTTCAGCGTCTTATGATCTAATATTTATTTACTGTCTGCGTGGGAAGCGGTCATCTATTAGAATGAACTTAGGTCTACAGTCATTAGGTTGACTGGCAGGAAGGTCGACCTGACTTAAGGTCGACATGGGCCAAGGTCGACATGACTTAAGGTCGAATTTGCATAAAGGTCGACATGAGGAAAGTCGACTGGTCATAAGGTCGACATGGGGTTTTTCACTGTTTTTTTGAGCCGACATGTGCCGACAGGCGGTATTTCATGCCCTACCATCCACTAGGGCGTGGTGGGAGAATAAGATAGTGTGCCGAGCGCAGCGAGGCACCGTGCCCGAAGCATAGCGAGCGAAGTGAGGGTCCGATTCTCATTGCCAACTGTGTCCATGTCGACTGTCGACATTCGGATACAAAAACAGTGAAAAACCCATGTCGACCTTATGACCAGTCGACCTTCCTCATGTCGACCTTTATGCAAATTCGACCTTAAGTCATGTCGACCTTGGCCCATGTCGACCTTAAGTCAGGTCGACCTTCCTGCCAGTCGACCTAGTGGGGTCGACCTAATGACTGTAGACCTAAGTTCATTCTGACAGATGTACCGATTCCGTCTGCGTATCTCTGTGGAGTTAGTACTGACATTTGGATTCTCATAGTATGTATATAAATGATAGCAATGTTCACGAGCATCCACTTTGGTAACCATGTAATATACAGTGTTGTCTGATGGTTAGTATGTTGCCACTTCTGCTGCTGATCCCAAAGTGTTATAGACCTCTTCAGTGTATAGGAATGAGGCAAGGGTTATGTAGACACATTGATTAGAGCAGTGGTTCCCAACCCTCGTCCTCAAGTCCTCAACAGTGCACGTTTTCCAGGTCACCCGGCAGGTGCACTCATTATTCAGGCACATTGTAAAAGATCCACAGGTGGAGCTAATTATGTCACTTGGGATTCTGTGTGGAGACCTGGAAAACGTGCACTGGTGGGGGTACTTGAGGAGCAGGGTTGGAAATGCCTGGATTAGAGTATGATTCCTTATACCAATCTGAGGTGCATAGTAATCGATGTAATGATTATCCTATATGTGTCAGTGGTCGCACACCTCTACTCAATACTATTGAATATAACAAGACAGGGGGCCACCTAATACTACCAACAACTGTATATGTAATCCTGTGTGACTGAACTGTGTACTGTGTCCTTGACACCTGAAATAGGTTGACATGGCTGGAAGGTGGACACAAGCAGTAGATTGGCAAGGTAGACCTGAGCTTTTCACGTTTTTTTGAGCCGACAGGTGGTATTTTATGCCTTGCCATTCACTGCGGCGTGGAGGAAGAATTGTGGGCCGAGCGCAGCTTAGTACCGTGCCCGAAGCATGGCGAGTGCAGCGGTAAACTTTGAAGGTGTCCATGTCAACTGTGTTGAAAATCTAGACAAACTTCAAAAACTTATGTCAACCTTTTGACTGTCAACCATGCCATTGTCGACGTAAGCCCTGTCACCCTTCAGTGCTCGATGCAATGCATGTCACCCCATGCCCCTCTGCTTCTAGTACACCCTGTCTGCATAAAGCTTCGGATCATACAGTATTAACTGGTATTCACACGCTAAAAGCTGAAATGCCCCCTCGGGCTCTGCATGGGGTCACGTGCAGCCTCTACGTGTTCTGTGTGCAATGGCATGTACTGAATGTGTCTGTTAGTTCTGTAGCTCCCACCTGGGTAGAAGTGAAGCTAGGAGTCTTGTATTACTCTGACCTGCCACAAGATGGCAGCAGACAGCTAGGCCATTCTAGTGCTGGAAATACAGGTCCATAATCTGCATATTGCTGTCTGGGTTCCTAAGAACATCATATGGGCCAGGATCCTTTCGCACACACAGACTCACATGCGGAAAAAATGTTCTGAATATAATTTGTGTAGGGATCTGTGGCGTTGGCGGTTCCGGTAGCACAATTACAGTGTTACATTTGCCTTAAATAACTTGAAATATATTTACTATGGTGCCTACAGAAAGCCATCGTCACCTGTGCCTAATTCAGACCCGTTCGCTGCTGTGTGAATTTGCTTAGGACTGCAATCACATAGGCGCAGCCCCGTGCAAGTTTGCGGATGACCGGCTGCTCGAGGCCGGAGCCGACGTCAGACCCTCCACCAAAACGCCCGGCCATGTCTGCTTTATACACTCCCCAAAAACATCCGGTTACGGTACCCGAACGGCGGCTTCCTGTCAGTCAGGTTGTAAGGAGACTGCGGAAAAAGTCATCGCCGATATTTGCCGCTGTTTGGTCTTGTGCGCGCGTGTGGCTGTCCAGTTGTATAATCATTCAGCCCTGAATACCCCCCCTCCGTTATCGGA
The DNA here is from genome assembly GCF_055691185.1 of Crinia signifera. Taxonomy (NCBI): domain Eukaryota; kingdom Metazoa; phylum Chordata; class Amphibia; order Anura; family Myobatrachidae; genus Crinia; species Crinia signifera. The sequence goes on from NC_139223.1 coordinate 14,349,704, forward strand.
ACTATTACATTTGTGCATTGGTATAACCATACAATAGGTTCCCCTGCACAAAAGCAGTTTGTATCCTACTCCTAACTTTTGCCTTTGCACGACTAGGGGCCCAATTCAGACCTGCTGCTGGGCTGCGAGTGTTCAGAGCCCAACGAGCAGATAATGTCCCCCCCTGTGAACACATTCGCAGCTATGCACACAGGGAAAATCGCCATCGATTGCCCCAACCCCCCCACCCACCCTCACGATCGCAGAGAGTGAGTCCAGGCTTACTTGGTGCTGCGATGGCCGTGGGCACAAGGAGGACGCTGACAGCTCCAAAACCCTCCCCCAGTGAGCGGGCAGTGAAGACTAGCCTTTGCTGACCGCCTTCGTACAGACAACTTGCGCAATTTCCCGTTGTTTTTGGGGGGGCTAGGTCCACTTGGGCACTTGCTGTGCGTGACTTTATTCTCCCTCTGGCCACTGGGACGGGCGAGTACGGACAAGTTGGTTAAAACAAAAAAATCATGAAAAACTCATGTTGACCTTGTCACTGTCAACCACGTTCCCGTCAACAACTTTTTGCTTGCATTAATGACGTATCTAGACCAGTGATTCTCAACCTTTGTCCTCAGAGCCCCCAACAGTGCATGTTTTCCAGGTCTCCCAGCAGGTGCACAGGTGAAATAATTAGCCCCATCTGTGGATCATTTAAAATGTGACCGTAAATAAGGAGGGCACCTGTGCACCTGCCAGGAGACCTGGAAAACGTGCACTGTGTGGGGGTCCTGGGGACCGAGGTTGAGAACCCCTGATCTAGATGCTGCCAACCATTTGTAGGTAGAAAGGGTTTGGAAGACCCGCACCATAAATTTGAGTGTTATCCCTTGTAAAGGGAATATTATATAAAGGTTGAATACAATTAATAAAATTGAAAACCAAAAAAATATAAAGGATGGCCTGATAGGTCAACGTGTTAATACACACTAATAAAATATACACCTAACAGTAGGTACGTTTTTATAAAAGTCTTTAATCAAGACATCTTGGGTGAGGAGTGCGCCCCATTTAAAGCTGATTTCTTTCTTTTCTTTTCTCCTGTTCATATTAACCATTTGTAGGTGTCTACATAACTAGACACGTGTGACTATTAGTGGATGAGATGGTCAATCCATCACACGGGATCTGATCTGAACTGGGGATAAGCAATCACAGGTGTGTGTGTGTGTGTAATACAGAAACAGCAGCGGGGTAAATACTGATGTAGTGTTCGCTGTTTTAGTGGGACACTGCGCCCTGTCCGATTTTTAAAGGGCAAAACGCACCCTGCCCCTCTAGCAGCGCCCCGCTAAAAGAGCCTGCCCCCGACCCTGCCCGGTGTGACGCCGCCATAGATGGCGATGCCCCGGCAGTGCAGAGGCTTTGGAGGGGCGGGGCCTGCCCCCTTCAGTGACAGTGGCGGCCAGGCCCGCCCCTTTTCATGACGGTGGCTGGGCCTGCCCCTTTTCGAGACAGCACCCCTTTTGTGACGTTGGCGGCCTGGGACTTTCGCTGCTCCCATGCAGCGGCGTGCCTTGCCTGCCCTGGTTCCTAGAAGGAACACTACTAATGGTGTGTACACACGGTCGATTTGGTTTGCTATTCGATCCCAATGTGATCAGATCGGTCATTGATTTGGACGATATAGTGCACATCTACACTATATAGTCATTGCTGCCCTGTCTATCTGGGTTTCGATTTGTGTTGTCCCGAGAGCGCGCATCGGGATCGCAAGGTGAGTAAGTAGTATAGTGTTCCTTCTAGGAACCGGGGCGGGCAGGGCGCCGCTGCATGGGGGCATCGTCAAGGGGGCGGACCGGGCCTGCCGACGTCACTGTTCTGGGCGGTCCCGGGCCGCTGATGTCACAAAAGGGGCGTGCCCGTGTGCCGTCGTCAAGAAAAGGGCCGGGCCCGGCCAGCATCCTCATTGAAGGGGGCGGGCCCAGCCGCATCGAAGGCTCTGCACTGCCGGGGAAGTAGCCTAGCGGGAACATAGTAGATTCTGAATGGTTGCCCATAGCAACATCCCCTCTTAACCCCTTCACTGGTAATCCCGAGATTATGCCTTAATGCCCAGGCTGGCAAGCCCGGAAAATTCTCAGATTGCCAGTGATTAGCACCGGGCAGTGCTGCTGAGTTCATCGCTGAACTCGGGCAGCTTCAGCGCTGCACAGCTCACTCCCCTCCGCCTCGCTCCCCTCCGCCTCGCCGGCTGATTGACAGTTTAGCTACGCTGCCTGGACCCAGGGAGGCAGTGGTGGGTTTTTTAAGGGAGCGCTCACCATAAAAAACTCACCCAGTGGGGAGCGCTCCAATAAAAAAAACACCACTGAAGGGGTTAATAAACCTAAGCATGTCTTGTTACCAGCGGTGACTGTTCCTAATACCGCCACTAGAGGTCATAGCTCCCATGGAGTGCATGTGCCAAGGAATGCGAAGCATGTGCTGGTGCACAGTGTAAACATGCCATGCTGCCTGGGCAGAGCGTGCATCATGTTACTGAGAACTTACAGTGTGCTGAGATCTTCTCCCATAAATCTGCCTGTCCTGCCCACAGCGGGTCTCCTGCCTCTGGTACAATATGCACGCTGGCACAGAGGTAATGATGTCTCCGAGGCTGGCAGGGGAATGTTTTCTGATCTGTGTGTGCTTATCGATGACACCACCAATGTGCAAACCCTGATTTGCGACCTAGCTCTCAGTACCCCACAGCTGCAGCAAGAGCAACGCATTGTGGCCGTTAGGGGGGCGGGCAGGAGTGGGAAAAGGGACCGTTGTACAAAACAGGTGTGTTGTCTTGTTTTGGAGGCGTGTCCAGGCTGCGTAGACTTTCAAAGACGTTTTCCTGGCTCCAGCTGATAGGGATAGGCCCAGTGCCCTATTTCCTGGTGGATAACCATTGGATTAATGGCACATTCAGCAACCATTGGAGAAAAATCATTGACGTCCATGTCTACACTACGCGTCTGACTGGAAACCACTGATGGCCATGTCTGCCTGTAAACCATCTAGCCTTAGACTAAACATCTGAATGGAAATCTGTGACTGACTCTCTCTCCCCCCCCCCCCAGTCCCACGCTGGCTCTCCCTCCAGCCGCAGCTTCATCAGGGCCCTGACATGCTGGCCCCCAGCCCCACAGAAGACAGCTTCTGGACCCTTCCATGCTGGCCTATTTGAGCCCTTTCACTCTAGCCCTGTGAGTGACGAAGTCAAGATGGCGCCTCTGATGGTTGCCTAGGATCTGTGCCACCCAGCCTAAAATATGTACCCTGTGTCTCCCCTGTAGTGTTCCATGTCTGTACTGTAAACCTAGTTACCTCCCCTCCTACATTCTGTAGGAGACTCATGGTTGCCTACCTGACCCTCTCCTTCAGGGAGAAAATGCTCTGTTCCTTATCTTCCCTGGTAATGTATGATTGCCAGCACCTGTGGGGAGCTAGGTAATTGATAAGAAAGGTGTCACCACAGGTGATGGCAATCCTACATTACCAGGGAAGCCCAGGAACAGAGCATTTTCTCCCTGAAAGAGAGGGTCAGGTAGGCAATCATGAGGAGACTCCCTGACATAGCAGCAATCTCCCTCTCTCCCTCATTAGTCTAGCAATCTTCCTCATGTCACCTAGCCCACATTACACTGTTACATCATAGTTACCTCCCCTCCTGCATTCTGCAGGAGACTCCCTGACATAGCAGCAATCTCCCTCTCTCCCTCATTAGTCTAGCAATCTCCCTCATGTCACCTAGACCAGTGGTCTCCAACCTATTTTGGGTCGGGTCGCGACAAAATAAACCGCCCGAAGAGCTACTAAAGTAAAAAATGTTAAAAAATCTGCATAATATAAAAAAAAACACACTGCAATGGCCAATATGTCACAAACATACATCCCAACACTGTAGGTAGAGGAGAAGAGACATCTGCGCACCAAAAATTAGAGGGTTCAGCTACTACCGTGGAATTCGTGCGAGGCTACATCCCCCATTTTTTCCGCTATGGGGGCATGGTCAGCTCTCTAAGAGCTGTAGCCACATGGGGTGCGGCCATGGAAAATGTGGGTGTGATACACATATGCCCTCAATAGTGCAGTGCCAGATACACATGACCCCAATAGTGCAGTCCGTGATACCCATTATAAATATGCCCCGCACCGTGATGCTCCATTATACAAATGCCCCACAGCGTGATGCTCCATTATACATATGCCACACACTCAATGCCCATTATACATATGCCCAACAACGTGATACTCCGTTATACAAATGCCCCACACCGTGATGCTCCATTATACATATGCCACACACTCAATGCCCATTATACATATGCCCAAAAAAGTGATACTCCGTTATACAAATGCCCCACACCGTGATGCTCCATTATACATATGCCACACCGTGATGCTCCATTAATCATATGCCCCACACACTGTGATGCTCCATTAATCATATGCCACACACCGTGATGCACCATTATACATATACCACACACCGTGATGCTCCATTATACATATACCACACCGTGATGCTCCATTATACATATACCACACAGTGATGCCTATTATACATATGCCACACACCTGTCAGCGCAGGCGGGTTCTGTGTTCCCGGCTGTGACCGTGGTGGACCAGTGGAGGGCGCTGGAGAGCCAAAGGCAGAAGGTTTGATGTAGGACATACACGGGGAGATCAGGGCACAGCGAACCAGAGAGTTGACGGAGACCAGGAACAGGGGCGCGGAGTCTAACCTGCCAGCGGTATTCACCAGGGAGCCCCGCAAGGAACTTTGGACTTAGCTGCGTCTGACAGGCAGGTCGCAGCCCCCTGCCCTGGTCCTCTGGACGCAGGCAAGGGAGATGATACTGGAGGTAATAATGCGGAAGAAAAGGCAATCTGGAACCTGCGGAGGATTGCACAGGATGTCGACAACTGAGGTAGACTGCGGTGCCGACAATGGTGCCGACGGCTGGTGGGTGGCTCAGGTATATGCTGGAGCAATAGGACGTAGTTGGTAAAGTCTCTATAGAGCACAGCAGCTGAATGTCGACGCTGGTGTCGACGGAGCCAGTCGCTAGTTCAGGACAAGATGGAGAATGTCGCTGAAAGGCTTGGAAGCCAATGGTGGTAATGGCGAGGCACCTGTACTCGACTGCAGAGGTGGAAAGGCAGGAGTCTTCTGGAGACGGATAACCCAGGTAGGTATAGCGGGTGCAGATAACGCTGGAGAGAAACACAGGGGAGCCTGGAGATCTCGGAGTCTTGGGAACTTCTCTGTCACAGGAGAATACTGAGAGCAGGTAAGCAATTGTTCAAGACAAGGAAGGAAGGCCGCAGACCGGCTTTATCCCCCTTGCTTGTCTGTGATTGGCTGCCGGCTGCAGCACCAATCAATGCTGGAGAAAGGAGCACACACCTTGATCCAGGTACAGGTGTGTGGGTCAGAGGTGACGTGGATGAGCAGCGGGGATTGGTCTGGGGAATCAGCTGACCTGAGAGTGTCATGGCGGCACCCATGCTGCCCGGGAACGGCGTGCGCTTGGCAGGGAACCATGGCAATGGGCCGCGGGGACACAGGGGACATCGCGCCACACATCAGAAGCCATGCGGATGACAGGCCTCTCACGCAGTACAGACCATCGAGATGGTAATGAGCGATGTTTCCGATGGTGGGATCTGCGGTTTGTGACAGTACCCCCTCCTTTTAGGGTGGGCACCGAACACCCTTTGGGCTTGGAAGGATGTTCCTGATGGAACTTTTCTCTTAGACGAGGAGCATGAACGTCTTCAGCATTAGTCCAACTTCTCTCCTCAGGACCATATCCCTTCCAGTCAATGAGATACTGAAGGCGTCCATAACGATGGCGAGAATCCACGATCTTTTTTATCTCAAATTCAACTCCTCGCTCAGTTCTGACTTGTGGTGATACCGGGGACGAGGACTGGAAGCGATTAAGAATTAGAGGTCGTAGCAAAGAGATATGAAAGGAGTTGGGAATGCGCAAAGACTTGGGTAATTTTATTTTGTATGCTACCGGGTTGATCTTCTGTTCGACAATATATGGACCTATGAATCGGGGTGCAAATTTCATCGAGGGGACCCTCAGTCGTAGGTTTCGGGTAGAAAGCCATACTTTGTCACCAGGACGGAATTCTGGTACTGCACGCCTCTTACGATCTGCAAAGAACTTGTAACGAACCGAAGCTTTTTTCAGATTGAAGTGCACTTTTTTCCAAATCTGTGAAAAGTGTCTCAGGGCTGCGGTAGCTGCTGGCACTTCGATGGTTGCTAATGCCTCGAAGGTGGGTGGCCTGGGATGTTGGCCATAAACAATGAAGAAGGGGGAGTGACATGTGGATGAATGGTACCTGTAGTTATGGGCAAACTCAGCCCAATGGAGTAGCTTGGCCCAATCATCTTGGGAAGATGAGATGTACAGCCGTAGGAATGTCTCGAGGTCCTGATTGACTCTTTCTGTCTGGCCATTGGACTGCGGATGATAAGCAGATGAAAACTTCAGTTTAATTTGAAGGGCTGAAGACAGGGCTTTCCAAAAGCGTGCCACAAATTGCACTCCTCGGTCAGAGACGATTTCTGTAGGCAGGCCATGGCTTTTGAAGATGTGCTGCACGAATAACCGCGCCAAACTAGGAGCGGAGGGTAACCCGGAGAGGGGTATGAATCGGGCCATCTTCGAAAAACAGTCAACTACCACTCAGACGGTGTTGTATTCTTGGGACTTGGGTAACTCTGTGATGAAGTCCATTGAAATGTGCGTCCATGGACGCGTTGGGATAGATAAGGGGCAAAGTTTCCCAGCAGGAATTTGACGAGGGGTTTTATGCTGGGTACAGACAGTACACGATGCCACAAAGTCTTTGACGTCTTTTCTCATCTGGGGCCACCAGTAAGAACGTTGGAGGATTTCAAAAGTGCCCTGGACGCCAGGGTGTCCGGAGAATAAGGACTTGTGAGCCCAGGACAGCAGTCTTTGGCGAAGCTCAGGGGGTACAAGAGTTTTGCCAGGAGGAGGTGCCGGAGAAAGTTGCGTAGGAGCAAATGCGATGGGGTCAATGATGGGATGATTCTCGGGTACTAGGGGGTCCTCTTCCATGGAGCGAGATAAGGCATCGGCCTTTACATTTTGAGAACCAGGACTACAAGATCTTGAAAGAAAATCTGGAAAAGAATAAAGACCACCGGGCCTGACGAGGATTCATACACTGAGCCGACTGCAAGTACAGGAGATTTTTATGATCAGTGTATATGTTGACTGGAAACTTGGCACCTTCCAGGAGATACCTCCATTCTTCGAGTGCTAATTTAATAGCCAGTAACTCCTGGTCGCCTATGGAATAATTTCTCTCTGCTGGTAAGAATTTGCGTGAGAAAAAACCACAGGGATGCTGTTTCCCATCCTCGGATGTCTGAGACAGTACTGCACCTACCCCTATGTTAGAGGCATCGACTTCTAGGGAAAAAGGTCGTTCCATATCAGGCTGGGACAGGATGGGTGCAGAGATGAATGACTGTTTCAGCAACTGGAATGCCGACAAGGCCTCTGGGGACCAGACAGACGGGTTGCTACCCTTGCGGGTGAGAGCCGTAATAGGAGCAATCAGAGTGGAGAAACCCCGGATGAATTTTCGGTAATAGTTGGCGAAGCCAATAAAGCGTTGTACGGCTTTCAATGTAGTGGGTTGAGACCACCCAGTGATGGCTTCCAATTTCTCGGGGTCCATGCTCAATTGTGACCCGGAAATTAGGTATCCTAGAAATGGGACAGAGGGTACCTCAAATGTGCATTTGGAAATCTTGCCGTAGAGTCGATTTTTTCTGAGACGGAGGAGGACCTCTTTGACTTGGGAATGGTGTGAATGTAAATCTCTGGAGAATATTAGAATGTCATCCAAATAGACCACAAGACAGACGTACAGCATGTCCCGGAAGACCTCATTAACGAATTGTTGAAAGACAGCTGGGGCATTGCAGAGGCCGAAGGGCATCCCTTAATACTCGTAGTGACCATCCCTCGTATTGAATGCAGTCTTCCACTCATCACCCTTGCGGATACGTATCAAGTTGTATGCCCCACCGAGGTCCAGCTTGGTGAAGACGGTGGCACCTTTCACTCGATCGAATAATTCTGTAATCAAGGGGAGCGGATAGCTGTTTTTGACTGTGATGTTATTTAACCCTCTGTAATCAATACAAGGTCGCAGACCACCATCCTTTTTTTTTACAAAAAAGAATCCTGCGCCCGCTGGGGACTTTGAGGGCCTGATGAAGCCTTTCTGTAAGTTCTCACGAATATATGTAGACATGGCTTGAGTCTCAGGGACCGATAGGGGGTATGTACGTCCCTTGGGAGGAGTCTTTCCAGGGAGGAGGTCAATTGGACAATCCCACTGACGGTGGGGCGGCAGTGTGTCGGCTGATTGTTCACAGAACACATCAGCAAAGTCTCTGTAAACTTCGGGGAGACCAGGCACAGAGGTGGCCACGGCAGAGCGCACAGGTATCACAGGGTTAATGCAATGCTGATGACAATGATGACTCCATTGCTCCAATTGTAAAAGCGACCAGTTGATGGTGGGGTTGTGGAGCCTGAGCCAGGGAAGACCTAATACAATATCATAAGACGCTTTAGGATTGACAAAAAATGTAATGTGCTCTTGATGTAATGTGCCCACTTTCAGCAGAACCGGTTCGGTACAGGCACGTACCTCACTGCCCGGAATTTTACTGCCATCCACTGCTGTGACAATGAGATGAGGATGTAGAGGCATCACGGGAATTTGTAACTTGATAACAAGATGTTGAGAAATGAAATTTCCTGCCGACCCGGAGTCGACCAAAGCGGAGCTTGATCTGAGTCCAGCAGGGGTCTCTAAGGACACTGGAAGGGTAAAGTCAGTACAGGGAGGAGACTTTGAGACATGACCTAACCTAACTCCTCCGTTACAGGTTAGGCCCTGGAGTTTCCCGACCGCTCGGGACAATCATTGATGAAGTGACTGGGAGCAGCACAGTAAATGCAGAGTTTGTTGCGCTGTCGACGGGAACGTTCCTCAGGAGTCAGGCGTGATCTACCTATTTGCATTGGTTCTTCACTCGCAGGGGACTCTGAGCGTACTCGAGGAGTAAACTTGGGAATTAACTTCTTTTGTTTCTCTAGACCTCTTTCTCTGAGACGGAGATCAATCTTTACACACAAGGAGATTAAGGGCCTTATTTTGGTTCATTCTTTCTGACAAAATCCTTCTTAGATGGACAAAACCATGTGCACTGCAGGGGGGGGGGGGGGGGGGGCAGATGTAACATGTGCAGAGAGAATTAGATTTGGGTGAGTAATTTTGTTTCTGTGCAGGGAAAATACTGACTGCTTTATTTTTACACTGCAATATAGATCTCACTTTGAAGTAAAACCCCACCCAAATCTAATTCTCTCTGCACAAGTAACACCTGCCCCACCTGCAGTGCACATAGTTTTGCCCATCTAAGAAGGATTTTGTCAGAAAGAATGAACCAAAATAAGGCCCTAAGTCTTCCAAGGAATCAGGAAGATCGCGGGTGGCCAGTTCGTCTTTAATGCGGTCTGATACCCCTAGCCAGAACGCGGCTGTCAGGGCTTCGTTATTCCATTGTAACTCAGAGGCCAAAGTCTGGAACTGGATCACATATTGTCCCATGGATCGGGACCCTTGTTTGACCCGTAGTAAATCTGTGGATGCTGAAGTAGAGCGTCCAGGTACATCAAATATACGGTGGAAAGTCTGTAAGAATTTGCCATAGTCTGACAACAGGGGATCAGATCTCTCCCATAACGGTGATACCCAATTGAGGGCGGAGCCAGTTAGCAAAGAAACCATGTAGGCTATCTTAATTCTGGCGGTAGGGAAATTGTGTGGAAGAAGTTCAAACTGGATCTGACACTGGTTGATAAACCCCCGGCAGAGTTTTGGATCGCCGTCATATTTGCTGGGAACTGGTAGCAGGAGACGAGAAGGTAAAGCAGCGGGTGGAGATAGATTCCCCTGGGCAGTTGACACAGGAGTCGGCAGTGACTGCTGCAATGTGTCCAAGCGATTGGATACTTCTTGAAGGAATTTTATCACTCGCTGCTGCGTGGCTTCTTGAGTCTCTATTCGGGCGGTAACATTTTGAATGACCGCTGGTCCCACACTGGGGTCTTGAGCCGAGTCCATCGGTCTTGAACAAACTGTCAGCGCAGGCGGGTTCTGTGTTCCCGGCTGTGACCGTGGTGGACCAGTGGAGGGCGCTGGAGAGCCAAAGGCAGAAGGTTTGATGTAGGACATACACGGGGAGATCAGGGCACAGCGAACCAGAGAGTTGACGGAGACCAGGAACAGGGGCGCGGAGTCTAACCTGCCAGCGGTATTCACCAGGGAGCCCCGCAAGGAACTTTGGACTTAGCTGCGTCTGACAGGCAGGTCGCGGCCCCCTGCCCTGGTCCTCTGGACGCAGGCAAGGGAGATGATACTGGAGGTAATAATGCGGAAGAAAAGGCAATCTGGAACCTGCGGAGGATTGCACAGGATGTCGACAACTGAGGTAGACTGCAGTGCCGACAATGGTGCCGACGGCTGGTGGGTGGCTCAGGTATATGCTGGAGCAATAGGACGTAGTTGGTAAAGTCTCTATAGAGCACAGCAGCTGAATGTCGACGCTGGTGTCGACGGAGCCAGTCGCTAGTTCAGGACAAGATGGAGAATGTCGCTGAAAGGCTTGGAAGCCAATGGTGGTAATGGCGAGGCACCTGTACTCGACTGCAGAGGTGGAAAGGCAGGAGTCTTCTGGAGATGGATAACCCAGGTAGGTATAGCGGGTGCAGATAACGCTGGAGAGAAATACAGGGGAGCCTGGAGATCTCGGAGTCTTGGGAACTTCTCTGTCACAGGAGAATACTGAGAGCAGGTAAGCAATTGTTCAAGACAAGGAAGGAAGGCCGCAGACCGGCTTTATCCCCCTTGCTTGTCTGTGATTGGCTGCCGGCTGCAGCACCAATCAATGCTGGAGAAAGGAGCACACACCTTGATCCAGGTACAGGTGTGTGGGTCAGAGGTGACGTGGATGAGCAGCGGGGATTGGTCTGGGGAATCAGCTGACCTGAGAGTGTCATGGCGGCACCCATGCTGCCCGGGAACGGCGTGCGCTTGGCAGGGAACCATGGCAACGGGCCGCGGGGACACAGGGGACATCGCGCCACACATCAGAAGCCATGCGGATGACAGGCCTCTCACGCAGTACAGACCATCGAGATGGTAATGAGCGATGTTTCCGATGGTGGGATCTGCGGTTTGTGACAACACCGTGATGCCCATTATACATATACCACACACCGTGATGCACCATTATACATATACCACACCGTGATGCCTATTATACATATGCCACACACAGTGATGCTCCATTATACATATGCCACACACAGTGATGCTCCATTATACATATGCCACACACCAGTGACGTGCGGTGAGGTTAGTGGCTGGTGAGGCACCCGGCCAAAACCACACATCGTAATGCCCATTACACATGACAACACACACACCGTAATGCCCATTACATATGACAACACACACACCGTAATGCCCATTACACATGACAACACACACACCGTAATGCCCATTACACATGACAACACACACACCGTAATGCCCATTACACATGACAACACACACACTGTAATGCTCTTTACATATGACGCCACACACCGTATTGCCCATTACATATGACGCCACATACCATAATGCCCATTACACATGACGTCACACACATAATGCCAATTACACATTGTGTCACACCCAGTTATGCCACTGACAACCATTTTATGTCCAAAACACCAAAAATGCCCCTTACAAGTTACACCCCACAATAAGACTCCTATGTTCAACCCCCACCCAACACTGTTTTTTAACCTGCTTAACGTTTACCCCACTAGCCCCCACTAGCACTGCTCCTCCACATCCAGGCTCATTTAACCCCCTCCAATTCCCCCTACCAAACTTCAGTCACTCCTTTCTTTGACCCCCAAGGCATTGTTAATCTGGGCTCCTTCCAGGGGCGTAACGACTACTCTGTGGGCCCCATAGCAAAATCTTGATAGGGACCCCCTGCCCCAATGTCAATAAAGTGCCCATTAGGGGGGGAAATGACGAGAGTGGGAGGGGAGAGGACATGAGTAGGGCAGTAGAGAATGAAAAGGGGGGTAGAGGATGATAGTGGGGGGTAGAGGGCAAGAGAGTGTGGGGGGGGGGGTAAAGAATGAAAGGGGGGGTAGAGGATGAGAGTGTGGGGGCAGTGTAGAGGGCAAGTGAGTGTGGGGGGGTAGAGGACGAGAGAGTGGGGGGGTAGAGGGCAAGAGGGAGGAAGAGGATGAGAGGGGGTGTAGAGGATGAGAGGGGGGGTGGAGGATGAGAGTGGTCGGGTCTAGAGGATGAGAGTGGGGGGTAGAGGACGAGAGAGAGTGTGGGGGGGTGTACAAGACGCCAGGGGAACAGAGGAGGAGAGGTGAGGGGAGATGGCAAAGCAGGGTTTGAAGGTTCATGACAGACACTTTGTGGCTCCTAATACCCTCTTCTCCCTGAGTGTACCTCTGGTAGTGGCAGGGAATCTGGAGCCTTCTCATCCATTCTCCTGCTCAGCGTCTTGTGCCTGCTGCTCAATCTGCCTCCATGTCTTCATCTTGGAGCCGTGTGTCCAGCTTGCCGGCGAGGTGCCTCCTGCCCAATCACCGCGCTGGATCTCCCTAATCACGGCGATGTTTTCCGCGCCGGGTCTTCCAACTAGGCAGCGCAGTGTCATGGTCCCGCAGGCATGCCACACCGGGGTACCTCACTCACTTGTGAGGAGTCTCAGGCTTCCGGTGCTGCAGGCGGGGGGGGGGGGGGGTCATCGGCGGTAGTCGGCGGGGATTAGCGGTGAGTGGCTGTGACTCTCTGGACACACTCACAGCCACCACCACATGTCACTGGCAGGAGGAGTCCTCCCTCAGCTGCCCTCACTATCAGTCCCGACTCCCGCTGCAGTAAAAAACCTAAATGACAGCAGCATGGGTTTAGGAACGGGGATTAAGTGTGCTGCTGTCAGTGATCGTGGGGGGGGGGGGGGTGTCCGACGGGAGCTGGAGTTCTGTCACTGGACAGTTGGATGTACTGTCAGTCCTGCCGGTGCCCAATCGCATTGGTTTCAGTGACAGGGACGTGCTGATATAGTGGCTGAAAGCACGTCCCTGTCACGGTGCCGCTTCCAATAGGTTTTTCATGGGCTTTTACAGCCATCTTCTTGTCCTCGCCCCCTGCACGCCCTCTGCTCCCAGCATTTTGTAATAGACAGCTGGAGGCATCGATTTCGGTGCCTCCGAAATCACTTGAAACATTATGTGGCATTGAAAATGTTTAGATTAATATAAAGAAGATACTTATGAGACAGAATATGTGTCATAAGAATCTTCTTTGTATCGTTTTAATCATTAATGACAGGGGAGGCACTGCCTCCCCTGCCTCCCCTGACTGCACGTCCCTGCCACACACCGTGATGCTCCATTAATCATATGCCACACACTGTGATGCTCATTAAACATATGCCACACAAATGATGCCCATTACACATATGCCCCACACCTTGATGCTCATTAATTAAAAATCATCAAGGTATCTGGGGCATATGCCACACACATGATGCCTATTATACAAATGCCCCACAGCGTGAAGCTCATTATTAATGAGCATCATGTGTGTGGCATATGCCCCACACACCTTGATGATTATTAATTAATGAGTATCAAGGTGTGGGGCATATGTTTAATGGGAATTATTTGTGTGGCATATGTTTAATGACTCATTAAACATATGCCATACACATGATGCCCATTATACCTCAAGTAGTAAACAGTTGCGCACACACAGTTTAAAAAAAAAAAAATTACCTAACCGAGTTAAGCAGAGGCTGTGGCGTCGATAAGTGCGGCAACCCGTGGACAAACAGTGCGCGGTGATGGGCGGGAACTCACACTCAGGTCCGTGCGCTGCTGGGGAAACCTCTCCCTTCACTCCAGGGTCCCTCTCTGTAGTCTGTCGCCGGTACGCCGCCGTGTTACCGCACACACCAACATGGCCAATGCGTGGCAGGAGGACTCCGCCCATGCGTGCTCCTGCTGTGCTAGATGCCGCGAGGCGCATGTTGCTGATGCGCCTGTGCCGCTTGGCGCTATAGAGGCGGTTGCGCTCACCCTGCCCAGTCGCCGCCATTACACGAGCGGCAGCGGGGAGTCCCCGAGCTACTCTAAAACCCCCCGGTGAGCTACCCGTCGCTCGCGAGCGACGGGTTGGCGAACACTGACCTAGACCACATTAAACTTTTACATTTTTGGGGAAAAAGGAATGAGAGATAGATTTATTTACAATGAATCATCAGCGCTATTTCCCAGCACATTACCAAGTACAGTATCTGTTACTAACTGCTTTGGAACTCATCTACATTTGGATATAAATCATTATAAAAGATTCCTCTCAGATGTAGCAGTACACACCCAAGCTTCTAGGTGCCACGTTCACAATCTCTTTTCACAATCTCCAGATATGGAACTAGACACGCGCTTTGGGTGGAGTATGGCACACCCCCTCAATGTGGTGCGCTGCAAAATTATGCTACCAACTATAGTCTCCCTGAAAGTAGTTTTCAAAAGTAGGCAAGTATGTTGCAATGACCTAGTGGCACCACTGAATGGCTGCCTGGGTGCTGTGCAGCTCAGCAAATATATGTTCCCCATGTCCGTGTCCCTCAGGATACACATATATGTACGTGTAATATAGATCTGTACTGTCACTGTTTTTTTAGTTGTTCCCTATCTGTCTGGTGCAATCACCATGTGGCGCCACTGAATGTCTGCCTGGGTGCTGTGCCACTCTGCAAATATATGTTCCCCATGTCCGTGTCCCTCAGGATACACATATATGTACGTGTAATATAGATCTGTACTGTCACTGTTTTTTTAGTTGTTCCCTATCTGTCTGGTGCAATCACCATGTGGCGCCACTGAATGTCTGCCTGGGTGCTGTGCCACTCTGCAAATATATGTTCCCCATGTCCGTGTCCCTCATCAGGCTATGCATATCTGGGTACTTGTTTCCTAGCACGGCGCCCAATTTTTTCATCTTATGGCATAATTGTATAAGCACCCTAATGGGTGCTTACAATGTTAAATGCACCCCCGCACCACCCCCACTATCAACGCCAACCCGAAGTGTGGTGAGTGGTACGCGTCCTCCGACCTTTTCATACCCCCACCATCCACGTCGGCGTGGAGTTGATTTTAGATAGTGTGGCGAGCCCGAAGCATGGCGAGCGCACGCGGATTACTTTACATGTATTCCGCGGCCCCTTGCGGGGCTCGATGCATTCGCCGCGCTTCGGGCTCGGTGGCTCATCTCATCGCATCGCATACCATATTTAGGCTTATGGTATACGATGCGATGGGCGCCGTGCTAGGAAACAGGTAGCGATATCTGTACGTGTGATATACTGTATATCTGTACTGTCATTGTTCCTACCCTGACTGTTGCACAGCAATCCAGAACTAAATCCTAGTATACGCAAGTATACCTGGCCAATAAAGCTGATTCTGATGGCCAGCCCTAATCTACATGTTTAACCTAAAATCATTAATGGTTGGCAGCCAGCCTTACACTCAATGGGGGGTATTCAAAGGTTTACTTTTGGGCGTCATATTTATCACACCTTTCAAATTCACGCATCTGACGTCTTTTGAAGTAATGGTCGAGTTTGCTATTCAAATGTTTTTTTCTTTAGACGCCTAATCTGCTGAAGTTGTCTTATTTATCACGCCCATTTATTCCCCTCTTTTAATCTCACGCCCATTTATTCCCCTCTTTTAATCTCACGCCCATTTTATCCCTTTTTTTTAATATCACGGATTGCATATATTTTATTTGCGCGCCATTTTATTCCCTATTTTGTTCCACCTGTTTTACCCTGCCCTCTGCCCAGTCATACAAGTTTGTCTCCATTATAAGAGCACCCCTCACCCCGTTAAACAGACGCCATTTAATTTGCACTGCTCTCGCCCAACTACACCCTGATGTGTCCTGTACTGTGATTCTGAAGGGTGCCAGACAGGGTCCCAACAGTCGGGATCCCGACAGTCATTTACCTGCTGTCTGAGTCCGGCCAGTCGGGATCCCGACATCGGGCTAATGACTGTCAGGATCCCGACTGTCGGAACCCTATACCACAACCGATTCTGAAAAGCAGATGTGCGAGCAGGCGGATGCCACATTCAGGGAGCTGCTGGGGAAGACGAAGAGCAAAGGATGTGTGCTGCAGCCTGCCGCCCACTGGAGAGAAGAGGAGCCGCTGCGCTGTGCATGGAGCCGGAGCCTGCCGCCCACAGGAGAGATGACGAGCTGCTGAGTTGTGCATGGAGCCTGCTGCCCACAGGAGAGACTATGAGCTGCTGCACTCAGCAGGAAGCCGGAGCCTGCTGCCCACATGAAAGAATACGAGCTGCAGGGCTGTGCAGGGAGCCGGAGCCTACTGCCCACAGGAGAGAAGAGGAGCCGCTGCACTGTGCATGGAGCCAGAGCCTACCGCCCACAGGAGAGAAGAGAAGCCGCTGCACTGTGCAACGAGCTGGAGCCTACCGCCCACAGGAGAGAAGAGGAGCCGCTGCACTGTACATGGAACCGGAGCCTACCGCCCACAGGAGAGAAGAGGAGCCGCTGCACTGTGCATGGAGCCAAAGCCTACCGCCCACAGGAGAGAAGAGGAGCCGCTGCGCTGTGCATGGAGCCAGAGCCTACCGCCCACAGGAGCGAAGAGGAGCCGCTGCACTGTGCATGGAGCCAGAGCCTACCGCCCACAGGAGGGAAGAGGAGCCGCTGCGCTGTGCATGGAGCCAGAGCCTACCGCCCACAGGAGCGAAGAGGAGCCGCTGCACTGTGCATGGAGCCAGAGCCTACCGCCCACAGGAGAGAAGAGGAGCCGCTGCGCTGTGCATGGAGCAGGTGCCTACCGCCCACAGGAGCGAAGAGGAGCCGCTGCACTGTGCATGGAGCCAGAGCCTACCGCCCACAGGAGAGAAGAGGAGCCGCTGCACTGTGCATGGAGCCGGTGCCTACCACCCACAGGAGAGAAGAGGAGCCGCTGCGCTGTGCATGGAGCCGGTGCCTACCGCCCACAGGAGAGAAGAGGAGCCGCTGCACTGTGCATGGAGCCGGAGCCTACCGCCCACAGGAGAGATGACGAGCTGCTGAGTTGTGCATGGAGCCTGCTGCCCACAGGAGAGACTATGAGCTGCTGCACTCAGCAGGAAGCCGGAGCCTGCTGCCCACATGAAAGAATACGAGCTGCAGGGCTGTGCAGGGAGCCGGAGCCTACTGCCCACAGGAGCGAAGAGGAGCCGCTGCGCTGTGCAGGGAGCCGGAGCCTACTGCCCACAGGAGCGAAGAGGAGCCGCTGCGCTGTGCATGGAGCCGGAGCCTACCGCCCACAGGAGAGAAGAGGAGCTGCTGCGCTGTACATGGAGCCGGTGCCTACCATCCACAGGAGCAAAGAGAAGCCGCTGCACTGTGCATGGAGCCAGAGCCTACCGCCCACAGGAGAGAAGAGAAACCGCTGCACTGTGCATGGAGCCAGAGCCTACCGCCCACAGGAGAGAAGAGGAGCCGCTGCACTGTGCATGGAGCCAGAGCCTACCGCCCACAGGAGCGAAGAGGAGCCGCTGCACTGTGCATGGAGCCGGTGCCTACCACCCACAGGAGAGAAGAGAAGCCGCTGCACTGTGCATGGAGCCAGAGCCTACCGCCCACAGGAGAGAAGAGGAGCCGCTGCGCTGTGCATGGAGCCAGAGCCTACCGCCCACAGGAGCGAAGAGGAGCCGCTGCACTGTGCATGGAGCCAGAGCCTACCGCCCACAGGAGGGAAGAGGAGCCGCTGCGCTGTGCATGGAGCCAGAGCCTACCGCCCACAGGAGCGAAGAGGAGCCGCTGCACTGTGCATGGAGCCAGAGCCTACCGCCCACAGGAGCGAAGAGGAGCCGCTGCACTGTGCATGGAGCCAGAGCCTACCGCCCACAGGAGCGAAGAGGAGCCGCTGCACTGTACATGGAGCCGGAGCCTACCGCCCACAGGAGCGAAGAGGAGCCGCTGCACTGTGCATGGAGCCAGAGCCTACCGCCCACAGGAGAGAAGAGGAGCCGCTGCACTGTGCATGGAGCCGGTGCCTACCACCCACAGGAGAGAAGAGGAGCCGCTGCGCTGTGCATGGAGCCGGTGCCTACCGCCCACAGGAGAGAAGAGGAGCCGCTGTACTGTGCATGGAGCCAGAGCCTGACCCCCACAGGAGAGAAGAGGAGCCGCTGCACTGTGCATGGAGCCAGAGCCTGACCCCCACAGGAGAGAAGAGGAGCCGCTGCGCTGTGCATGGAGCCAGAGCCTGACCCCCACAGGAGAGAAGAGGAGCCGCTGCGCTGTGCATGGAGCCAGAGCCTGACCCCCACAGGAGAGAAGAGGAGCCGCTGCACTGTGCAGGGAGCCGGCAGCCGCTGACCCACCAGGGCGATCCGTCTGTCTCACACACACTTGGGAGACTTGTATGTTAGGCAGTTGGGGGGGGTTGTTTGCCTGTATACAGTCATTAGGTCGACACTATTAAGTTTGACATGCATTGGGTCACCCACTGAAGGTCAACAGGGCTTAGGTCAACATGGAAAAGGTCGACACAAGCATTAGGTCTACATTGGGAAGGTCAATATTTAATGTGTCGACATGGGTTTTTCACGGTTTTTCTGAGCCGACGTGCTGACAGACGGTATTTCATGCCCTACCATCCACTAGGGCGTGGAGGGAGAATATAATAGTGTGCTGAGTGCAGCGAGGCACCGAGCCCGAAGCGTGGCGAGCGCAGCGAGCCCCGCGAGGGGATGCGGATACCTTCACAGGTAAACGCGTCCCTTCGCGGGCTTCCCAGGTGTCCGTGTCGCCATGGACACCTGGGAAGCCCGCGAGGGGACGCGTATAACTGTGAAGGTATCCGCGTCCCCTCGCGGGGCTCGCTGCGCTCGCCACACTTCGGGCTCGGTGGCTCGCTGCGCTCGCCACACTATTCTATTCTCACTCCACGCCCTAGTGGATAGTAGGGCATGAAAAGGTCGGAAGACGCGTACCGCCGCCCCTCGCGGGCTCGCTGCGCTCGCCACGCTTCGGGTTCACGTTGATGGCGGGGTGGCGTCAACTACTTTTGGGGGGACATTTTTATGTTCAGGGGTGTTTTTGCCCCATTTCCCATTGTTCCCTATGATAATTTGGGGAAATTGATCCATTTAACATTGTTTCCTATGGTAAATCGCGGTCATCGCGGGTCAATTGGGACATTTAACATTGGTCCCTATGTAAAATCGCGGTAATCGCGTCGGTCGCATCGCATGTCATTATAATGACATGCGATGTACCCGCGATGCCCGCGATAGGAAACAAGTACCGTTTATCCTTAACCCCTTACAAAAAAAAGGAAATTTCATTAAATAAGCCATTTATTAAAAAAAAAAAAAAATAAAGAAAAAAAAAAACACTTTTATCACCACCCGACACCCAGGTGAATAAAATTACGAGAAATTGACCAATTTTAGACGACTATTAAAAGGCGTGAAACTTATCACCAAACATTTGAATACGAAGCCCATGAAAATGACTGAAGTAAAAGTTGTTTAAAAAACTGTCAACTTTTAAAAGACGGGGAAGAATTGAATAGCAAACTAATATCACGACATATAAATGTTGTGAAAAAAAGGGAGAATAGGCGTTAAAAAAAGAACAGACCAACATTTGAATACCCCCCAATGTCTGACTGGAAGTCATATATGGTTGATGGTCTTGAAATCATTGATGGCCATGTCTGACTGGAAACCATCGATGGTTGATGGCCAGCCCTAGACTTCATGTCTGACTGGAAACCATCGATGGTTGATGGCCAGCCCTAGACTTCATGTCTGACTGGAAACCATCGATGGTTGATGGCCAGCCCTAGACTTCATGTCTGACTGGAAACCATCGATGGTTGATGGCCAGCCCTAGACTTCATGTCTGACTGGAAACCATCGATGGTTGATGGCCAGCCCTAGACTCCAAGTCTGACTTTGGTTTGAGTTGCACTTTACATAGATGCAATGGAACTACACATCCCAGCATGCTTTGTCACAGTTTTGCAATTAGAGCATGCTAAAATGGTGGCAGGGCATGCTGGGATGTGTAGTTCCACAACATCTGAATGAGCGGTAGGTGTAGGTTTTCAAAACCGTCAAATCTTTGACCAATTGGAGCCATACCAGAACCGGCAGTTTATGAAGTGATGGTAAAGTTGGAGGGGGTCCCGGCACCTTTTGGTCCTTGGAATGTCCTACTTTGAGTGGTTGATCGCTCGCCTGCTTGGAACTCATGATCAGGAAGTTCCGATGCGTTTCGAGTGGCTGCTCTGAAGGCAGTATGGGCCCGAGCCTAGGTTGTCATTATTCATTTGATCCCATTTCTAGAACCTCTCCAGAATTCAACTTTTCTGGGTAACATCAGTAACGCGAGTCCCCGTTGAGTGTTGGGATTGGGTACCCTAGCACCAGGATGTTCTGGCCAGCAGAAGGACTTCTTATTATTACCTCAACATACCTAATTTATAAATAGCGGAAACACAGTGACCACCTCCATTGTGTATTTTAGGATGTTTCATTGTCATACAGTATGTACATGTGTTATGTGATCTTATGATGTGTGTACGATCGGGTTCACCGCCGGTCCCCATAGGGCTCTCCAGATGCCCAGCTTCCGGGTCTGTGATGTCAGGGAGCTGTGGTGGAAGAGGTGATCACATGACCTGGTGCTAGTACTAATCAGTGTAACTACAGGACTCCATCTATTCTCCCTTCCTACAGCTGTGCTAGTGACAGGAATATGTCCGCAGTCTAACTAGTACTGAAGCCAGGCCGGGTCCCTAGTGCTCGGCTCCCCCTCTCTCTTCCTCTCTTCTCCTATCCCGCATATATGTACACTTATCTCGCTCTCTACCTTGTCGCTTTACCTCTCATTTCACTAGGGGGCAGAGGGCAAATGTGGTGGGGAAGGGATGCAACCAGTGGCCGATCCGGGGGGGCAGCACAGTTCAAAATTCAAATAGAGAATGCACAGCAATTGCCAGGGCGCCTCAGGTTACTCGTGACCAGTGACGCTTCACCGCAAGATGTAGCCACGCCCATGGGATCCCGCTCGTAAGACGGACCACCTCTGTGCATCCGCTTAGTCACCCCCCGCCCCCCGTCATTGCCCAGGAACTCCCAAACACTTCTGCGACCGTGCGTCTCCCACGTGACCCCTGTGCACAGGAGGCATTAGAATAATATGACCTGACTGCGCCGACGCCCACAGTACATTATAAATATAGGGCCTAATTCAGATCTGATCGCACGTTGCATATGGGGCCCAATTCGACAGTGAATGTTCCGCAGTGGGGACGGAAGGTGCGGCTCTGCGTATTTGCGCATGTGCAGGGCACCTGTATGAACGCCATTGTTGGTTGTCACAGGAGGGGTACACCAGGGTGATGTCACCTGACCTCAGCGCCCGCCCCCTCTTTGGCGGACACTGGAGGAAATAACGGTCCGTTCTGACAGACTTTTATTTCTGAGGGGAGAGAATTCATTGGATGGTCGGCAACCAATGAATGATGTCTCTCCCTTTCGTCCGCATGCGAGGGGGTGTGTTTGCATAATCCCCTCCTATGGTACTGAGGGGATTCGAGGGGGACGGGGAACGGGCGTCCGGCGTTAAGCATCAAACAACTGCTGCTTAGTGAGCAGTGTTGAATTACCCCCTTGGTTTGCTAATGGACAAAATTATGCTGCGCTGCAGGTGGGGCAGACGCAACAGGTTCAGAGAGAGTTACATTTGGGTGGGGTGTGTTCAAACTTAGATCAAAATGTCAGTGTAAGAATAATGCAGCCAGTATTTACCCTGCACAGAAACCAAATAACTCCCCCAAATGTAACACTCTCTGCACCTGTTACATCTGCCCCACCTGCAGAACCTGCCCCACCTGGTTTGTGCCTTAACAAAACGTTGAGCCTATTTCTCTAACGATCGGATTGGGACGTTTTTGGTCCCGTTGCGATGTTTGGGGGTCTGTGCGTGCGCGGATTTGTAGACCCGCAGCACTGAACGGCTTTGGCGAGTTCCACACTCACCGAGCCTTTCGTTGTGGGGAGGGAGGGCTGGGGGAGGAACCTTCACTGGACCATGGGAACGCAGGCGGGCCGATGCCTGCCGGGGACGGGTGAGATCACATGACCTCAGCGCCCGCCCCCTATTCAGCGATTTGCAGAGGAAATAAGTCAGTTATTATTGACTTTTATTTTCAAAGGCAAGAGAAATGATTTCTCCTGCTGGACGGCATTTCTCCTGCAGTGGAGACAGGTGAGGGGTACGGAGGGGAATCGGCGGGCAGGGGCGTTGGCTGGACGGCATTTCTCCTGCAGCGGAGACAGGTGAGGGGTACGGAGGGGAATCAGCGGGCGGGGGCGTTGGCTGGACGGCATTTCTCCTGCAGCGGAGACAGGTGAGGGGTACGGAGGGGAATCAGCGGGGGCGTTGGCAGGATGGCATTTCTCCTGCAGTGGAGACAGGTGAGGGGTACGGAGGGGAATCGGCGGGGGCGTTGGCAGGATGGCATTTCTCCTACAGTGGAGACAGGTGAGGGGTACGGAGGGGAATCGACGGGGGCAGGATGGCATTTCTCCTGCAGCGGAGACAGGTGAGGGGTACGGAGGGGAATCAGCGGGGGCAGGACAGCATTTCTCCTGCAGCGGAGATAGGTGAGGGGTACGGAGGGGAATCGGCGGGGGCGTTGGCTGGACGGCATTTCTCCTGCAGCGGAGACAGGTCAGGGGTACGGAGGGGAATCAGCGGGCGGGGGCGTTGGCTGGACGGCATTTCTCCTGCAGCGGAGACAGGTGAGGGGTACGGAGGGGAATCAGCGGGGGCGTTGGCAGGATGGCATTTCTCCTGCAGTGGAGACAGGTGAGGGGTACGGAGGGGAATCGGCGGGGGCGTTGGCAGGATGGCATTTCTCCTGCAGCGGAGACAGGTGAGGGGTACGGAGGGGAATCGGCGGGCGGGGGCGTTGGCTGGACGGCATTTCTCCTGCAGCGGAGACAGGTGAGGGGTACGGAGGGGAATCAGCGGGGGCGTTGGCAGGATGGCATTTCTCCTGCAGTGGAGACAGGTGAGGGGTACGGAGGGGAATCGGCGGGGGCGTTGGCAGGATGGCATTTCTCCTGCAGCGGAGACAGGTGAGGGGTACGGAGGGGAATCTGCGGGGGCGTTGGCAGGACGGCATTTCTCCTGCAGCGGAGACAGGTGAGGGGTACAGAGGGGAATCGGCGGGGGCGTTGGCAGGACGGCATTTCTCCTGCAGCGGAGACAGGTGAGGGGTACGGAGGGAATCGGCGGGGGCGTTGGCAGGACGGCATTTCTCCTACAGTGGAGACAGGTGAGGGGTACGGAGGGGAATCGGCGGGGGCAGGATGGCATTTCTCCTGCAGTGGAGACAGGTGAGGGGTACGGAGGGGAATCGGCGGGGGCATTGGCTGGACGGCATTTCTCCTGCAGCGGAGACAGGTGAGGGGTACGGAGGGGAATCGGCGGGGGCGTTGGCAGAACGGCATTTCTCCTACAGTGGAGACAGGTGAGGGGTACGGAGGGGAATCGGCGGGGGCGTTGGCTGGACGGCATTTCTCCTGCAGCGGAGACAGGTGAGGGGTACGGAGGGGAATCAGCGGGGGCGTTGGCAGGACGGCATTTCTCCTACAGTGGAGACAGGTGAGAGGTACAGAGGGGAATCGACGGGCAGGGGTGTTGGCAGGACGGCATTTCTCCTGCAGTGGAGAGAGGTAAGGGGTACGGAGGGGAATCAGCGGGGGCGTTGGCAGAACGGCATTTCTCCGGCAGCGGAGACAGGTGAGGGGTACAGAGTGGAATCGGCGGGGGCGTTGGCAGGACGGCATTTCTCCTGCAGCGGAGACAGGTGAGGGGTACGGAGGGGAATCGGCTGGCGGGGGCAGGACGGCATTTCTCCTGCAGCGGAGACAGGTGAGGGGTACGGAGGAGAATCGGCGGGGGCGTTGGCAGGATGGCATTTCTCCTGCAGTGGAGACAGGTGAGGGGTACGGAGGGGAATCAGCGGGGGCGTTGGCTGGACGGCATTTCTCCTTCAGTGGAGACAGGTGAGGGGTACAGAGGGGAATCGGCGGGCAGGGGCGTTGGCTGGACGGCATTTCTCCTGCAGCAGAGACAGGTGAGGGGTACGGAGGGGAATCGGCGGGCGGGGGCGTTGGCAGGATGGCATTTCTCCTGCAGCGGAGACAGGTGAGGGGTACGGAGGGGAATCAGCGGGTGCGTTGGCTGGACGGCATTTCTCCTGCAGTGGAGACAGGTGAGGGGTACGGAGAGAATCGGCGGGCGGGGGCGTTGGCTGGACGGCATTTCTCCTGCAGCAGAGACAGGTGAGGGGTACGGAGGGGAATCGGCAGACAGGGGCGTTGGCTGGACGGCATTTCTCCTGCAGTGGAGACAGGTGAGGGGTACAGAGGGGAATCGGTGGGGGCGTTGGCAGGACGGCATTTCTCCTGCAGCGGAGACAGGTGAGTGGTACGGAGGGGAATCGGCGGGCGGGGGCGTTGGCTGGGCGGCATTTTTCCTGCAGCGGAGACAGGTGAGGGGTACGGAGGGGAATCGGCTGGGGCGTTGGCAGGACGGCATTTCTCCTGCAGCGGAGACAGGTGAGGGGTACGGAGGGGAATCGGCGGGGGCGTTGGCTGGACGGCATTTCTCCTGCAGTGGAGACAGGTGAGGGGTACGGAGGGGAATTGTCGGGGGCGTTGGCAGGACGGCATTTCTCCTACAGCGGAGACAGGTGAGGGGTACGGAGGGGAATCAGCGGGGGCGTTGGCAGGACGGCATTTCTCCTGCAGCGGAGACAGGTGAAGGGTACGGAGGGGAATCGGCGGGCGGGGGCGTAGGCTGGACGGCATTTCTCCTGCAGCGGAGACAGGTGAGGGGTACGGAGGGGAATCGGCGGGGGCGTTGGCTGGACGGCATTTCTCCTGCAGCGGAGACAGGTGAGGGGTACGGAGGGGAATCGGCGGTGGTGTTGGCAGGACAGCATTTCTCCTGCAGCGGAGGCAGGTGAGGGGTACAGAGGGGAATCGGTGGGTGGGGGCGTTGGCTGGACGGCATTTCTCCTGCAGCGGAGACAGGTGAGGGTACGGAGGGGAATCGGCAGACAGGGGCGTTGGCTGGACGGCATTTCTCCTGCAGCGGAGACAGGTAAGGGGTACGAAGTGGAATCGGCGGGGGCGTTGGCAGGACGGCATTTCTCCTGCAGCGGAGACAGGTGAGGGGTACAGAGGGGAATCGGCGGGGGCGTTGGCAGGACGGCATTTCTCCTGCAGCGGAGACAGGTGAGGGGTATGGAGGGGAATCGGCGGGCGGGGGCGTAGGCTGGACGGCATTTCTCCTGCAGCGGAGACAGGTAAGGGGTACGGAGGGGAATCGGCGGGGGCGTTGGCTGGACGGCATTTCTCCTGCAGCGGAGACAGGTGAGGGGTACGGAGGGGAATCGGCGGTGGTGTTGGCAGGACGGCATTTCTCCTGCAGCGGAGGCAGGTGAGGGGTACAGAGGGGAATCGGTGGGGGCTTTGGCAGGACGGCATTTCTCCTGCAGCGGAGACAGGTGAGGGGTAAGGGGAATCGGCAGACAGGGGCGTTGGCAGGACAGCATTTCTCCTGCAGCGGAGACAGGTGAGGGGTACAGAGGGGAATCGGTGGGCGGGGGCGTTGGCTGGACGGCATTTCTCCTGCAGCGGAGACAGGTGAGGGGTACAGAGGGGAATCGGTGGGCGGGGGCGTTGGCTGGACGGCATTTCTCCTGCAGCGGAGACAGGTGAGGGGTACGGAGGGGAATCGGCTGGGGCGTTGGCAGGACGGCATTTCTCCTGCAGCGGAGACAGGTGAGGGGTACGGAGGGGAATCTTCGGGCAGGATGGCGTTTCTCCTGCAGCGGAGACAGGTGAGGGGTACGGAGGGGAATTGGCAGGCGGGGCGTTGGCTGGACGGCATTTCTCCTGCAGAGGAGACAGGTGAGGGGTACAGAGGGGAATCGGCGGGGGCGTTGGCAGGACGGCATTTCACCGCTCGGTAATCAGCGATTTTTGCCGCTTACCGAGTCAACATGTGCTGTGCGATCAGGGCTGAGTTAGGCCCATTGTGTGATTACATCTGTATCTCGGAGGGGTCCTGCTCACTTCTAACCAGTTCTCCTGCAGATCCTGAACAGCCGGTTCCACCAGTCTTTGGCCGTCATTGTCACCTTATCTGTGTCCTCTGAGGGGGAACCTGTCTGACAGGTGCCCAGGGCCCCAAGCAAAGAAAAAAGAAAAAGAAGTGGCGCTGGTTTTGATGAAAGGTCATACAAAATGTAATATCAATTAAAATACAGAACATAAATGACACAACAATAAATATAAATAAATAAAATAATGATTATAAATCAGGACCGGAGGCTGGGAATCGTGGACCATTAAATGGTTTGTTGTAGCGGAATGGGGGTACAGCTATTTGATGAAATGAATGTGCCCAATGGGCTGATATTTACCACTGGTGGTTAGGGTTTGTCCTATCCCAGATGCAAAATTGCAGAGATGTCCTCAGATGGATGCGACAATAGGGCCACTGAGGCGGGAACCCATTGATGTTGTGAGCCACGGGTTTCTTGCGTCGCTAGAGGGTCCAATCTCAGGGATGGTGTCGGGCAGGTGTCCTCAGGGTTGGTTGTATTTGTGAGACCAACTGGTCAATGATTTCAGAAAGGATGTCCAACCCTGATTCCTGCACGTGGAATAAACCAATGTGGTGGCAATGAAGATGTCCAGCAGTTGTGGGGGTGTTAAATGAGATGTCCTCTGTGTGAGGAAGGTGGGCAACCGAAGCCGCTTGAGCAGTCCAAACAGTGGGGATAAAGTGAGGGTCAGCTGATCCGGTGCTGGATAAACCACTGGCGCGTTTCGCTGCTTGGAAAGGTGCAGCTTTATCAAAGGTGGTCCTGATTTATAATCATTATTTTATTTCTTTCTATTTATTGTTGTGTCATTTATGTTATGTATTGTAATTGATATTAAATTTTGAATGACCTTTCATCAAAACCAGCGCCACTTCTTTTTCTTTTTTTCTTTGCTTGGGTTTATTGGGGCTGACAACCCCGACATCAAGTGGCAGCTCTTGACAAAACACCCCTGGTAGCGCCTGTCTGTGCACCCGAGGGAGCACATCCCAGCCTTCCTGTGCCCGGGGCCCCAGCCTGCCTCCATTGTATGGGGGACATCAGCTTCCGGCTGGTTCTAACACATGGGATCCGGACTTATGATAGATTGACTCTAGGTTGACAGCCAAAAGGTCGACTTCTATTGGTCGACGGTCAAAAGGTCGACATGGAAAATGTCGACATGAGTTTTTCATGTTTTTTAGGTGTCTGTGGACATAGGTCGATTGGTTATCAGCCAATCAGATCCTCTCTACATTATTATGTAATGTGATTGGTGTGTTCTAAATGAGAATCATATTTCTAAATAGGTGTCGCTCTAAATAGGGTTGACAGTCAATAGAGCCCTCCAGCTGCTATGGAACTACACATCCCAGCATGCCCTGCCAGCACTTTAGCATGCCTTATGTGCTGTGGTCTCTGTATCTCACCGCAAGCGACATCGCACAGGCACTATGGCGCAGGCACAGTGCGATCGCGACATGTACGCAGTCTGCCGGTAATCGCTCTGCAGCGTCGGTACTGCATGCGAACATGAATCAGGCCCTATGTGTGTGACACAGGATTTAAAGATTTGTGAGTTTACTGGTAATTGTGAGCACGAAACACGTCGGTGCCGTCCAGGGGGCCAGAGAATGTGAAGGCGGGATTACTGTCAAGAGGCGTAAGGTATGATGGTCAGCTCTTGGGCATACCTCCCAACATGACCCTCTCCAGAAGGGACAGAGGGCGGGATGTATTAACGGGAAAATGCGGTAAAACCCCTGTTTTACCGCATTTTCCTATGTATTAAAACCCCGCCGCCACGTCAACGCATTGTAGGTATCGCCACCTTTGGGTGGCAATACTCTATAGAAGCCTATGGGCTTCTTTTCGCCGCCCGACGCCTCCGCCGAAAAACCTGCCGACCCCCTCTCCCCCTCCCTTGGGCTTACCTGGTCCAGGTCCTCCTGGACCCGGAAGGTAACACCTTCCTCCCCCTAGTGACGCAGCCGGACATCCTTCCGGCTGCAGAGGGGGAGAAGAGGAGGCGCCGGACACAGCCTGCTTAGCTGTCCCCGGCGTGAGGGGAGCAGGAGGGGGCAGGGAGGTGACGGAGACCCCTAGCACACCACAGTACAGGTATCGCGGGGGGCCTCGGTCACCGCATCGCAATGCCAGCCGCATATGTTAGTACATATGCGCTGGCATCGCGGCGGACAGGCGGCGAAGGGCGGCGATGTATATTAATACATCCCGCCCAGACTGCTCTATTCCTGGACTTCCCTATTAATGTATAATTATCCTGCCCTTCCTATTGATGAACCTGTTTATAACAGGTGATGGCAGGGGCAGGGGGAGGGGGCGGAACAGAGCATTGTGTCCTTCCTGGAATGGGCCATGGTGGGAGGTATGTCCTGGGGCCCATGGGGAACCTATTGTTGGAGGTGATTGGTATTGGAGCCAGACTCACAGGGGTTGGGGGCAGCAGAGAGAAGAGACTTCTAGGTAATTTGGGTGTGTGACATTCCCATGGTCTAGTGAAGGTTCCGCCCCCAGCCCTCCCTCCCCACAACGAAAGGCTCGGCGAGTGCCAAAGCTGTTCAGTGCCGGGGTCTACAAATCCGCGCATGCACAGACCCCCCAACATCGGAACAGAACCTAACCTTTTGACTGTCGACCTAGACACTGTCGACCTAATGGCAGTGTCGACCTAATGACATGTCGACCTAATGGTATGTCGACCTAATGGTATGTCGACCTAATGACATGTCGACCTAATGGTATGTCGACCTAATGACATGTCGACCTAATGGTATGTCGACCTAAAAGCATGTCGACCTATTGAGTTGTCGACCTAATGGCTGTCTATCTACTTGTTGTCTACAAAGAGTCCGGATACCCACATCACACAGCAGCAACTTGTATTACTCCCTTAGTGCCACCACTGGCTGCCCCACTAAGCAGATGTATCATGGCTTGGAGAGCGATAAAGTGCAGCATTCCCCTACAGCAGCCAATCACCTTCTGTCATTTATCTAGCAGAGATAGAAGATGATTGTGATTGGTTGCTGGGGGGAGTGCAGCCACCCCCCCACACCCCTCAGACAGGTGCACATGCTGCCTACCAGCACCCACTGCCATACATTCATACACTGTACCAGCCGTGCTGCATGTACCAGTGCTATAGGTCATTACACGCTGCTGCCCCTCCGCTATTCCATTATACACTCTGCTGCCACACATCCCATCACTAGCCCACTGCTGTCCCTCTACTATTCCATTATACACTCTGCTGCATCACATCCCATCACTAGCCCACTGCTGTCCCTCTACTATTCCATTATACACTCTGCTGCCTCACATCCCATCACTAGCCCACCGATGTCCCTCTGCTACTCCACTACACACTCTGCTGCCTCACATCCCATCACTAGCCCACCGCTGTCCCACTCCTATTCCACTACACACTCTACTGCATCACATCCCATCACTAGCCCACTGCTGTCCCTCTACTATTCCATTATACACTCTGCTGCCTCACATCCCATCACTAGCTCACCGCTGATCCTCTGCTATTCCAATACACACTCTGCTGCCTCACATCCCATCACTAGCCCACTGCTGTCCCTCTGCTATTCCACTACACACTCTGCTGCATCACATCCCATCACTAGCCCACCGCTGTTCCTCTGCTACTCTGCTACTCCACTACACACTCTGCTGTATCACATCCAGTCACTAGTCCACCGCTGTTTCTCTGCTATTCCACTACACACTCTGCTGCCTCACATCCCATCACTAGCCCACTGATGTCCCTCTGCTACTCCACTACACACCCTGCTGCCTCACATCCCATCACTAGCTCACTGCTGTCCCTCTGCTATTCCAATAAACACTCTGCTGCCTCACATCCCATCACTAGCCCACTGCTGTCCCTCTGCTACTCCACTACACACTCTGCTGTATCACATCCCATCACTAGCTCAATGCTGTCCCACTACTACTCCACTACACACTCTGCTGCCTCACATCCCATCACTAGCCCACCGCTCTCACTCTGCTACTCCACTACACACTCTGCTGCCTCACATCCCATCACTAGCCCACCGCTGTCCCTCTGCTACTCCACTACACACTCTGCTGCATCACATCCCATCACTAGCCCACCGCTGTCCCACTACTATTCCACTACACACTCTGCTGCATCACATCCCATCACTAGCCCACCGCTGTCCCACTACTATTCCACTACACACTCTGCTGCATCACATCCCATCACTAGCCCACCGCTGTCCCACTACTATTCCACTACACACTCTACTGCATCACATCCCATCACTAGCCCACTGCTCTACCTCTGCTATTCCACTACACACTAATGCCTCACATCCCATCACTAGCGCACTACATGTCTCTGCTATCTCACATCCCCATCACTAGCCCACCGCTGTTCCTCTGCTATTCCAATAAACACACTGCTGTATCACATCCCATCACTAGCCCACCGCTGTCCCTCTGCTATTCCAATACACACTCTGCTGCCTCACATCCCATTACTAGCCCACCGCTGTCCCCCTGCTATACCACTACACACTCTGCTGCCTCACATCCCATCACTAGCCCACCGCTGTCCCACTGCTATTCCACTACACACTCTGCTGCATCACATCCCATCACTAGCCCACCACTGTTCCTCTGTTATTCCAATAAACTCACTGCTGTATCACAACCCATCACTAGCTCACCGCTGATCCTCTGCTATTCCATTATACACTCTGCTGCCTCACATCCCATCACTAGCCCACCGATGTCCCTCTGCTACTCCACTACACACTCTGCTGCCTCACATCCCATCACTAGCTCACCGCTGTCCCTCTGCTATTCCACTACACACTCTACTGCATCACATCCCATCACTAGCCCACTGCTGATCCTCTGCTATTCCACTACACACTAATGCCTCACATCCCATCACTAGCGCACTACATGTCTCTGCTATCTCACATCCCCATCACTAGCCCACCGCTGTTCCTCTGCTATTCCAATAAACACACTGCTGTATCACATCCCATCACTAGCCCACCGCTGTCCCTCTGCTATTCCAATACACACTCTGCTGCCTCACATCCCATTACTAGCCCACCGCTGTCCCCCTACTATACCACTACACACTCTGCTGCCTCACATCCCATCACTAGCCCACCGCTGTCCCACTGCTATTCCACTACACACTCTGCTGCATCACATCCCATCACTAGCCCACCGCTGTCCCACTGCTATTCCACTACACACTCTGCTGCATCACATTCCATCACTAGCCCACCACTGTTCCTCTGCTATTCCAATAAACACACTGCTGTATCACAACCCATCACTAGCTCACCGCTGATCCTCTGCTATTCCAATACACACTCTGCTGCCTCACATCCCATCACTAGCCCACTGCTGTCCCTCTGCTATTCCACTACACACTCTGCTGCATCACATCCCATCACTAGCCCACCGCTGTTCCTCTGCTACTCTGCTACTCCACTACACACTCTGCTGTATCACATCCAGTCACTAGTCCACCGCTGTTTCTCTGCTATTCCACTACACACTCTGCTGCCTCACATCCCATCACTAGCCCACTGATGTCCCTCTGCTACTCCACTACACACCCTGCTGCCTCACATCCCATCACTAGCTCACTGCTGTCCCTCTGCTATTCCAATAAACACTCTGCTGCC
Organism: Crinia signifera; assembly: GCF_055691185.1. Taxonomy (NCBI): domain Eukaryota; kingdom Metazoa; phylum Chordata; class Amphibia; order Anura; family Myobatrachidae; genus Crinia; species Crinia signifera. The sequence continues at coordinate 14,381,810 of NC_139223.1, forward strand.
TCACATCCCATCACTAGCCCACTGCTGTCCCTCTGCTACTCCACTACACACTCTGCTGTATCACATCCCATCACTAGCTCAATGCTGTCCCACTACTACTCCACTACACACTCTGCTGCCTCACATCCCATCACTAGCCCACCGCTCTCACTCTGCTACTCCACTACACACTCTGCTGCCTCACATCCCATCACTAGCCCACCGCTGTCCCTCTGCTACTCCACTACACACTCTGCTGTCTCACATCCCATCACTAGCTCACTGCTGTCCCCCTGCTATACCACTACACACTCTGCTGTATCACATCCCATCACTAGCCCACCGCTGTCCCTCTACTACTCCACTACACACTCTGCTGTCTCACATCCCATCACTAGCTCACCGCTGTCCCTCTGCTATTCCACTACACACTCTGCTGCCTCACATGCCATCACTAGCTCACTGATGTCCCTCTGCCATGCCAGTGGCAAACGCAGGATTTTCAGAAGGGGGTTTCCAGAGGGGCGGCGCAAAGCATGGAGATGGACACTTAGGTGACCCAGTATATGCCGGGTCAGTTAAAGTAGTATAGATAGACCAAATGTATATAAATAATAATAATAATTAAAAAAAATATATATATATGACTTGCGGTGGGGCACTCGTGGCTGTTCTTCCAAAAAAACAAAGCTCGCCAGCTGATGATATCAGCAACGTTTCAATTTATTTCTCTAATTTTCGTCAGGCTGACGAAAATTTGAAAAATAAATTGAAACATTGCTGCTATCATCAGCTGGCGAGCTTTGTTTTTTTGGAAGAACAGCCACGAGTGCCCCACCGCAAGTCTCCTACATTTCCTCTGTGCTGGCACCGGCACTATTATTCTTATTGTTACAAGGAGAGCCAATCCCCTGTCTGTTATATATATATATATATATATATATATATATATATATATATATATATATATATATATATACACACACAAACACACACACACACACATATATATATATATATATATATATATATATATATATATATATATATATACAGGGGCGTCAACAGCAGTGTAGACCCCTGAGCATAGCAATGTATTGGTACACCTACCGATCCTCCAGCGGTAGGGTGGGGGGTGCTATGATGTCCCGCGGATGGTAGGGGGTATTATATCAACCGCATGTAGGACCTGGATCAGTAATTTCCACTAATTAACCCTTTACTGCACAGATGGTGGGAGATGGGTTGGGAGAAGAGGGCATTGGGCTGAATGAAGGGGCCCTGATACATAACTTCCAGGGTGGTAGAGGATGTTTAATATGCAGAGGAGGGGTGTATAGTGGAGTGGGCTTATTATTCATAATTTTCTGGTGGGAGGACAGATTGCAGATATCTCCAGTTCCCAGAAATAGATAATGGAATTAAAAACTAGAGAATCCCACCTACCAAATGCTATTGGGCACTAGGGATGAGAGTTCAGGAGGCAGAGCAATCTGCCAATGAGTATATAAAACTACATACCAGGTGTGTGGAGCTGGAGCAGTAACCAGCTGCTGGAAGGCCGATATCTCTGGTTCTGGGAAAAGCAGAGACAAGCTTCTAGTGTCCATCAAAGGGGGAGAGTCCCAGCTTTTGGAATATACCCTCAGAAAAACTCTAAGTCAGACAGAACCTGAAACATCTGACTGGGAAAAGCAATTAACAGGCTTGGATGCGGACCACTGCTTTGAAGTCAGATATCTCCGGTTCACAAGGGACGATTTTTAAAATTCTTGTACCCATGGAAAGAAGGGATCCTCAGCTTTCAGCCTAGGACCCTAATGGTGTGTACACACGTTAGATGTGCCTTAAGATCCTATCCACGGTCTGACCAGATAGGATCGTGGATATTATCTTAAGGCACATCCGATTTGCATCCTATCTTGACTATATAGTGCAGATCTGCACTATATAGACAAGGCAGCCAAGACTTTCTGGCTTCCGATACGTGAACGCCCATCGGGATCGGATCGGGATCGCAAGGGTTAAAACCCTTGCGATCTGCATCCGATGTTGATCCGATGCCGATCCGATGTTGACTATATCGTCAACATCGGAAAGGAAATCGGACCGTGTGTACACAGCATTAGACTCCTGGGGGGTGTGTGTTTCTGGGTACTCAGAACCCCCCTGCGTGCGCTACTGCATGCCACTACACACTCTGCTGTATCACATCCCATCACTAGCCCACCGCCGCTGTCTCTGCTATTCCACTACACACTCTGCTGCCTCACATCCCATCACTAGCCCACCATTGTCCCTATACTATTCCAATAAACACACTGCTGTATCACATCCCATCACTAGCCCTCCACTGTCACTCTGCTATTCCAATAAACATTCTCCTGCCTCACATCCCATCACTAGCCCACTGCTGTCTCTCTGCTATTCCACTACACACTCTGCTGCCTCACATCCCATCACTAGCCCACCATTGTCACTCTGCTATTCCAATAAACATTATCCTGCCTCACATCCCATCACTAGCCCACCACTGTCCCTCTGCTATTCCAATAAACATTCTCCTGCCTCACATCCCATCACTAGCCCACTGCTGTCCCTTTACTATTCCAATAAACATTCTCCTGCCTCACATCCCATCACTAGCCCACCGCTGTCCCTCTGCTATTCCAATAAACATTCTCCTGCCTCACATCCCATCACTAGCCCACTGCTGTCCCTCTACTATTCCAATAAACATTCTCCTGCCTCACATCCCATCACTAGCCCACCGCTGTCCCTCTGCTATTCCAATAAACATTCTGCTGACTCACATCCCATCACTAGCCCACTGCTGTCCCTCTGCTATTCCAATAAACATTCTCCTGCCTCACATCCTATCACTAGCCCACTGCTGATCCTCTGCTATTCCAATAAACACACTGCTGTATCACATCCCATCACTAGCCCACCGCTGTCTCTCTACTATTCCAATAAACATTCTCCTGCATCATATCCCATCACTAGCCCACTGCTGTCCCTCTACTATTCCAATAAACATTCTCCTGCCTCACATCCCATCACTAGCCCACCGCTGTCCCTCTGCTATTCCAATAAACATTCTCCTGCCTCACATCCTATCACTAGCCCACTGCTGATCCTCTGCTATTCCAATAAACACACTGCTGTATCACATCCCATCACTAGCCCACCGCTGTCTCTCTACTATTCCAATAAACATTCTCCTGCCTCACATCCCATCACTAGCCCACCGCTGTTCCTCTGCTATTCCAATAAACATTCTGCTGACTCACATCCCATCACTAGCCCACCGCTGTCCCTCTGCTATTCCAATAAACATTCTGCTGACTCACATCCCATCACTAGCCCACCGCTGTCTCTCTGCTATTCCAATAAACATTCTCCTGCCTCACATCCCATCACTAGCCCACTGCTGTCCCTCTGCTATTCCAATAAACATTCTGCTGACTCACATCCTATCACTAGCCCACCGCTGTCCCTCTGCTATTCCAATAAACATTCTCCTGCCTCACATCCTATCACTAGCCCACCGCTGTCCCTCTGCTATTCCAATAAACATTCTGCTGACTCACATCCCATCACTAGTCCACCGCTGTCCCTCTGCTATTCCAATAAACATTCTGCTGACTCACATCCCATCACTAGCCCACTACTGTCCCTCTGCTATTCCAATAAACATTCTCCTGACTTACATCCCATCACTAGCCCACCGCTGATCCTCTGCTATTCCACTACACTAAGGTGACAAAATGTTGACAGGGTCCAAAGGTCGACATGAGGTTTCATGTATTTTTGGTGTCTGTGTGGACATTTTTGGTGTCTGTGTACCCCGTCCCCTCGCACAGCTCGCTGCGCTCAGCACACTATTGTATTCTCTCACCACGCCGTAGTGGATGGTAGAGCATGAAATACCGCCCGTCGGCACATGTCGGCTCAAAATTTTGTTAAAAAATGCATTCGACCTTTGGACCCTGTCGACATTTTGACTGACGACCTCCAGTCAATCTATCATTAGCCCGGATACCATGTGCTAAGCCCTGGAGAGAGAGAAAGTGACAGCCAACCAGCCCCTAACTGCCATGTTATAGATGATATTTGAACAAAATGCCCGTTAGGGGCTGCTTGGTTGTCTCTCTCCCAGGCTTAGTACATAGAGCCCCTGGTTATGTTTCTGCTCCGTTACTATAAGCCACCCATGGTCTGACAGTAGCAGGTGGCACAGTGGATGGCATTGCTGCATCACAGCTCCTAGGTCACTGTACCAGTCCGACCATGGTTTCATCTGTGTGGAGTTTATATGTTCTAACTGTAATCTCCTATATACCAGCGCTGCGGATTACGGCGACGCTATGTAAATAAGACATAATACAATGAATCCATCCCACCCTGGTCTGGTCTCCGGTTCCCAAAGGCCGATTTTTAAAATTCTTGTATCCATGGAAAGAGGGGACCCTCAGCTTTCAGCCTAGCGCCCTTAGACTCCTGGGGGAGGGGGGGTTTCTGGGTACTCAGAAACCCCCCCTGCGTGCGCTACTGGGAAACACGTCGGTGCCGTCCAGGGGGCCAGAGATGTGAAGGCGGGATTACTGCCCAGAGGCGTAAGATATGATGGTCAGCTCTTGGGCATACCTCCCAATATCACCCTCTCCAGAAGGGACAGACTGCTCTATTCCCGGACTTCCCAATAATGTATAATTATCCTGACCTTCTTATTGAAGAACCTGTTTATAACAGGTGATGGCAGGGGGGGGGGGGGCAGGAACAGAATTGTATCCTTCCTGGAATGGGCCATGGTGGGAGGTATGTGTGACAGAAGGGGAGGGGTTATACTAGGATAAGAAGGGGGAACTGGGAGGCTCTGATCTGTGAGAGACACTGGTGGAAGCTGCTGCTGCTGGGATGGAGGTACTAGCAGGTAGGTTACATTCAGTATGTTATCTATGTGGTGGGAAGCTCAGTGCTGAGGTGACAGACAGACAGAGGACTCCTTGGGGAAGGTCTGAGATTAGAGCCACATGCTGTTGTCACAGAGCGCCAGATGTACTAACCTTGTAATGTGATATACCAGAAAGTGATAAAGTACCAATGAATCAGCTCCTAACTATCAAGATACAGGCTTTGTTTGAATAATGACAGTTAGGGACTGATTGGTTGGTAAACTACCACCTTTCAAGGTTTGGTACATCTCACCCAGACCATTGCTGGAATGATACAAGTGCGTTCCCATCAGTGTTGGACGGTGTGTAACTTTACAGCAGAAGACAATGTAACAACAGACATGTGCTGTAACTGAGGCAGTTCCCAGGCTTGGAAGTGGCTCATGGCTGCAAGTGTCAGCTCAATGGCTGAGCGGAAGCTGATGTCTGAGTGGAGTTGGAAAGCCGCCGGCATTTATTATCTAGCACAGTGGTTCCCAACCCTGGTCCTCAAGTACCCTCAACAGTGCACGTTTTCCAGATCACCCAGCAGGTGCACTCATTATCTGAACACATTGTAAAAGATCCACAGGTGGAGCTAATTATCTCACCTGTGATTCTGTGTGGAGACCTGGAAAACCTGCACTGTTGGGGGTACTTGAGGACCAGGGTTGGGAACCACTGCTCTAACAGGATGATGGCTAATGCATACAATGTGTGTGTAGAATCTCCCTTCATTCCAGACACTTGTGGATTACACAGGTTCTGGGGCTGATTAGAGCCAGGTGTGATGCAGCCACAGGGCCTGAGTAATTCATGTGTCCCGGATTACAGGTACAGATCATACATCTATGTGTGCGCCGTGTATTGTTATCCTGAGGCCACCTGTATAGGAGGATTACCCTAGATCTCTTCACATGATGTTGTTGGGTTATTATAATACAGTATTAGAGCGATTTGTACTGAGGGCCCTGTGACTGCTGGACAATATGATGGATATATACTGGGATGTATGTCCCTGGTGATGGGAGGCAGCAGTGTGTGTAGTGGGCTATTGATGGGGTGTGAGGGTGTAGTGGGCTAGTGATGGGGTGTGAGGCAGCAGTGTGTGTAGTGGGCTAGTGATGGGGTGTGAGGCAGCAGTGTGTGTAGTGGGCTAGTGATGGGGTGTGAGGCAGCAGTGTGTGTAGTGGGCTAGTGATGGGGTGTGAGGCAGCTGTGTGTGTGGTGGGCTAGTGATGGAGTGTGAGGCAGCAGTGTGTGTAGTGGGCTAGTGATGGGGTGTGAGGCAGCAGTGTGTGTGTAGTGGGCTAGTGATGGGGTGTGGGGCAGCAGTGTGTGTGTAGTGGGCTAGTGATGGAGTGTGAGGCAGCAGTGTGTAGTGGGCTAGTGATGGGGTGTGAGGCAGCAGTGTGTGTGTGTAGTGGGCTAGTGATGGGGTGTGAGGCAGCAGTGTGTGTAGTGGGCTAGTGATGGGGTGTGAGGCAGCAGTGTGTGTAGTGGGCTAGTGATGGGGTGTGAGGCAGCAGTGTGTGTAGTGGGCTAGTGATGGGGTGTGAGGCAGCAGTGTGTGTAGTGGGCTAGTGATGGGGTGTGAGGCAGCAGTGTGTGTAGTGGGCTAGTGATGGGGTGTGAGGCAGCAGTGTGTGTAGTGGGCTAGTGATGGGGTGTGAGGCAGCTGTGTGTGTGGTGGGCTAGTGATGGAGTGTGAGGCAGCAGTGTGTGTAGTGGGCTAGTGATGGGGTGTGAGGCAGCAGTGTGTGTGTAGTGGGCTAGTGATGGGGTGTGGGGCAGCAGTGTGTGTGTAGTGGGCTAGTGATGGAGTGTGAGGCAGCAGTGTGTAGTGGGCTAGTGATGGGGTGTGAGGCAGCAGTGTGTGTGTGTAGTGGGCTAGTGATGGGGTGTGAGGCAGCAGTGTGTGTAGTGGGCTAGTGATGGGGTGTGAGGCAGCAGTGTGTGTAGTGGGCTAGTGATGGGGTGTGAGGCAGCAGTGTGTGTAGTGGGCTAGTGATGGGGTGTGAGGCAGCAGTGTGTGTGTGTGTAGTGGGCTAGTGATGGGGTGTGAGGCAGTAGTGGGCTAGTGATGGGGTGTGAGGCAGTGATGGGGTGTGAGGCAGCAGTGTGTAGTGGGCTAGTGATGGGGTGTGAGGCAGCAGTGTGTGTGTAGTGGGCTAGTGATGGAGTGTGAGGCAGCAGTGTGTGTGTGTAGTGGGCTAGTGATGGAGTGTGAGGCAGCAGTGTGTGTGTGTGTGTGTGTGTGTGTAGTGGGCTAGTGATGGAGTGTGAGGCAGCAGTGTGTGTGTAGTGGGCTAGTGATGGGGTGTGTGGCAGCAGAGTGTGTGTAGTGGGCTAGTGATGGGGTGTGTGGCAGCAGAGGGTGTAGTGGGCTAGTGATGGGGTATGAGGTAGCTGTGTGTGTAGTGGGCTAGTGATGGGGTGTGAGGCAGCTGTGTGTGTAGTGGGCTAGTGATGGGGTGTGAGGCAGCTGTGTGTGTGTAGTGGGCTAGTGATGGGATGTGAGGCAGCAGTGTGTGTAGTGGGCTAGTGATGGGATGTGAGGCAGCAGTGTGTGTAGTGGGCTAGTGATGGGGTGTGAGGCAGCAGTGTGTAGTGGGCTAGTGATGGGGTGTGAGGCAGCAGTGTGTAGTGGGCTAGTGATGGGGTGTGAGGCAGCAGTGTGTGTAGTGGGCTAGTGATGGGGTGTGGGGCAGCAGTGTGTGTGTAGTGGGCTAGTGATGGGGTGTGGGGCAGCAGTGTGTGTAGTGGGCTAGTGATGGGGTGTGAGGCAGCAGTGTGTGTAGTGGGCTAGTGATGGGGTGTGGGGCAGCAGTGTGTGTGTAGTGGGCTAGTGATGGGGTGTGGGGCAGCAGTGTGTGTAGTGGGCTAGTGATGGGGTGTGGGGCAGCAGTGTGTGTAGTGGGCTAGTGATGGGGTGTGGGGCAGCAGTGTGTGTAGTGGGCTAGTGATGGGGTGTGGGGCAGCAGTGTGTGTAGTGGGCTAGTGATGGGGTGTGGGGCAGCAGTGTGTGTAGTGGGCTAGTGATGGGGTGTGGGGCAGCAGTGTGTGTAGTGGGCTAGTGATGGGGTGTGGGGCAGCAGTGTGTGTAGTGGGCTAGTGATGGGGTGTGAGGCAGCAGTGTGTGTAGTGGGCTAGTGATGGGATGTGAGGCAGCAAAGTGTATAATGGAATAGCAGAGGTGCAGCAGCGGAATAGCGGAGCACGTAGAAAGCCATGTGCCGCTGTATCTGTGTAATCCCTATAGCACTGGTACATGCAGCACGGCGGGTGCAGTGTATGAATGTATGGCAGTGGGTGCTGGTTGGCAGCATGTGCACCTGTCTGGGGGGGGGGGGGGCTGCGGGGGGGGGGGGGCTGCACTTCCCCCAGCAACCAATCACAATCTTCTGTCTTTTCAAAGACTTCTAGATAAATGACAGAAGGTGATTGGCTGCTGTAGGGGAATGCTGCATTTTATCGCTCTCCAAGCCATGATACATCTGCTTAGTGGAGCAGCCAGTGGTGGCACTATGGGAGTAATACAAGTTGCTGCTGTGTGGTGTGATCCTTCCTATGTGCCCTCTACTTGGGGAACACAATTTAAAGCAGCACAGCCACTTCCTGTTTAAGCTGGCTCCTCAGGCTAAGCCAGGAATGGGAACCTTCGGCCTGCCAGCTGTTGTTGAACTACATGTCCCAACATGCCCTGCAACAGTTTTAGCATGGCCAAATAGCAAAACTGGAGCAGGGCATCTTGGGATGTGTAGTTCAACAACAGCTGGAGGGCTGAAGGTTCCCCATACCTGGGCTAAACGATAGTTTCCTCCCCTTCTGCATTCTGCAGGAGACTCCCTGACATAGCAGCAATCTCCCTCTCTCCCTCATTAGTCCAGCAATCTCCCTCATGTCACCTAGCCCACATTACACTGTTACATTATAGTTACCTACCCTCCTGCTTTCTGCAGGAGACTCCCTGACATAGCAGCAATCTCCCTCTCTCCCTCATTAGTCTAGCAATCTCCCTCATGTCACCTAGCCCACATTACACTGTTACATCATAGTTACCTCCCCTCCTGCATTCTGCAGAAGACTCACTAATATAGCAGCAATCTCCCTCTCCTTCATTAGTCTAGCAATCTCCCTCATGTCACCTAGCCGACATTACACTGTTACATCATAGTTACCTCCCCTCCTGCATTCTGCAGGAGACTCCCTGGCATAGCAGCAATCTCCCTCTCTCCCTCATTAGTCTAGCAATCTCCCTCATGTCACCTAGCCCACATTACACTGTTACATTTTTGGGGAAAAGGAATGAGAGATAGATACATTTACATTGAATCATCAGCACCATTTCCCAGCACTTTACCAAGTACAGTAGCTCTTACTAACTGCTCTGGGGCTCATCTACATTTGTATATAAGTCATTTTACAAGATTCCTCTCAGATGTAGCAGTACACACCCACGCTTCTAGGTGCCACATTCACAATCTCTCCATATATGGAACTAGACACGCCCTTTGGATGGAGCATGACACGCCCCCTCAATGGGGCGCTTTGCTAAATTCTATTATAAACTATAATCTCCCTGAAACTAGTTTTCAAAAGTAGGCAATTATGGGCTAAACTAGTGGCCCAGCTACTAAAATGCCTGAGAAGTAAATAAAAAGGGTGTTGCCCATAACAACCAATCATTCTAGTGAATTCTTCTACAGTACAGTCTGGAAAATGGGGGGGGTGCAGGCATGGCAATGGATTTGTTATTGGCGATGGTCTCCTATCCCGCTGACGGAGCTGTAACCGGAGCTTGTTGTTGTTATTGTACATGCGGCTTGTCCTGTGTTATGTAACGCCCGTCTGCTCTTGTTGCCAGTGAACGGTCTGTCCAGCCTTCTGAGTGCCCAGCAGGACCAAGATGGGAAAAAGAAGCAGCAGCAGTTGGCATACTTACAGGTGTCCATGGCCAAGACCCAGGCAGCCAGCCTGGTGAAAGACTACGTAAGTGCCAACTGGGTACCCTGGGGTCACCCCTCCCAACAGAACATGTCTATGATTCGGGGGGGCCCTCTGCTAGTACCTCCACTTATGGGCGATACCATGTTGCATGATCTGTATCACTGGCTCCCTGCTTCTAGACCCCAACCGTGCAGGTTACAGACAGATAATAAACAAGCATCCAATCAGCTCCCAACTGCCATGCTAGTCTGAGTTTGAAAAATATCAGTTATGAGCTGATTGGCTTACTGATTATCACTCTCCACTTTATCACTTTTTGTAGTTTGATACATCTGGCCTGAAATCTATATTCTGACCTCTCACAAACTGTAATGTGATTACGGGGGCTGTGATGTCGTACAGTACATGCGCAGACAAACATCGGATACAGGTCGGGACCACTATAGTATCACATCGATGTCTATGTCCTACACCTCTGGTCATGGTCCATAGACTATAGGATTGTTTTATCACGGTTTCCAACTGTAAAGTGTAATGAACTGTAAGTAAATGATCTGCATGATGTACCTAAGGGTCTGCATTGTATGGCACCAAAGCCCTCATCCAGGTTTGAGCATATATGTGCCATGCTCACAGCAGTTTAGCATCTGAGATTATTAGCATTAGATAATTAGAGATTATTACATTAGATAAATGTAGGAGGAAGTGCCTCCCTGCGCACCCCCCCCCCTGCCTACTGCCTCCCTGCGCACCCCCCCCCTGCCTACTGCCTCCCTGCGCACCCCCCCCCTGCCTACTGCCTCCCTGCGCACCCCCCCCCTGCCTACTGCCTCCCTGCGCACCCCCCCCTGCCTACTGCCTCCCTGCGCACCCCCCCCCTGCCTACTGCCTCCCTGCGCACCCCCCCCCTGCCTACTGCCTCCCTGCGCACCCCCCCCTGCCTACTGCCTCCCTGCGCACCCCCCCCTGCCTACTGCCTCCCTGCGCACCCCCCCCTGCCTACTGCCTCCCTGCGCACCCCCCCCTGCCTACTGCCTCCCTGCGCACCCCCCCCTGCCTACTGCCTCCCTGCGCACCCCCCCCTGCCTACTGCATCCTGCCTCCCTGCACTCGCCCCCCCCCCCCTGCCTACTGCATCCTGCCTCCCTGCACCCTAAGCCTCACATCGATCGCCTCTGCCTGTCAATCACCAATACAACAAAAGCATGTCTCCTGTGCACCTATGTACAACGGTCCCACGGATGTACAGTTTCCTGATAATCGGGGGCCTAAAACTCCCAGCATGCTCTGCAGTCACACATGGCTGCATAGACGGTAACAGAACCAAGTACTGCTATTTCTAATCTTCACATGCGGATGCTGGGGGGTCAAACGTTACTGCTCGGAGTACTAGACTAAACCTGCTTAGCCCTAAATGTCATTTCTATGTAATTTGTCCGTGTAGTCCCGGCTTCTTTTTATTAACAATGGAGGATTCTATGTGTGTTCTGTGCTAATTACAACATTATTTATATATAATCTTCCATATGTGTTAATTCTTCCAACAGCTCAGTCAGCAAGGACCTCCCTATTCAACGTCAGGCCAGGCTCCTCAGATAAACTTGGCCGGTCTGCCCATTCTAGATATTACTGTGCTTCCTCCAAACCCCTGGACACGTCTGCCGCGGAGTTACTCGGCCTTCTCCTCTTTGGGTGGATGGTTCAATTCCGTTCTTCTCTGGCAGCAATCCCTCAACCCTCAAGCTCATGACCTTCTCCATCTCCTGGAGGTGTCCAGGAGTAATTGTAACGCAATATGTTCCAACCTAGGTGGCCTACTTGGACTACAGGATGTCTCCTCTCCATCTCCGGAAACAATTACCGCCACTTATAAGGAGAAAGCCGCTGGTTACATGGTGTGCCAGTGTTTTACCGACTGGCTGGGCCAAACCGAGAGAGACTTGAAGGTGGTAGTAGAGAATTCGGTGTAGGTCTCCTCCCCTGAGTGTCTCCTGGCATGGCTATCGTGTCTCCTCTAGTAAGCGTATGAAAAATTGCATTTTTTTTATAGCACCCCAAAAAAATGCCACCCCCAAAGATGTCTTAAGACTACACATTTTGATGGTTTTCCTCAGACATGACTCTAGGTTGACTAAGCCTGTCTTGGAGTCGACGACTCCTTGGTTCTCGTTGGGTCTGACTGAATACTGACCATTGAAGATCCCAGACTTGCAGTTGAGGGCAAGGAGCGGACTACCTGTATCCGTCTCGCCCTAAGAACCCCTTCACAGTTCATGCCTTAAGTTACATTTTGCTATTAAGTGACCATCTCCATGAGAATGAGGAGATGGGGTTTTGTACATTCGCTGTAATTTAGATACTTTTTTATAATGTTAAATGTTGTTTTAATAAAATACAATTTGTAATGTAACGGATGATGGTCTTGTATATGAACTGGCATAATGTAATGTGACCACAGATACAATATTATACAGAGCAGTAACAAAACAGCGCACCGCAATCTCCCAAACGCACGACAGACTTCTGTTTCAGTAATGATACAGCCGGAGCGATGCATCAAAGACTTGGAGAGGGGTAAAGGGAGGACTGAGCCCAAAATTGACCATTTGGCTTCTGCCCTTTTTATACAGATTTTGAAATGACGAAGCTGATTGGATGTTTTTGTGCAACTTCTACACTTTATTTCTCAAAGGCTTGCTACATCCTGCCCAAAGTCTTAATCTTATGATTTTTAGAAAAAATGTTTATCCTCTTCAGTAGCATGCAAGGAAATTTTTCTGGGCTGCGCTGTTGGCACGCGGGTTCCCCTTAAGATTTCCGTGCATGCCACGGACATGTAGGTTTGCTTTCATGTCCCATATTCAAACCCCCCCCCCCCCCCAAGCACCCCAGCACCCGAGTCCCACAGATCTTTACCTGCATCTTCTGAACTTCCCTGCAGTATGGAAGATCAGCAGATGCAGCTTGAGGTAAATAAACTTGAAAGCTTGGGATTGGATTCTAAGATAGTTGAATGGATAAGAGCGTGGTTGCAGGACAGAAAACAGAGAGTTGTAGTAAACTTAGTACAGTCAAAGGAGGGAAAGGTTACAAGTGGGGTACCCCAGGGATCTGTACTTGGACCGGTGCTTTTTAATATCTTTATTGGTGATATTGCAAATGGAATTGAGGGTAAAATGTGCCTTTTTGGAGATGACACAAAGGTATGCAACAGGGTAGACACACCAGGAGGGGTAAAACAAATGATTGAGGATCTAGGTAGATTAGAGGTATGGTCAAGAGCATGGCAACTACAGTTTAATGCCAAAAAATGCAAAATCATGCACTTGGGTCTCAGAAATCCAAAGACTCAATATAGTATAAATGGCACTATAATGGAAACTACTGAGGAAGAGAAGGATCTAGGTGTCACTATTTCAGGGGACTTAAAAGCAGGTAAGCAATTTAACAAAGCAATGAAGAAGGCAAGTCAGATGGGAGAATTATCAGCAGTAGAAAGAAGTAATAATGCCACTGTATAGGTCATTGGTGTTCACTTCTAGAGGCCATATCTCCAGAAGGATATAAATACATTGGAGACTGTACAAAGAAGGGCAACTAAAATGGTGCATGGCCTACATCACAAAACGTACCAGGAAAGACTAAAAGATCTTAATATGTATACTTTAGAGCAGAGAAGGGAAAGGGGGGACATGATAGAAACTTTCAAATATATCAAGGGCTTTAACAAGGTACAGGTGGGAGACATTCTTCACAGGAAGAGGAGCAACAGAACACGAGGACATGCACTGAAACTAGAGGGAGGAAGATTCAGGGGAAATGTGAGGAAGAATTTTTTCACAGAAAGAGTAGTAGATAAGTGGAATAGCCTCCCAACAGAGGTGGTAGACGCAAATACAGTAGTACAATTTAAACATGCTTGGGATAAGCATATTGATATCCTTACAAAGAAATAAGGATCAATATGGTTTGAGGTAACATATTTAAAAAAAGGGGCAGACTAGATGGGCCAAGTGGTTTTTATCTGCCGTCAAATTCTATGTTTCTATGAGATCCGCTGCCGCGGGACTCTGTGCTGGATCATGAACTTTTTGCAGAAAAAATCAGTTGATAGATCTCTGTAGTGTGTGGGCACCTTAAGTGGCGGAGTTGGGTTTTTAAATATAACAATTATCATTTGGGTGTTACCACCCAGATATAGAGGCCTAGTGATCGTAACTACAACTAGGCATTTGTCACTGCTATGTAATGGCCTGATGGATGAGATTTCACGGAACTCTGCTGCAAACGGTTAACTACCGCTGCAGATCGCAGTCCCCATTATTATCCCCATTACCTTTATTAGAAGTGGGTACATACCATCCTCTGATGCCTATGGAGTACATGTGCAGGAGAGGGATCTCCCCATCCCTCTCCTGCAGCCTTCGTGCAGCTCTGGAATCTGATGTATGCAGTGCCTGCTTCTCAGGAGTATGAGAAATTCTTCAAATACCCCCGGGGATGTCACAATTTAGTACATAGCGAGATAACCATATAAAATTCTACAACCTGCTGCAATGTACAGACGGAGCCCTCCCCAGCCAGCCCTCTCTGTATAGCCATGGTGAGCCAAGGCCTATCGTTCTCAGCTGCAATACAATACATAGAACAGCACAGTAGGGGATTAGCAGAGTAACCCTCTTACTCACTGAATCATATTAAAGGACTGGATGAGGATGGCTCTCTGTACAATGGGGGGGGGGGGTGTAGTACTTCCAGGATTCAACATCTGGTGCAATTTAACCCCCGTGCTGGCCGCCAGGGAAATCCTTGCTGTCAGAAGACGGTGAGTATTCCCCCAAACAGCGAGGCTCGCAGCTAATCCAGGGTTGCCGACTTGCACAAAAGGAATCTTTCATTACGGGGGCAGGGCTTAACGGTGACGTCATTAAGCCCCGCCCCCATTACGGCAAATAGCCGAAATATCTGATCTCCATGGAGGGGGCAGGGCTAAAATGACACGATTGTGCCATTTTAGCTCCGCCCCCTCCTCAGACCCGATGGGGGGGGGTGCTCAGTGGGGGTCCCCTGATTCCGGGAGGGTTGCCCACCCTGTCTGTTATTGGACTGTTTAAATCCAGTGACTATAACAGCCAGTGATGCTGCAGATCACAAACACCAAGAGGAATGTCAGCAATGGGGGCGAGGGTTCTAGGTAAAATCGTTCAGCACTGGCACTTGTGTATAATCCTTTGGTAGTTTGCCTTTGAGGAGGATACCCTTGCTGAGGTGTGGGATATCCGCTGTTGCCCCTGGAGGAACCTCAGCTTGTGATTGGCCATCTGCGTCATGGCGATCGGCTGCGTCGTAATTATGTATCATGGCAACGGAACAGTGTTCTGGGACATGAAGCTGTTAGTAATTCGGCACCATGGTGTATTACAGCAGCAGGTGTCTGTATTGGAGGATGCAGCTATGTATCCCCCCTGCAACATCGGTCACGACCAGGGGGGCTGCAGCACATTCAAAAGTCAAATAGGGGCGGCTTATCTTCTCTCGCTTTACAAGTAGAACGATGCATTGTAATGTCAGGACATTCAGGGGTTTCCCTTCTACACTAACATGCCGCTATTGTGACTTCTTTGCTGCGGCTACCCTGCCCCTATGGGTGTGTATGCATCCTGCAATCCGTAGGGTCACATGCTGCAGGATAGACTAGCGGACCCCTGCAATCCGTAGGGTCACATGCTGCGGGATAGACTAGTGTGGTCTGACTGGGAGATGCGCAGTCCTGATGACCCCTGCAATCCGTAGGGTCACATGCTGCAGGATAGACTAGCGTGGTCTGACTGGGAGATGCGCAGTCCTGATGACCCCTGTAATCCATAGAGTCACCTGCTGCAGGATAGACTAGCGTGGTCTGACTGGGGGATGGGCAGTCCTGATGACCCCTGCAATCCATAGGGTCACATGCTGCAGGATAGACTAGCGTGGTCTGACTGGGGGATGCCCAGTCCTGATGACCCCTGCAATCCGTAGGGTCACATGCTGCAGGATAGACTAGCTTGGTCTGACTGGGGGATGGGCAGTCCTGATGACCCCTGCAATCCATAGGGTCACATGCTGCAGGATAGACTAGCGTGGTCTGACTGGGGGATGCCCAGTCCTGATGACCCCTGCAATCCATAGGGTCACATGCTGCAGGATAGACTAGCGTGGTCTGACTGGGAGATGCGCAGTCCTGATGACCCCTGCAATCCATAGGGTCAAATGCTGCAGGATAGACTAGCGTGATCTGACTGGGGGATGGGCAGTCCTGATGACCCCTGCAATCCATAGGGTCACATGCTGCAGGATAGACTAGTGTGGTCTGACTGGGGGATGCGCAGTCCTGATGACCCCTGCAATCCATAGGGTCACATGCTGCAGGATAGACTAGCGTGGTCTGACTGGGGGATGCGCAGTCCTGATAACCCCTGCAATCCATAGGGTCACATGCTGCAGGATAGACTAGCGTGGTCTGACTGGGAGATGCGCAGTCCTGATAACCCCTGCAATCCATAGGGTCACATGCTGCAGGATAGACTAGCGTGGTCTGACCGGGGGATGCGCAGTCCTGATAACCCCTGCAATCCATAGGGTCACATGCTGCAGGATAGACTAGCGTGGTCTGACTGGGGGATGTGCAGTCCTGATGACCCCTGCAATCCGTAGGGTCACATGCTGCAGGATATACTAGCATGGTCTGATTTCGATGCGCAGTCCTGATGACCCCTGTGAGGATACAAGGTCCCCCAATCACTCAGACACCGAGCAGATTAAACCAAAATACAGTTTATTTTTCCACAGCGCACACAAGTAGATAAAGACAGGAACAAGAGGCAAACATCCAGGTAGCAGTCCAAAATGGCAGTCCTTGTAGCTTCACCGTTCCAACCCAATCCCACAGAGCAAAACTTTGCTTATCCACACAGCAGTGATAGTAGATTAGTCCTCCGAATTCCACAGGGATCCCCCTCGCAACCCTATCACATATACCACACAGCCGTGATAGTGCAGGAAACCTGTATACCGTCCCACAAGATCCCTAGGCAGAGTATTACCTCTTAGCCCAGGCCAGTGACTAACATTCAGCTGCCTTGTGTGCAAGTCATTTCCCACGGTGCTTGAACCATCTGTGGGTTTGTCCGGGATGCGGTCATCTATTAGAATGAACTTAGGTCTACAGTCATTAGGTTGACTGGCAGGAAGGTCGACCTGACTTAAGGTCGACATGGGCCAAGGTCGACATGACTTAAGGTCGAATTTGCATAAACGTCGACATGAGGAAGGTCGACTGGTCATAAGGTCGACGGGGTTTTTCACTGTTTTTT
This sequence comes from Crinia signifera, assembly GCF_055691185.1. Lineage (NCBI taxonomy): Eukaryota > Metazoa > Chordata > Amphibia > Anura > Myobatrachidae > Crinia > Crinia signifera. The sequence goes on from NC_139223.1 coordinate 14,399,028, forward strand.
TGAGCCGACATGTGCCGACATGTCGAGGAGGTTATTAAAGCTGTGGCGAGCGAAGCGAGCCACCGTGCCCGAAGCATTGCAAGCGATGCGAGGGTCCGATTCTCATTGCCAACTGTGTCCATGTCGACTGTGTCGACATTCGGATAAAAAACAGTGAAAAACCCATGTCGACCTTATGACCAGTCGACCTTCCTCATGTTTACCTTTATGCAAATTCGACCTTAAGTCATGTCGACCTTGGCCCATGTCGACCTTAAGTCAGGTCGACCTTCCTGCCAGTCGACCTAGTGGGGTCGACCTAATGACTGCAGACCTAGTTCATTCTGACAGATGTACCGATTCCGTTTGGCCGAGGTCCGGATTGGTGGATTCAAGAATCAGGTATATCCCACCTCCCAGCTACAGCTGTCCATCTGCTGCTGCCCACCTGCTGGGTCCGGTTCCACGTGTCTACTAAAGTCCAGAAAGGCACACAGGAGTGTAAATAAGGAGGAACAATCACAAGGTAATTTGGTTATGTCCTGATTACGCCCTGTGGAAGTTGGTGAAATTATACACTTCAGCCCTGGATATTTCCTGTCTGACCATATTTGGGCAACATCCTCTGATATACAGTCTAATACTATGGTTCTGGAAATACACACATATGGGGATTAAAGACATATATGGAGAACAACATGGTACAGACAGACTAAAAAGTACATTATTCACTACACATAATAAAATATAATAATTACAGTCTTACTGTGGGTCTGATAACCTCACATTCCTTCCCCTACTATTTCGTCCCTGTACCCAGTTGTTCAGGAACCATTAACAACCTGGAGCAGTGGGATGCAGAGCAGAGAATCTGGGATTTGGATGTACCACCTGCGTCCCACAGAGTGACATCATACCAAACCCATCTTGTAAAAGGCGGCTGGTTTGCAGAACCAGCAAGGGCAATATTACAATCTAAGTTATACATTGTAACTAACAAGGGATTTAGCAATTCCCTTTCTTCAGATGCTGGGTACCCCCCCCCCCAGCATTGTAAACTTTTACACCGGGCACACCTATAGGGTGTACTAATACCTTTGCCTCTGGCACAATGGGGCAGGGAGCACTTTCCACCTCCCCCTCTTGCACAAGGAACAGCTGCCAAAAGGCAGTCCAATGTTGGGGTTCTAGCCCTGGCACTTCCGCTATTATGTCCAGTCCTTCCTCCCTCAAACCCAAACTAAGGGGATGGCAAATTTCAATACAGGATGTGGTCTCAATGCCCAGGACTGAGGAGTGACCATCCATCAGAAACAATTCCGCTGGTGGCTGCAGGGCAAGCTGGTCCTGTGCCAGCACTGCCCCCTCAAAAACCAGTCTCTCACCTGCAGCTACTTCTGCGCACACCTCCTCCTGGATAACCTCCTTCCCCAGCTGAATATGCTGGGCAGCCTGAAACAAGATGTCATCTGTGACTAGTATTCTTATGGCCTGGATGTTGGCGAATACTTCTCTAACCATGGTGATCTCCTCTTGGACGCAGTCTTCATAGTTCCCCTGGAAGCAGGATAATAATTCTCCATCTTCCACCTCAGCAAAAGGGAAGCTGTAGTGCAGCTCCTCCTGGGTGCCTGGCTCAGAGGCCCCACTTCCTTCACTTTGGGGATAACCTCCCCCTGGATAGAACACTGAGCAGCTTCTTCCCTAGGCTGTGGGAGGCGGTGCCTTTCATCAGCCACCCTGCGACACTGGTCTCCATGCTGTGGTGTCCAGGAGCCCGTGATCAATCACCTCTTCCTCTGCCACAATAAAGCACTCCTGGTGAAATTATACACGTCAGCCCTGGATATTTCCTGTCTGACCATATATGGGCAACATCCTCTGATATACAGGCTAATACTATGGTTCTGGAAATACACACATATGGGGAATAAAGACATATATGGAGAACAACGGGGTACAGACACAATAAAATATAATAATTACAGTCTTACTGTGAGTCTGATAACCTCACAATCCCTGCAATCCATAGGGTCACATGCTGCAGGATAGACTAGCATGGTCTGACCGGGGGATGGGCAGTCCTGATGACCCCTGCAATCCATAGGGTCACATGCTGCAGGATAGACTAGCGTGGTCTGACTGGGGGATGCGCAGTCCTGATGACCCCTGCAATCCGTAGGGTCACATGCTGCAGGATAGACTAGCATGGTCTGACTGGGGGATGCCCAGTCCTGATGACCCCTGCAATCCGTAGGGTCACATGCTGCAGGATAGACTAGCGTGGTCTGACTGGGGGATGCCCAGTCCTGATGACCCCTGCAATCTGTAGGGTCACATGCTGCAGGATAGACTAGCGTGGTCTGACTGGGGGATGCGCAGTCCTGATGACCCCTGCAATCCATAGGGTCACATGCTGCAGGATAGACTAGCATGGTCTGACTGGGGGATGCCCAGTCCTGATGACCCCTGCAATCCATAGGGTCACATGCTGCAGGATAGACTAGCATGGTCTGACTGGGGGATGCCCAGTCCTGATGACCCCTGCAATCCATAGGGTCACATGCTGCAGGATAGACTAGCGTGGTCTGACTGGGGGATGCCCAGTCCTGATGACCCCTGCAATCCGTAGGGTCACATGCTGCAGGATAGACTAGCGTGGTCTGACTGGGGGATGCGCAGTCCTGATGACCCCTGCAATCCGTAGGGTCACATGCTGCAGGATAGACTAGCTTGGTCTGACTGGGGGATGCCCAGTCCTGATGACCCCTGCAATCTATAGGGTCACATGCTGCAGGATAGACTAGCGTGGTCTGACTGGGGGATGCCCAGTCCTGATGACCCCTGCAATCCGTAGGGTCACATGCTGCAGGATAGACTAGCGTGGTCTGACTGGGGGATGCGCAGTCCTGATGACCCCTGCAATCCGTAGGGTCACATGCTGCAGGATAGACTAGCTTGGTCTGACTGGGGGATGCCCAGTCCTGATGACCCCTGCAATCCGTAGGGTCACATGCTGCAGGATAGACTAGCGTGGTCTGACTGGGGGATGGGCAGTCCTGATGACCCCTGCAATCCGTAGGGTCACATGCTGCAGGATAGACTAGCGTGGTCTGACTGGGAGATGCGCAGTCCTGATGACCCCTGCAATCCATAGGGTCACATGCTGCAGGATAGACTAGCGTGGTCTGACTGGGGGATGCCCAGTCCTGATGACCCCTGCAATCCATAGGGTCACATGCTGCAGGATAGACTAGCGTGGTCTGACTGGGGGATGCCCAGTCCTGATGACCCCTGCAATCTGTAGGGTCACATGCTGCAGGATAGACTAGCTTGGTCTGACTGGGGGATGCCCAGTCCTGATGACCCCTGCAATCCGTAGGGTCACATGCTGCAGGATAGACTAGCTTGGTCTGACTGGGGGATGCCCAGTCCTGATGACCCCTGCAATCCGTAGGGTCACATGCTGCAGGATAGACTAGCTTGGTCTGACTGGGGGATGCCCAGTCCTGATGACCCCTGCAATCCGTAGGGTCACATGCTGCAGGATAGACTAGCTTGGTCTGACTGGGGGATGCCCAGTCCTGATGACCCCTGCAATCCGTAGGGTCACATGCTGCAGGATAGACTAGCTTGGTCTGACTGGGGGATGCCCAGTCCTGATGACCCCTGCAATCCGTAGGGTCACATGCTGCAGGATAGACTAGCTTGGTCTGACTGGGGGATGCCCAGTCCTGATGACCCCTGCAATCCGTAGGGTCACATGCTGCAGGATAGACTAGCTTGGTCTGACTGGGGGATGCCCAGTCCTGATGACCCCTGCAATCCGTAGGGTCACATGCTGCAGGATAGACTAGCTTGGACTGACTGGGGGATGCCCAGTCCTGATGACCCCTGCAATCCGTAGGGTCACATGCTGCAGGATAGACTAGCGTGGTCTGACTGGGGGATGCCCAGTCCTGATGACCCCTGCAATCCGTAGGGTCACATGCTGCAGGATAGACTAGCATGGTCTGACTGGGGGATGGGCAGTCCTGATGACCCCTGCAATCCGTAGGGTCACATGCTGCAGGATAGACTAGCGTGGTCTGACTGGGGGATGGACAGTCCTGATGATGCCTGCAGCAAGCCGATTTCTAGTAGGGATAGTCATCGATAGCAATTCAGAAACCGACCATCAATAGTTAAATACTACATGATCGACAACCATTGATAATTTCAGCTATTGATTCTCTTTGACTGACTGACCCATAGGACAATCAGTATGTGGGGGCAGGGTTATGCTCCATGTCGCAGCACCTTCGGGGTGTGGGGGGAGGAGGGGGCATTGTTTTTGCTGTGCCATCGATGTAGGGAAACCATCTGGTTCTCCCCCATCAATAACAAAAGTATTCAACATCGGCCATAAACCATGAATGATTTTGAACCAACAATGGTCGATTAGGGATGGCCATCGGCACATCCCCCATTGATGGTTGCCATCGATGGCTTCTAGAGCAGGAACCATCGATGGCTATAAACCATTCTACCTCACACCATCGGTGGTTCCTGCCATCGCTTAGCCGCGCATGCACAGAGCAACAGGAAGGGTCGTTGCGGGCAGCCTGCCTGACCGGGATCCGCACGCATGCGCAGAAGAAACTTTAGCCATCAATCCAGTTTAGGTTTCTTTTGCGCAAGCGCGCACCTCCCGGCGGGGCGGGCCGCCCGCTGCGACGCCGCTGGACGGAATGATGCTGCGCCCCAACTTTTAGCATCGGAAGCCATCCATCGATGGCATAAAACTATTCGACCATCCACTATCGATGCCCAAAACATCGAGCACTAGGTCCCAACTATCAATGTTTTGGGAACATCGATAGTCGATGGCCATACCTATGGTCGATGGCTATCCCTAATTCCTAATCACAGGGTGAAGGAGCAGTTTGCAGGATGGATCATCGCGCACTACTCCCACACACCAGGTTCTGTGCCCAGCAATACTCTGTGTAACCCCATCCTCAGTGATGTAATGGGAGAGGACCGCTGGGATATGACCAGCACTGCATTGTGCAACCAACGCAGCCACAATAACCAACGCCCTTGGCTGCAAGGGTCACTGCTAGGCCCCCTGTCTTTATACCAGATCTCTTGGAAAATAAATGGATCATTTGGATCTCGGCCTCCTCTGTACTGTGTCGATCCTGATCTGTAATGGTCTAAGCCCGGCACTGCAAGCCTGTACATCATGCCCTCCCTGCCTCCTGCATACATATATCTCCCACCACTACACTGTATCGTACAGGCAGGCAGAAGGCTGCTGTGGTCAGACCTCTTACTGGCTATCCCCGTCATTACCGGACTCTCTGTGGAATGCCCTCCCTCACACGACTCATCCTTCCAACATTCCCGGCATTGCTGTTGGCCACTTATCAAATTCCCTGACACCCACTATCTGCGCATCTCTGTGTTATCAGCTCCTCTCTGGCCAGGTCTTACCGAATGTACATGTGTTCTGTCGCCAACACCCCTCTGACCCACGGCCAACATCGCTGTGTTACTGCGTCATACACTAACCCGGGGGTCACCTCAATGCTCCGTAACGGTCCCAGGGGCAAACGCAGGATTTTCAGAAGGGGGTTTCCAGAGGGGCAGAGCAAAGCACGGAGATGGACACTTAGGTGACCCAGTATATATGCTGGGTCAGTTAAAGTATTATAGATAGACCAAATGTATATAAATAATAATAATAATAATTATTATTATTATTATTATATATATATATACACACACACACACACACACACACACACAAACACACACACACACACACACACACACATATATATATATATATATATATATATATATATATATATATATATAACAGCAGTGTAGACCCCTGGGCATAGCAATGTATTAGGGCCCCTACCGATCCTCCAGTGGTAGGGGTGGGGGAAGCTTTGATGTCCCGCGGGTGGTAGGGGGTATTATATCAACCGCTCAGCATGTAGGGCCTGGATCAGTAATTTCCACTAATTACCCCTTTACTATGGTGGGAGATGGGGTGGGAGAAGGGGGCATTGGGCTGAATGAAGGGGCCCTGATACATAACTTCCAGGGTGGTAGAGGATGTTTAATACGCAGAGGAGGGGTGTATAGTGGAGTGGGCTTATTGTTCCTAATTTTCTGGTGGGAGGACAGCTTGCTTGACTGCAGATATCTCCAGTTCCCGGAAATAGATTTCTTAGATTTTAATGGACTTAAAAACTAGAGAATCCCACCTACCAAATGGTACTGGGCACTAGGGGGTCAGAGATCAGGAGGCAGAGAAATCTGCCAATGAGTATATAAAACTACATACCAGGTGTGTGGTGCTGGAGCAGTAACCAGCTGCTGGAAGGCTGATATCTATGGTTTTGGGAAAAGTAGAGACAAGCTACTAGTGTCCAAAAAAAAAAAAAATGTAAAAAAATATTTTTTTTTAAAATTAAATATATATTCATGTGCTATAAGCACATGAATAAAAATAACATGCCCCTTCACAGAAAAAAAACCTGATTTTTTGACACCAAAATTTAAAAAAAAAACCTTTACGTTCAAAAGTTCACATTCCAGCTCTCCATCAAAAGATGGAGAATTGCTACACGGAGAGAGACGGAGAAAATCACTTAAAAAGACGGAGAACCTTTCACATTGTGAATAGGGTTGCTCGCTTTTGGAGAGCAAAATGCTCCATCCAAGGCGAACAAAGCACAAATTCTCCACAAAACACGGAGAACTTTTCTCATTGAATACTGCCCGGAGAATATTTCACATTGAATAGGGTTGCTCGCTTTTGGAGAGCAAAATGCTCCATCCAAGGCGAACAAAGCACAAGTTCTCCACAAAACACAGAGAACTTTTCTCATTGAATACTGCCCTAAGTCAGACAGAACCAGAATTATCTGACTGGGAAGAGTAATTATTGACTTGGATGGGTACCACTATTTTGAAGTCAGATATCCCCGGTTCCCAAGGGCCGATTTTTTAAATTCTTATACTCGTGGAAAGAGGGGACCCTCAGCTTTCAGCCTAAGGTCCTTAGACTCCTGGGGGGTTTCTGGGTACTCAAAAACCCCCCCTGCGTGCGCTACTGGGTCCAGGTCAGAAGTTCATCCATGACTGGGCAGGCAGTGGCATACCTACCGAGGGTGCAAGGGATGCAGCTGCTATGGGGCCCGGCGGCTTGTGCTATTTAAAAATAGCTTGCAGCCACTGGTTCATGCCAGCGTAAATGAGGAGAGAGGTGCAGCTGCCCGGCAGGTGCTGGTGGCAGGAGGGGGAAAGCTTTCCCGCTGCTGCCAGGAGCCGCTTCATGGTCGCGGTGAAGAATATTGCTGATGCGGCTGCTGCCAGGAGCCGCTCTGTGCTGGCAGCAGGGAGAAAGGACCCGCTCCGTGACAGGGAGGAGAAGAGGACCCGCTCCGTGACAGGGATGAGAACAGGACCCGCTGCTCCGCATAGCCGCTCTGTGTAGGGGGAGAGAGAGGAGGACGCGCTGCTGCCTGCCAGGCTGCGCTGTGTAGGAGGGAAAGAGGACCCACTGTGTGACTGTGCTGCACGGAGCTGGTGGTGAGTCCCACCACCAGCCAGATCTCATGCAGCCCCACTCAGTAGCGCACGCAGGGGGGGTTTCTGAGTACCCAGAAACCCCACCAGGAGTCTAAGGGCCCTAGGCTGATAGCTGAGGGTCCCCTCTTTCCATGGGTACAAGAATTTTAAAATCGGCCCTTGGGAACCGGAGATATCTGACTTCAAAGCACTGGTCCCAATCCAAGCCTGGTGATTCCAAAAGCTGGGACCCTTTGATGGACACTAGTAGCTTGTCTCTACTGTTCCCAGAACCAGAGATATCAGCCTTCCAGCAGCTGGTTACTGCTCCAGCTCCACACACCTGGTATGTAGTTTTATATACTCGTTGGCAGATTGCTCTGCCTCCTGAACTCTGATCCTCTAGTCCCCAATACCATTTGGTAGGTGGGATTCTCTAGTTTTTAATGCCATTAAAATCTAAGAAATCTATTTCTGGGAACTGGAGATATCTGCAGTCAAGCAAGTTGTTCATCCACCAGAAAATTGTGAATAATAAGCCCACTCCACTATACACCCCTCCTCTGCATATTAAACATCCTCTACCACCCTGGAAGTTATGTATCAGGGCCCCTTCATTCAGTCCAATGACCCCTTCTCCCACCCCATCTCCCATCTGTGCAGTAAAGGGGTAATTAGTGGAAATTACTGATCCAGGCCCTACATGCTGAGTGGTTGATATATCACCCCCTACCACCCGTGGGACATCAAAGCTTCCCCCACCCCCCTGGAGGATCGGTAGGGGCCCCAATACATTGTTATGCCCAGGGGTCTACACTGCTGTTGACGCCCCTGTGTGTGTGTGTGTGTGTATATATATATATATATATATATTGTCGAAGTCCATTTTTCCCCAGCATATAATTTCCATAATTAGGATTTTAACCATGCCCACCACATCAATATAGTCTGAGATAAATATTATTTTTTCTCATGTCAGGAAAATATCGCATATTAATTTACATATTTGATCTCATATATCATGTTTGGTCTTAAACTGATTGGAATAATAGTAGCCATCAGATGACAGTTATTAGAACTCCATATCACGTTGCACTCACAGTTTATACAAGTTATAAGTTTATATTATAGTTTTCAAAATACAGTAACAAGGGGCGTGTCTGCAGGCTATTGGTAGAATGTGAATGAATGGTCCTGGGAGGAGACAATGGATCCCCCCTCCCCCTAGAGAGCTCTCTTGGAGAGTAAAGCAAAAACACAAAGGGCGGGATGTTATAACATCCGCGGCCCCCCTTCGCCGGACATCGCATTTTTAATAACGGCATATGCTATAACATATGCCGTTATTCATGCAAGGGACAGCTCTTGCGGTAAGAGCTGTCCCTTGCGATGCGGTGCCGGCACTGGACTTCCGGGTCTGTGACCCGGGAGTCCATCTGCGCATGCGCAGACCCCGGCGCCGGCCGCAGGGCACGCTGGGAGGGATCCGTGACGGATCCCTCAAACAGCGCTGCGGTAAGAAGCCCATAGGCTTCTGCAGGGATTCGCCAGCTTTAGCTGGCGATTCCCTCCGCAGCGCTGACACTGCGGAGGCGCCATATAGCATATAGAAATGCGGTAGAAACCCCGAAAACGGGGTTTTTACCGCATTTCTGCTATATAGCATCCCGCCCAAAGGGCGGGATGCTATATGACTCACCGCCGCGGCCCCGGGTGTTTTTCTGCGCCGCTGTATGTTATATCCTCAGGCGGATCAGTGCTTCTCTCAGCACTTCCGCATTCTTGATGTTATCGGTGCGCGCTGCTCTCCCCATAGGGTTGTGCAGGAGAAGCGCGCGCACCCTATGCTGTTACATCCGCCGCGCTAGTACAAGCTGTGTGGTAACTCGCCTCCCTTGGCTGGCGGAGAGGCCAGCGGTAATAGAACAAATGTACACATACATACATTTAAACCATGGTGACCCATACCACACGATGACCCGTTTCACAAATATTTGGGCGCCATAATACATAGGAAACTTACTTGTCCCCGAGTGAAATGGCTGCCCTGACACAATTATGCAAGACGCGCACTTCTAGCTGAGCAGCGTCCAGGAAGGTGCCCAGTGCGCATGTCCGCTATGCACACAGCGGGCGCATGCGCACTAGACTAAAAACGACGGAGATCGCGCAGGGGTCAGTTACCGCAAACAGATTGCGGTAACTGAATTCTTACAGCATATGGAGATGAGAAGAGCGGAAACGCCGCGAAGTAGTGACGGTCACCTTGCGGTAAGTATGCACATTCGCCGCGATTATACCAGCATCCCGCCCAAAGTTAGTTGCTGTTGAAACTTTGAACAGGCTTGTTACTATGGAGTGCACCACGCCAGGATACCAAAATGTGCTAAGTATACATGTATAGTTAATTGAATTGCGTTATTGGACTCATGGCTATGGAAAATGGATTATGGTTAGAAAGTTAGGAGCAGTTAACTTCCAATAATGTTTAGCTTAGATAAGGGAAAATTACTAAATAAAGGAAGCTTGTGTCTGAGTTTAAGATCTGCTGGTTAGAACTTGCTTTGGTATATTTGGATACAATGGTGAGCACTGTAGCACTGGGGCCGTTTTAGACTGAAAGATGAATTTCCGTTTTAGTGGTGCATACCTCCCAACTGTCACGATTACAGCGGGACAGTCCCGATTTTCGGGTCCTGTCCCGCTGTCCCACCCGCGGCAGGCATTGTCCCGCTGCGAGGGGTGGCAGTTGGGAGACCCCCCAATCTAATAGAATAGACGCTGTGCGCATGCATACAGCGTCTATTCTTGTATGAAAATGAGGTTGCGGCTATTTAGCATAAGCCGCACCCTCATTTGCATACGTCCCTATTTCCCCAACACAGAAGTTGGGAGCATAGGCGAATCTAGGGGGTGGTCTGGGGGTGCACAGGACCACCCATTAGCCCATTTTGTAGCTGAGGGATGAAGCTTTCCAGCTAGCCCAGCCACGTGTCTCTAGCCCCTTGGAAACCGGAGATACTGCCAGGCAAAGCTGGAACGTTTTTCCCTATAGGATAACATGGGACCCGCTAATTCCGACCCAGTTCAACGGCTGCCAGTTCCCCCTTCGGCATGCCAGAAGCTCGAGGTTGATCTCAGTCGAACCCAAAATCGCTGGGCCTTCAATCTGATACCAGGCTGGATCCATATGGGTTAATTGGTTCCAGGGATATTGAGGTTAAACCGTTTTTTTTTTTTCATTTCTTAAATGTAATTTCATGACTGTTTATGTTCTTTGAGGGCAGATTTCTCTTGAACCAAACAGCCCAGTTTCACGGGACCAAAATTATTCGAAGCCAACTCAAAAGTTCTTCAATATGATACTGGTCTCATGTAAATGGGTCAGTTGGTTCCGAAGATATAGCTGGTTGGTTAAAGGGGGGTAGGGAGAGAGGAGTGGTTGTCTCTTCCCCTCACACCAGAAAATGCAGGGACTAGGCTGGTGTATAAGGGGTCAGCCTGGGAATGTCCCTGCATGATCCTGGTACCACATTCCCGGGTAAATCCCTGCATTTTCTGTTGTGAAAGGGGTATTATTTAAAACAGCCGTGACATGCAGTGCTCTGAATACAGCCGGGCAGCCTCCTGCTCTCTGCCCAGCTGTCAATGACTGTCTCCCCTGCAGCTTCCGCTCCAATTCTTCTCCCCGCTTTCACCTCAGCCCGCTCCCCCCCTTTAATCATGTGGTGCCGGCGCCCAGCGTGCTCCCCCGACGTCACGCACAACAACAGCGCACACAATATTTCAAATGTCCACTCGGCTAGAGGGGACACCAGGAGGGGAGTGGGAGCGTGCTCTGCGCTGCGCTCTGCTCCTCTCCCCATAGAAGCAGCTGCACCGCTCTCCATCTTTCCCTGCAGCAGCAGAGAAGGCTCATATAAAAATTTACAGTAAGTGGCACTTTTGGGGGCATTGCTTAAGGGACGCTACAAGTGGCGGTATGTGGGGGCATTACGCATAATGTGTGGCTTAATGTGTAAGGGGCATTACGGTGTGCAGCATCATGTGTAAGGGGCATTATGTGTGCAGCATCATGTGTAAGGGGCATTATGTGTGCAGCATCATGTGTAAGAGACATTATGTGTGCTGCATCATGTGTAATGGGTACTATGGTGTGCGGCATCATGTGTAATGGGTACTATGGTGTGCGGCATCATGTGTAATGGGTACTATGGTGTGCAGCATCATGTGTAATGGGTACTATGGTGCCATCAAGCAAGAACCCCCTAGCAATGAGCACGTAGGTAAGCAGCACTTATGTGGCAAATATGTAATGGGCATTACGGTTTGTTATATAGTATGTAATGGGCATCATGATGTGTGGCACAATGTGTAATGGGCATTATGGTGTGTGGCCTTATGTGTAATTGGCATTACGGCGTGTGGCTTTATGTGTAATGGGTATTACGGAGTTTGCTAAAATGTGTAAAGGGCATTACTGTGTATGGTCTAAAGTGTAATACCACACCCCTTTTTGTGATGCCACGCCTCCTTCACATGAGACCACGCCCTCTTTTTGCTGCGCGGCTACACCGCGCAAAGGTCCCGCTGTTGTTGTGTCTGGATCTGGGACCACCCATTACCATAATTCTAGATTCACCTATGGTTGGGAGGTATGGTGGTGTGTTGACTCTGGAAGAATGGAGAGAGATCCCTGTTATGAATGGAAGTGTGATGTTTTGATCTGTTAAGAGAGGATATGTTTTACTTGTTAGACTGAGATACTATCCTGTATCATACAAGATTGTTAGGCCATAAACTGAGGCCTACCTGCCTTCTGCCATGTGCTTGGCCTAAGGCATAATCATGGATTGTAATTGTGTTTCACAATAGCTACATGCAGCAGCAGTTGGTAGATGATTGATCAACATGTAGTTTGGTATTTGGAATGATAAGGTTTAGTGATAAGATTGATCTGAGCAGGTTTGTTGCTGTTACCAAGTGTTCAGAATGAGGCCTGGATTTTCTTTGTTAACATGTGCTCAACATAGTTGCCTACCCTCCTGCATTCTGCAGGAGACTCCCTCAAATAGCAGCAATCTCCCTCTCTCCCTCATTAGTCTAGCAATCTCCCTCATTTCACCTAGACCACATTACACTGTTAAATTTTTGGGGGAAAAAAGGAATGAGAAACAGATACATTTACATTGAATCATCAGCACCATTTCCCAGCACTGTACCAAGTATAGTATCTGTTACTAACTGCTTTGGGGCTCATCTACATTTGGATATAAGTCATTGTAATAGATTCCTCTCAGATGTAGCAGTACACACCCACGCTTCTAGGTGCCACGTTCACAATCTCTTTTCACAATCTCTCCATATATGGAGCTAGACACGCCCTTTGGGTGCAGCATGACACGCCCCCTCAATGGGGCACTGTGTAAAATTCTACTACCAATGATAATCTCCCTGAAACTAGTTTTCAAAGGTAGGCAAGTATGGTGCTCAAGCTTGGGCTTACAGTATGGCTTTGTGTAGACAGACTGGTACAGCTGCTGTTCCTGATGAGCTCAGGAACAGTGTGCATTGCAATAAGTTAACTTCCGTAGTTACGGCCTTGTGTGTTTGAACATAGATATTAAAGCCATGTGATGGATTTTGGTATTGCAAGGCCTTGGATTGTATAGTGCCATTTAGGTGCCCTATTCAGAAAATACATTGTAGCTTAATATTCAAATCGTGTATGCTGTAGGTTTAGTGTGTTTGATGAATGTGCAAGTTATATTCAGGATTGTGAGTAGAGCATGATGCCGGTTAGTGGTAATTTGGAGTAATGTTGTGGATAGAAATTATGAATGTACAGTCAGTTTATGTTTGGTTGCCTTGCGGCATCTTGAGGCCCAGTGTGTTAAGGTTCCTTTGTGTTACATGTGGCTGTATCTAAAATGGTGGACACAAAGGTTAGTTATCCTAAAATGGCTGCCGTTCATAGCCACACCTGAATAAATTAAGTATACTTTGCATATATAAATAAATGGGTTTCCATAGAATATATATATATATATATATATATATATATATATATATATATATATATATATATATATATATATAAAAAGCAGGCAGGTCCGGTACTATGGTGTGCGGCATCATGTGTAATGGGTACTATGGTGTGCGGCATCATGTGTAATGGGTACTATGGTGTGCAGCATCATGTGTAATGGGTACTATGGTGCCATCAAGCAAGAACCTCCTAGCAATGAGCACGTAGGTAAGCAGCACTTATGTGGCAAATATGTAATGGGCATTACGGTTTGTTATATAGTATGTAATGGGCATCATGATGTGTGGCACAATGTGTAATGGGCATTATGGTGTGTGGCCTTATGTGTAATTGGCATTACGGCGTGTGGCTTTATGTGTAATGGGTATTACGGAGTTTGCTAAAATGTGTAAAGGGCATTACTGTGTATGGTCTAAAGTGTAATACCACACCCCTTTTTGTGATGCCACGCCTCCTTCACATGAGACCACGCCCTCTTTTTGCTGCGCGGCTACACCGCGCAAAGGTCCCGCTGTTGTTGTGTCTGGATCTGGGACCACCCATTACCATAATTCTAGATTCACCTATGGTTGGGAGGTATGGTGGTGTGTTGACTCTGGAAGAATGGAGAGAGATCCCTGTTATGAATGGAAGTGTGATGTTTTGATCTGTTAAGAGAGGATATGTTTTACTTGTTAGACTGAGATACTATCCTGTATCATACAAGATTGTTAGGCCATAAACTGAGGCCTACCTGCCTTCTGCCATGTGCTTGGCCTAAGGCATAATCATGGATTGTAATTGTGTTTCACAATAGCTACATGCAGCAGCAGTTGGTAGATGATTGATCAACATGTAGTTTGGTATTTGGAATGATAAGGTTTAGTGATAAGATTGATCTGAGCAGGTTTGTTGCTGTTACCAAGTGTTCAGAATGAGGCCTGGATTTTCTTTGTTAACATGTGCTCAACATAGTTGCCTACCCTCCTGCATTCTGCAGGAGACTCCCTCAAATAGCAGCAATCTCCCTCTCTCCCTCATTAGTCTAGCAATCTCCCTCATTTCACCTAGACCACATTACACTGTTAAATTTTTGGGGGAAAAAAGGAATGAGAAACAGATACATTTACATTGAATCATCAGCACCATTTCCCAGCACTGTACCAAGTATAGTATCTGTTACTAACTGCTTTGGGGCTCATCTACATTTGGATATAAGTCATTGTAATAGATTCCTCTCAGATGTAGCAGTACACACCCACGCTTCTAGGTGCCACGTTCACAATCTCTTTTCACAATCTCTCCATATATGGAGCTAGACACGCCCTTTGGGTGCAGCATGACACGCCCCCTCAATGGGGCACTGTGTAAAATTCTACTACCAATGATAATCTCCCTGAAACTAGTTTTCAAAGGTAGGCAAGTATGGTGCTCAAGCTTGGGCTTACAGTATGGCTTTGTGTAGACAGACTGGTACAGCTGCTGTTCCTGATGAGCTCAGGAACAGTGTGCATTGCAATAAGTTAACTTCCGTAGTTACGGCCTTGTGTGTTTGAACATAGATATTAAAGCCATGTGATGGATTTTGGTATTGCAAGGCCTTGGATTGTATAGTGCCATTTAGGTGCCCTATTCAGAGAATACATTGTAGCTTAATATTCAAATCGTGTATGCTGTAGGTTTAGTGTGTTTGATGAATGTGCAAGTTATATTCAGGATTGTGAGTAGAGCATGATGCCGGTTAGTGGTAATTTGGAGTAATGTTGTGGATAGAAATTATGAATGTACAGTCAGTTTATGTTTGGTTGCCTTGCGGCATCTTGAGGCCCAGTGTGTTAAGGTTCCTTTGTGTTACATGTGGCTGTATCTAAAATGGTGGACACAAAGGTTAGTTATCCTAAAATGGCTGCCGTTCATAGCCACACCTGAATAAATTAAGTATACTTTGCATATATAAATAAATGGGTTTCCATAGAATATATATATATATATATATATATATATATATATATATATATATATATATATATATATATATAAAAAGCAGGCAGGTCCGCAGTCCCAATAAGGATAATAAGCGGTGGGGTGCTTCACTTAAGGTACCACACGTGTACCATATATAAGTCTGAGGGCCAATCGTGAGATAAATCAGCCGAGAGAGCACACTCCAATAGTTCAACAGAGATAAGTGGTTTAATACATCACCATCACAGCATACAATAGGTCGACGTTTCGGACTGGACACAGTCCTTTATCAAGACAGGCATCAATGCGACACAACAGCTCAGCAACAGTGCAGGAGGCAGTGTGGTGTGCTGTGCCTGGGGCGCCCCTAATAAAGGTCACTCATTTAACTCATACACCACCCGTTCTGTACTGCTGTAATATGCCAGAGTTAAGGGGAAGTCTCGGCAGCCACAGGTACTGTAGTTGAGCCTTGTAGGCTCCCGTTATTGTGCATAATTAAGTTTTACACAGCTGTCATGTATGAGTTAAATTAGTGACCTTTATTAGGGGCGCCCCAGGCACAGCACACCACACTGCCTCCTGCACTATTGCTGAGCTGTTGTGTCGCATTGATTTATAATAATTCATTTTATTATTAGGTACTGCTTGGCAGTGGCACTCAGTGGCACACGTCAGTGCACCAGCAGCATGGAATTATTTTTTACAGTCCCACACAGCACAAGTATTATTATTTTTTTTAATTAAATTAGATATAGCAGCCTAGTATGTAGTTGTACTACTAGGTAGGTACACTTAGGCAGCAACACTGCCAGTGGCAACAGTGGGCTGAGTAAATAATACTGGCAACCTCTATTCACAGTATTCAGTGCAGGCAGCACCAGTGGACTATATATAATTCAATTAATTATTAATAATATAGCAGCCTAGTAGGTAGAGAAAATAAACTACTAGGTACTAGGTAGGTAGGCAGGCAGGCAGTAGCACTGCCAGTGGTCACCACAAAAGGTAGTTATTATATTACACACCACCAGTAGCTTTATGCAGTGCACCAGCAGAATTTATATAATAATTAATTTTATATTAGGTACTGCTTGGCAGTGGCACTCAGTGCACGTCAGTGCACCAGCAGCATGGAATAATTTTTTACAGTCCCACACAGCACAAGTATTATTTTTTAATTCAATTAGATATAGCAGCCTAGTATGTAGTTGTACTACTAGGTAGGTAGGTACACTTAGTGGCAACAGTGGACTGAGTAAATAATACTGGCAACCTCTATTCACATACCTCCCAACTTCTGTGTTGGGGAAATAGGGACACTCGCGCGGCTTCGCCCGAAAAGGGGGCGGGCGTATGCAAATGAGGGTGCGGCTTATGCTAATTAGCCGCAACCTCATTTTCATACGAGAGTAGACGCTGTGCGCATGCGCACAGTGTCTATTCTATTAGATTGGGGGGTCTCCCAACTGCCACCCCCCGCAGCAGGACAATGCCTGCCGTGGGTGGGACAGCGGGACAGGACCCGAAAATCGGGACTGTCCCGCTGTAATCGTGACAGTTGGGAGGTATGTATTCACAGTATTCAGTGCAGGCAGCACCAGTGGACTAAGGCCAGTATTCAATGCCTCTGATTCGCCATATTTTCTGGGGAATCAGGCAATTCCCCAGGTTTACGGAGAATTTTCTCACTAGAAAAACAATTTGCCCTATTCAATGGACACAATTCTCTGTTTGTGATTCTCCGCGATTCGCCAGTGGTTTTCATTGGGGTTTTTAGTGGAATTCGCCGAGAGTGTATTCAATGCTGAAGTGGAGAACTGCTTTCTCCAGTGATTTTCCCCGGATTCTCCATTTTACATTCGTCATCTTTTTCTGGAGAACTGGAATATGATCTTAAATAAAGCATTTTTTATTTTTATTTTGGTGTCAAAAAATCTGATTTTTTTTTCCTGTGAAGGGGCATGCTATTTTAATTCATGTGCTTGCAGCACATGAATATATACTGTATATATATATATATATTTTTTTTTTTTAAACAATATATATATTTTTTACACATTCACCAGCAGGGGGCCGAGCCGGGAGCCGCTCATTAATATTCATATATTCACTGCACACTGATCCCGATTAGAGATGAGCGGGTTCAGATCCTAGAGATCCGAACCCCCACGGACTTACCTGATCCTAGGCCGGATCCTGGGAGTTCGATGGTCGCCGCCATTTTTCTGAGTTCAAAACGAGGCCGGACGTCATCTTCCCGCAGTCGGATTCTCGCGAGACCTGGGGATATATAGTTCCTGGCGGTCGGCGCCATTTTCAAACAGGTTTCAGACAGCACGGATGTGTCCGTGGTGTCTGCTGAGCTGAGCTGCTGGGGAAACATGCTGGGGGGGATGAAATGTTGGGGGGGGGGGGGGTGATTTATGCATAGGGGGCTGCTGCTAGTGCTACAGAGGGGGCTACATTATTTTAATTAAGCAAAAAAAATTTTTTTTTAAATGACTGCTGCCAGTGCACAGTATAAGTCCAGGGTGGCTGCATGTGTGCTACATCAGTCCAGGGTGCCCGCATGTGTGCTGCATCCGTCCAGGGTGCCCGCATGTGTGCTGCATCAGTTCAGGGTGCCCACATTTGTACTGTATCCATCCAGGGGTGCTTACATGTGTGCTGTATCAATCCAGGGGTGCCCACATGTGTGCTGTATCAGTCCAGGGGTGCCCGCATGTGTACTGTATCCATCCAGGGGTGCCCACATGTGTGCTGTATTTGTCCAGGGGTGCCCACATGTGTGCTGTATCAGTCCAGGGGTGCCTGCATATGTACTGTATCCATCCAGGGGTGCCCACATGTGTGCTGTATTTGTCCAGGGGTGCCCACATGTGTGCTGTATCAGTCCAGGGGTGCCCGCATGTGTGCCTTATAATTCTATGGGTGCCCCCTTGTGTCCTGTATCAGTCCAGGGGTGCCCGCATGTGTGCCATATAATTCCATGGGTGCCCCCATGTGTCCTGTATCAGTCCTGGGGTGCCCGCATATGTGCCATATAATTCCAGGGGTGCCCCATGTGTCCCATATCAGACCATGAATGAAAATAAAAATAAGGTGTTTTTTATTTTTTACTTCAGGGCTGTTAATTGCGCTGTAGTCCAGGGGTAAGCCAAGAGTGCTGTATATTTCATGGGGTGTTGCTAAGTAAGGTGTGTTGCTCTTTTTTATAAATAAAAGAATACAATTTTTTTATTTTTACTGCAGGAATTTGTCTGCCGTATAATTCCATGCCTGCCGTCATGTGTGCCGTATCAGTCCAGGGGTGCCGCCATCTGTGCCGTATAATTCCATGTGTGCTGTATCAGGTCAGGGGTGCCACCATCTGTGCCAAATAATTCCTGGGGTGAGCCAAGTCTGCCGTATAATTCATGGGGTGCTGCCAAGTGTGCTGTATTAGTCCAGGGCTAATGCTAAACGTGCCATATCAGTCCAGGGGTGATGCTAGGTGTGCCGTATCAGACTAGGGGGGATGCTAAGTGTGCCGTATCAGACTAGGGGGGATGCTAAGTGTGCCATATCAGTCCAGGGGTGATGCTAGGTGTGCCGTATCAGACTAGGGGCGATGCTAAGTGTGCCATATCAGTCCATGGGTGATGCTAAATGTGCCGTATCAGTCCAGGGGTGATGCTACCTGTGCCATATCAGTCCAGGGGTAATTCTAGGTGTGCAGTATCAGCCTAGAGGGGATGCTAAGTGTGCCATATCAGTCTAGTATTTGTGCCGCACACTTGTGTGGCTTATCATAGTTATTCAGCTACCTCGGTGCAACCTTTTGCCCTAAAAAAGGTGTGAGCGGTTCAGAATAGACTGGAAATGAGTGGAAATGAATGTTATTGAGGTTAATATAGCGTAGGAGCAAAAAATAAAAAACAAAATTCTGCGATTTTAGCAGTTTTTATGCTGTCTTAACAAAATATCAGAACCCAAAACCCAAAAAATCCAAACACAAAACACTTAGGAGGTGTTTTGCCAAAACCTATTAGAACCCAAAACCTCAAGGTAATCAGAACCCAAAACCCGAAAAGTGGCCGGTGCACATCCCTAATCCCGATCAATACACATGCACGATCGGGACCAGTGTGTAGCGGCTCCCGAACACAGCCCCCTGCCAGCTCTGTGGGGCTCTCCCTGTGTCCCCCCCAGCCCTCCTTCCCCCCCACAGTGTCCGGCGCAGGCAGGGAGGCTTCCATCTCCCTGCCTGCAGCCGTCCCTCAGCTCCCCGGCAGTAGTCGCCGCCCGCCCTCCGCCCTGTCACATTCGCCGCCCACCGTCCTATTTCTGCCTCCTGGCTCCGGGGAGCTTTCCCCGGCTGTGGAGCAGAGCCAGGAGGTGAGCGCTAAACAAGGGCGGGAGGGAGTTCAGCGCTGTGCATACTCCCGCTCTGCGCCCTGTCTATCACCGCTGAAGAATCGAGAATGAACAGGATTCCTTTGCAAAGTCTGTGACGTGTTTATTTCTCTGGATACAAACACCCGACCACCTAACCACAAGATGCTGTGGGAAAGAATGGTGGTCAGGGCTTATTCCCTTAACAGTTATATACCTTTAACCTGCTGGCTGGGCGACATTCAAAATAGGGAATACATGTATAAGGGAACATGCTAACTAGCTACTATTTCAAAACACATTCATATATGGGAGGTATTCTTGTGCCTTTCTCCTTTAGTCTGTTGAGGTAATAGGTTCCACTGTCGCAGTCCAATGTATACTGGGATATCTTTGGATCGCCATATGACTTCTGACAGGAATAGAACAATGTCCTTGCTGGTTTTTTAGAAGAAATGTTGGTACTTATGTATTATCTGGGCTCCCATGTTAAATGCACCCCATTTTTTCATACCCCTACTATCCAACTACGCATGGAGTTGATTTTATATAGTGTGGCGAGCGTAGCGAGCCACCATGCCCGAAGCGTGGCGAGCGCAGCGAGCCCCGCGAGGGGACGCGGTCTCATAAGAAAAATGGGAGCCCAGATATTACATAAGTACCGAAATGTTTTTACACTGATGCAAAAATTAATATAATCGAAATCCATTTTATCAGTCCCCACTTTTTGCAGCAATTTAGAAATCATTTCTGAGTCCATTTTGTCTTTCAATAAAGGCTGCGTACGTTTCAGTAGGCGGTGGACTAGTCACTGTCATCATACGGATATCTGCAGTCTTAGAAGAGAACGCATTAGTGACTGTTGCATTTATTTTCTTTCCACACAAACGGAAGCATTTCAACACTTGAGGGATGCACAATATAAGCATATATATCCCAATACCTATTGTCTTGATTCATAAACCATTTTATTAGAATCTTACTTAGAATAAACCGATGCATTATTCTTTTTCTAGAATCAGCTTCATCCCTTAATAGGGGATGCAGTCAATTTGCCGGCGGTCGGGATCCCGGCGTTCAGAATCCCGACACTGGAATCCCGACCGCCGAAATCCCAAATCTTTCTCCCTCTGTGGGTGTCCACGACACCCATAGAGGGAGAATAAAATAGCGTGCCGAGCGTAGCGAGGCACCGGGCCCGCTGCGTGGCAAGCGATCCACGTCCCCCCCATGTCAGGATTTCGGCGGTCGGGATTCCAGTGTCGGGATTCCGACCGCCGGGATCCCGACCGCCGGGATTTCGTTTTGGATCCCTTAATAGGTATAACACCGTTATTAATTATCGGTCTCAAAAATATAGAATTATCTCTATAACTGATCATCTTTCTTATGGATACCATATGTTCAGCTAAGTGTAAGTGAAAATATAATTGTTAATTATCACCCTATCTTTTCATCATTGTATCAATTATATAGTCAATCAATGGATATTAGTAATATTATCAGTATGTAGGAACAATACGAATATGATAGACTGTCGACTAATATCTTAGACTATTATACACATTAAACCAGTGTCATTAGCTTTAAATTACTTTTCTCTTCGTTGAACCTTAAATCATGAATTCACTTATAATATCGAATAGTTAAGGTTTTTTTCCTATTCAAAGATGTTTTTCATTCAATGTCAGTAGTATGTTGCACTCCAGAGACAATAAGGCCATTGTACTTATAATCACTTGATGTGATTGAGACAATATAATTTCTCAAACTATAGAAATTTAGTCTATATCTATAGTAAATCTAATTTTGTGTAACATTATCTACGTCAGTACCCCTAGCTATGTGCAATAAACACAGACTAGAGAAGCTATTGGTAATACCAGGAAACTTGAACCTAATATCCAAAGCTCACAGCCAGGATCCAAGCATCAGCTATGGAGAGAACGTGATTGGACAGCCTTTTCTACATGTATTTTTTATTTTTTATTTAGAGCATGGAGTTCCAAAGTGCTTAAGTAATGGCTCTTACCTCAGATCTTCTTCAAAGACCCTAAATAAGTATTCCACTTACTGTGTGTGCACGGTTGTGGTTCTCCATTCTAACTTCCATCTGTTATGATGGAAACCCAACTTGGGTTCTTGGCCTGCCCTATCAATGTGAGCACATGTGATCTCCATGGCACACACTATTGTCCTGAGGTGTAGTCTGTGAACAGGTCACAATTCCCACACTTACCAATAGTTGCTCTGAAATAAGACAATATTTCTTTAGTACATATAAAACTACCTTTTTGACCATAGGATAATGTTTCACACAATAGATTTTATGTAAAATACTTCTGCAATCCTTATATCAGCAGATTATCCATTTTCTATTTCATAATGGATACTATTATTACTTAATAACTTTTAATAATTGTCTCTGTACAGTGCAAATACAGTACTTACTATTTTATACCCAATAGCAGTCTAGATGTTTTCTATGAGGTAGCATAAGGCAAATCTTTTCTGTCTGACTATTTTGTAGATGTAACTTCATAATTTACGTATTTTGGATTTTATCTATAAAACATTTAATAACATATAATCAATAATGTCTCACACATGATAAGCCCCAAAATGTGGATGTCAGTGGTGCAGATGTTATGCTAATCTGGGATGAGCACAGAATTAACCCTTGCTCTGGCTGGCAGGTCTGTAAGAAGTTGACTTCAACCTGAATTGTGCTTCTGCGACTGAGGTAGTAAAACCACAGCATAACCTAACTTGAAACACCAAAAATAGATTATCTTTGCACTAAAATACTGTATATTGCATTTGCAGCCCATACAAGGAATCTTATCAAGGCATATATACTTATTAAATGACACTTAGACATTAATTTTTCCATTGGTGTTATGTAAATAACCATTTTTTTGAATTTGCATGGTTATTGTATAACAAGGTAAAACATTGAAAACTGCAGAGCAGCAGTTATGTCAATATAAAACTAAAAATATATTTATTACATATATCCCCTGTTTGTTTGCAAAATGGTTCGCCCATAGAGCAAACAAAACACTTAAGAAACATATTTTTAAAAACAATTAGCGTGTAATTAACCATATAATTATAAAGGAGAAAATAATTGCGAAACTTGGGCATTATTCATACTATGGAAAAAGATTAATCCACTAGCATAGTTATAAACCAATTAATCAAGAGATTGCATACCACAGTTGTCAATATAGGCTATGACATAATTTCAAGTATCAATGTTTGTTAGGAAGTATTACAAACTAACTGTGAAGCTGTGATTGGTAGTGATTTTTCAACAGCTCTACTTAGTCTGAACCCTAGACGGAGCCCTTTTAATGGCGCTGCAAAACACTTGTGGCGCCTTATACATAAAATAATAATAATAATATTATATTATCTCCCCATAGTGGTCCACTGGTGCCTGCGAGCTACTAGTCTTCACCTGCAGCCGCCCCGGCTGTAAGGGTGAATTAGGTCCACCCAAACTCCGTTGCAGCATGGATTTATGTTGGAGACAAGGCACTAGTGGAGGCTATGAGGTGATAATCGGAAAACTTACTTAACCCACAAATGATACAAAACAGACTATAAAGTTCACCAATGAGCACACAAGCTACACCTGAGCAGCTGTGCCCACAGATACAAGAACAATGACAAGTGAATAAGGCAAAACCCAGAAAGCTTATCTGGAGAGAACATACAAACTAAACACAGAACATAAAAATTCAACAAAATCCCAAAACAGGAATGAGCCACTCTGTGGCTTGTAACAATGTTCCAGTAAGGTATCAGTGTTCTGTTTTTACATTCTAAGCAATCTGTATACTAAGTCATTACACTAGTGATGGTTTAAAAATATACCACTGAACTTCCAAGTGATGTCATGGTAAGAAGTATCAGGTCCCCCCCCCCCCCCCAAAAAAACCACTGAGTTCTTATTACATGTACTCATAATGTATGTTAGTGTATGTGTATATATATCAACATATTTTCTTGCTTTAAAGAAAAAAAGTATAGTACAAATAACCAAAAAAAATTAAGAAATATCTCATATACAAACATAATGTAGCTGTACTAAGTTTGCTTCTTTAAAAAGGCAAAGCCAGATTGTATTTTAAACTTGCTACTGAGGAGACAAAAAACAAAACAAAGTTACTGTCACACAATGGTTTCAAAAACAAATGAAACATACAAATTAAATACTGATCAGATTTCTAAAAGAAAAAAGAAAAAGACACTTTTAAAGGTAGCGCTTTGATCTTAAAGAATGATTCTTGTAGCTAGCTCACTGCAATAGCAGCTGTTATAGAGGTCACATTCATTGAACACAAAAAGACAGTCACTTTTACACACACTGCGTGTTAAACATAGAGCAGCTACGTGACCTTTCGTGACCTTCCAAGTCTCCCATGCACTTGGTTAAATCCTCAATCTTTAACATGCACAAATGGTAAATACTGTATTTACTGAATGTTCAAATACACTTTAGTAGTAAAATTCACCAAATGCAGAGCACACAATTGCACACGTAATAATTAGGCATTCACATGAAACATTACAGCTGACTTTAGACACATGACATAAACTTATGTCAAGATTTCTCAGATAATTTTAGTTCGTTACTTTTGAGCTCATGAGTGTAACGCAATACATTTGACTCTGTTCATTGGTAATAAAGGGAAAAAACGGAATAAAGATATAAATGTATTTTCCTGGCCAGGATACATTTTCCCATTTTACCAAATTGCAGACTTTCAAACATAAAGTGTATTAACCCCTTCCCGACATTGCCTTTTAAGGTAATTTTTTTTTTTTTTTCCTCCTTGTGTTCAAATAAGCGTAACTTTTTTAATTTTCCGGCTATATAGACACATGAGGGCTTTTTTTTTGCGGGACAAGTTGTACTTTCTAATGGTACCATTTACTATACCGTATAATATTCTGGGGAATCAGGAAATAATTCAATGTGGGGTAAAAAAAAAAAAAAAACGCAATTCCACAATTTTGCGCTGGTTACGGTTTTTTTGGAGTTCATAGTTCGTTTAAAATGATGGGTTATCTTTATTCTATGGGTCGTTACGATTCCGGTGATACCAAACTTATATAGTTTTCGTTACATTTTACCACTAAAAAAAAAATAGAAAATGTTACGGTTTTTCGAATTTGCGTCGCGTCGCCATGTTCTGCGGCTTATAACTTTTTTATTTTTCCACCTACGGACCTGGGTGAGGGCTCATTTTTTGCGGGCTGAAGTGTACTTTTTAATTAATACCATTATGGGATATGGGCGACTTTCTGATCTCTTTTAGCTATTTTTTTTTTGGGTAGGCGATGCGACCAAAAAGCGTAGTTTTGGCGTTGGGGATTATTTTCCGTTTACGCCTTTAACCGTGCGGGATAACTAATGTTATATTTTAATAGATCGGACTTTTAGGAACGCGGCGATACCAAATATGTTTATTTTTTTTATTATTTATTTATTTTTATTTGGGAAATGGGGAAAGGGGGGTGATTTGAACTTTTAATATTTTATTATTTTTTTTTTATTTTTAAACTTTTTTTTTTTTTTTTTTTTACTTTTACTACAAGGCCCCCTAGTGTACTTGACCACTAGGGGGCGCGATCGCCTGTACTAGGTTCAGCCATAGAGCTCTATGGCTGAACGTAGTGATTTTTTTCACTTCCTATTACATCCTGCCTGAGGCAGGATGTAATAGGTATGAATACACGGACAGCACAGGGGTCTACATTAGACCCCTGGCTACCATGGCAACCGATCGGCACCCTCCGATCGCGCTGCGGGGGGCCCCGATCGGCGCCGGAGGGGGGCGCCCCCCCTCCGATCAGCTATTTAAGCACTGCGGGCGCTTTGCCCGCGGTGCTTAAAGGGTTAAACGGCCGCGATCGGCGAACTCGCCGCTCGTGGCCGTGAGAGCAGGGACATGGCTGTAATATACAGCCATTACCTGCTCTCTATCAAGCCAGCTCACTCCGTGAGCTGGCTTGATTCACCCCCAACCGACATATGACGTATATATACGTCATATGTCGGGAAGGGGTTAAACATTTTTACTTTCTCAGATTACATTATATGGTGGGGGCGTTACCAAGGTTAGTTTAGCATGTTGATCAGCTATTGTTTTGCCATGCAGCAAGACATTCAGCCTCTCGCCAATGTCCTTCAGCTAAAAGTATTTCACGTAAACTGGCTATTTTTAAAGGATCAAATGTACCCTCAGGTGGCCACCAATTATCTGGAATTTTAGGGTGTCTGATCCTGGTGATTTTGCACCAATTATCCAAATAATTTATCATCATGGGGCCACCTTTCTGTATCATTAATACAAGAGGACTATTTTCCCTTAAATCAGCTATTTTAATGCCTAATTTTTTTTAAGTTTAGCTTTAATGCTTTTTGTAATGGATTTATCTAAATTGCATTTTTGTATTGGATCTGTCTCCTTGTTATTATTACTGTTTCCCATTTGTTACTACAATATATTAAAATAGGCTGTGATGTTTATCTGGTAATAAATAATTTCTGAATAACTGTATTCAGAACAATCCCGTTCACTATCTGAGCAAGACGTCTCTTGCTCGGAATTATTATGAACCGTGGATTAAGGTTTCATAGGCTGTATGAACTGTCTAAAACTCAATCTTAGTGTTCAATGTAAACCCTTATAAAACGTTAGCCTCTGTTTAAGACACAAGAGTCCCAATACTTACGTTTAAATCACAATGACATCCCGCACTGTGATATCTATTTATCTCTTCCTTATTAACAGACTATAACCTATATATTGTTAGTAACAGTAATAAGCTTAATTTTTAGGAAAAATAACCCACGTCACATGAATCTCTGTACATATATATATATATATAGTGTGTACACATATCCATATATATATAGATATATAGTTATATATGTAGACACACATACATATAAGTAAGTAGACGTGCTTCACCTGCCGTCCATACACCAAACCTCCCTTACCATGACTTCAACATTAAATCAGCAAAAATATATAAAGATATTTTGCTTACCTATCCTTGTTGGAAGTCAGGTATGGAGAAGGATGCGGACGTCGGGGGTCACCAACTGAAGAATCGAGAATGAACAGGATTCCTTTGCAAAGTCTGTGACGTGTTTATTTCTCTGGATACAAACACCCGACCACCTAACCACAAGATGCTGTGGGAAAGAATGGTGGTCAGGGCTTATTCCCTTAACAGTTATATACCTTTAACCTGCTGACTGGGCGACATTCAAAATAGGGAATACACGTATAAGGGAACATGCTAACTAGCTACTATTTCAAAACACATTCATATATGGGAGGTATTCTTGTGCGTTTCTCCTTTAGGGGCAGATTTATTAAGCTTGGAGAAGAGATAAACTGGAGATAAAGCGGAGAAAAGGTAAAAGGAGATAAAGCACCAGCCAATCAGCTGTGTTTGAAAAAGACAGTTGGGAGTTGATTGGCTGGTGCTTTATCTCCTTTTACCTTTTCTCCGCTTTAGCTCCAGTTTATCTCTTCTCCAAGCTTAATAAATCTGCCCCTTAGTCTGTTGAGGTAATAGGTTCCACTGTCGCAGTGCAATGTATACTGGGATATCTTTGGATAGCCATATGACTTCTGACAGGAATAGAACAATGTCCTTGCTGGTTTTTTAGAAGAAATGTTTTTACACTGATGCAACAATTAATATAATCGAAATCCATTTTATCACCGCCCGCCCTCCGCCCTGTCGTTTGCCGCCCGCCCGGTCTCCTGATTCGCCCCCTATTCGCTCGCAGGGACGGAGAGCCCCAGGCAAGTTGAATAGGGCGGACAGGAGGCTGAGCAGCGAATCTCCCTACAGGGAGAATTGGGGGGAATGTGCAGAGAATCCTACACAGGATTCGCTGCCTTCCCCCCGTGAAAGCATTGAATATCTGCCATATAATTAAATAAATTAAGTATTAACAATATAGCAGCCTAGTAGGTAGGGAAAATAAACGACTAGGTAGGTAGGCAGGCAGGCAGTAGCACTGCCAGTGGTCACCACAAAAGGTAGTTATATTACACACCACCAGTAGCTTTATGCAGTGCACCAGCAGAATTTATAATAATTAATTTTATATTAGGTTCTGCTTGGCAGTGGCACTCAGTGGCACTCAGTGGCACACGTCAGTGCACCAGCAGCATGGAATTATTTTTTTACAGTCCCACACAGCACAAGTATTATTTTTTTATTTAATTAGATATAGCAGCCTAGTATGTACTAGGCAGTAGCACTGTCAGTGGCAACAGTGGACTGAGTAACTAAATAATACTGGCAGATTCAGTGCAGGCAGCACCAGTGGACTATATATAATATAATTAATTATTCATATAATATATATGACAGCACAGCACCAGAGGTAGGCCCCAGCACAGAGGAGACAGTAGTACTACAGGTACACAGTTAGACTGTTCTCCTAAGCAGAGAGGAGAACAGAGTACACAGCAGCACTGAGGGAGACAGCCCCAGCGAATAAAATAATTACAGCACAGCACACCAGTGGTAGACCGCACAGAGGAGACAGTAGTACTACTAGTATACAGTTAGACTACACAACAGCACTGAGAGACAGCACCAGCGAATAAAAAATATTGCTGTCAAGGTCAAGCTCAAGTTTAAGCCCCAGCAGCAGCACCAACACACCCTCTCCCAACCCACTACTAGACTGGAGTGAAGATGGCGGGCGCAGCAGCCGCTATTTAAAGCCTTCGCCGGGAGATGACGTTCTGACCACGCGGGCGGACCCGAGTCAGGCGGGAATCTCAGAGCGCTACTCGGAACCGGCCTCGGAATGATGAAATTGGGTGTCACCCCCCCCCCCCCGGAAAGGTAGGCAAGCCTCCTGACATTGTAGCCCCATCCCCCGCTGTGCAATACCTGAAATGCAGGCATTGCACGGCAGGGGGCGTGGCTACACGGACACAAACACGCTGGCCACACCCTCAAACATGCCATAGCTTTCTACCACTGACCCTCCCCTTCCTACCCCTTCAGCCTCCTTGGCCCCTGCCTCAAAAGAACTGGCTGTGCAGCCCAAAGGTAGGGCCCAAACTGGCTGTGCAGCCCAGTCTCCAACTGCCCATTGTAAGCATAAGAAAAGGGGCACAGCCACAGCTCTTTACTAATGGCCACACCCCTTTCCGAATTTGTACCGGTTTTTGCTTTTCAGATGTTGGAGGGTCTGTTGTATGTATGTAGTGAGTGTGTGTTGTGTGCATCTATTCTTCACATGTGTGTAAGTATGCTGTGTGTGTGTGTGTATTGTATGTATGCATGCATGAATGTTGTATGTATGCAGTGTATGCAGTG
Source organism: Crinia signifera (assembly GCF_055691185.1). Taxonomy (NCBI): domain Eukaryota; kingdom Metazoa; phylum Chordata; class Amphibia; order Anura; family Myobatrachidae; genus Crinia; species Crinia signifera. The sequence continues at coordinate 14,428,327 of NC_139223.1, forward strand.
TGTGTTGTGTGTTGTATGCTGTGTTTGGGTGTCTATGTATGTATGTATGTATGTATGTATGTATGTATGTATGCTGTGTGTGTTTTGTGTGTGTGTGTGTGTGTGTGTGTATGTATGCTGTGTTTGGGTGTCTATGTATGTATGTATGTATGTATGTATGTATGCTGTGTGTGTTTTGTGTGTGTGTGTGTGTGTGTATGTATGCTGTGTTTGGGTGTGTATGTATGTATGTATGTATGTATGTTGTGTGTGTGTATGTATGTATGTATGTATGTATGTATGCAGTGTGTGTGTGTGTGTGTGTGTTGTATGCTGTGTTTGGGTGTGTATGTATGTGTGTATGTATGTATGTATGTATGCATGCAGTGTGTGTGTGTGTTGTATGCTGTGTTTGGGTGTCTATGTATGTATGTATGTATGTATGCTGTGTGTGTCTGTATGTATGTAGTGTGTATTAGATTGAATGCATACCTCCAAAAATTTTGAAACTTGATCGGTTCTCCTTTGCCATCGATGTAGGGAAACCATCTGGTCCTCCCACATCGATGGCAAAAGTATTCAACATCGGCCATAAACCATCGATGATTTGAAATCATTGATGGTCGATGGGCATCCCTAGAACTGGAGGAGGGTGGGGGACAGTATGCAGCTCCCGGCAGTGGGTGAGCGTCTCCTCCCACTGGGAGGGAGTAAGGGGGTGCATGAGAGCAGGAGGCTGTATAATAGTGGTATGTGGGCAAGACATTGATAAAAGTTGTGGCGCTGGTGCAGAGGACCGTGGGGACACTACTGGCAGTGGGGGAACCTGCAGCGCAGCAGCCAGGGCCGGATTTCCCACATAGGGGCGGCACCTGCTTGTGGCGGTACAGGATCCCCCATTCTCACGGGGGTACGTGAAATGCGGGAGCGGGGTCGCGGGGGTCCGCTGGGGGGGTGGAATTGGTGGAAGGGGGGGGCGCGGGGGTCCGCCAGTTGCGGGAGGGGGTCCACAAATCGCGGAGGGGGGCGTGAATCGCGGGAAGGGGGGGGCGTGAATCGCCGGAGGGGGTTGTGGGGGTCAGTGAATCGCGGAAGGGGGGGTTGCGGGGGTCCGTGAACCACTGAAGGGGGGTTGCGGTGGTCCGTGAATCGTGGGATGGGGCGCGGGGATGCCGTGAACCGTTGGAGGGGCGCGGGGGGTGTCGTGAATCGCGGGAGGGGTGGTGCGGGGGGGTGTGTGTGTGTCTAGACTCGCGGGAGGGGGGTCGCAGGTGTCCGCAATTCGCGGGCGGGGTTCCGCAAATCGCGGGAGGGGGGCTGGGGGGGTGTGAATCATGGGAGGGGGGTCGCAGGGGGTTGCTGCGAATTGCGGGAGGGTCCGCGAATCGCGGGAGGGGTGTGTGTGTGTGGCGTGAATCGCGGGGGGGGGGTGTGTGCCGCGAAGCGTGGGTGGGGAGGGCATGGGGGGCCTGTGAATCGCGGGAGTGGGGGATGGGGGTGCTGGCAGAGGGGAGGGGGGGTTGCGACCAGACCTGCCGCTCAACTGGTGGCTTTGGAGTAATGGTGGACGGTGGGCGTGTACTGGTAGCCCTGGCTGGGCGGGGGGAGGTGATGTCAAGGGGGTGGTGGTTTCTTTTCCCTAGGGGGGGCGTGTTTGTTTATCCCGCTGGGCGGGAACATTATATACACAGGGGCTGAGTGACAGATCTGGCTAAGTATATAAGAGATTGTATGGCTACTGAACAGATTGCAGACATACATGGTCTTACGCGGCACATAACAAATAACCACTGACATTCCTTATATTTTCAGCACATTTTAATAAAAAGTTCTTTATAAAAGTATCTAGATTAAAGCAGATTTACAAAATATATATATAAAGTTTTCCTAGAAATACAATCGGGATACGGTCATTATGTCATTAAATGGATAAGAACCTGGTTGCAGGATAGGAAACAGACAGTTGTCGTAAATGGAGTGCATTCTATGGAGGGACATGTTACCAGTGGAGTACCCCAGGGATCTGTACTTGGACCAGTGCTCTTTAATATCTTTGTTAGTGACATTGCAAATGGTATTGAAGGGAAAGTATGCCTTTTTGCAGATGATACAAAGATATGCAACAGAGTAGACACACCAGGAGGGGTAAATCAAATGACTGATGATCTAAGTAAACTTGAGAATTGGTCAAGAGAATGGCAACTACAGTTTAATGCTAAAAAATGCAAAATTATGCACTTGGGACTCAAAAACCCAAAGGCTCAATATAGTATCAAGGTGTTAACATATACAGTACTATAATGGAAACTACTGAGGAGAAAAGAGATCTAGGAGTCACTATTTCAAGTGACTTAAAGGCAGGGAGGCAATGTAACAAAGCAATGAGGAAGGCTAGTCAGATGCTTAGTTGCATAGGGAGAGGAATCAGTAGTAGAAAAAAAGACGTAATAATGCCACTTTATAGGTCATTGGTACGACCTCATCTGGAATACTGTGTCCAGTTCTGGAGGCCATATCTTCAGAAGGATATAAATACATTGGAGAGTGTACAAAGAAGGGCAACTAAAATGGTTCATGGCCTACATCACAAAACTTACCTGGATAGACTAAAAGATCTTAACATGTATAGTTTGGAGCAGAGAAGGGAAAGGGGGGACATGATAGAAATCTTCAAATATATCAAGGGTTTTAACATAGTACAGGTGGGAAATTTTCTTCAAAGGAAAACAAGTAATAGAACACGAGGACATGCACTGAAACTGGAGGGAGGTAGGTTCAGGGGAAATGTTAGAAAGAATTACTTCACAGAAAGGGTAGTGGATAAGTGGAATAGCCTCCCATCAGAGGTGGTAGAGGCTAAGACAGTAGAACAATTTAAACATGCTTGGGATAGGCATATGAATATTCTTACAAAGAAATAAGGATTAAAAAGGGTTGAGTTTACCTGAAGGGTAAAAAAGGGGCAGACTAGATGGGCCAAATGGTTCTTATCTGCCGTCAAATTCTATGTTTCTATGTTTCTATGTCTACAGCAAGATGGTCGACAAGCATTGGGTCAATACCATTAGGTCGACATGCTCAAAGGTCAACATGGGTCTAGGTTTACAGGTCATTAGGTCGACATGGCTTTAGGTCGACACAAACATTAGGTCAACATGGGCAAGGTCGACATGACTTTTTATTACTGTTTTTGGAGCCGACATGTGCCGACAGGCGGTATTTCATGATCTACCATCCACTAGGGCGTGGAGGGAGAATAAAATAGTGTGCCGAATGTAGCGAGGCACCGTGCCCGAAGCATGGTGAGCACAGCGGGCCATGCGAGGGGATGCGGTGCTACGTTTCAGTGTTCATATCGACTGTGTCGACATTCGGCGTAAAAAACAGTGAAAAACCCTATGTCAACCTTTTCATTGTCGACCTAAACTCATGTCGACCTAATGACCTGTGGACCTAAACCCATGTCGACCTTGTCCCAAGTCAACCTTTCAGCATGTCGACCATCTTATTGTAGACCAAATGACCCACACCCATACAATCACTGAGAGGGGGAGGGAGGTGATCGTTCGGTCATACCCTCATTCACGGAACCTTCACATTCAATGTGCATGGAGGAGGACCAGGAGGTAACAGGTTCCCAAACCAAAGTTATTGCTCTATAAACAAGCCAGAAGTTCATTAACGATAAAGCAAAAATTCCTCTTGGGTAACCTTAAATCAATAAGGTAATATATAAGCATTGTAACATACATACGTGCATTTTTATATGCACACTGTGACCTTTACTCCCATTGGTCCACAGCAGCCGGCAACTCTAATACAGAGGAAACTAGCGAGTGACTCTCACACCCGTATTAGAATTACAGTATGGACAGGGATTCTAATGCCCTTGGCCTGAAAAGCCATTGTCTAACCCCTATCATTTATACACTTCATTTGAGGGCTCTTTGTCATTTAGTTACATCATCCTTTATTTCACATCACACATTTCTTGGCAGTCATGCCCAATACATCCTCCTTTATTTAAAGCACACATTTCAAAATATTTTCATACCCAGAATTCGAACGCATGGCCTTCCATATTGCAGTCAGACACCTTACTCATGGCCTTATTTGCTCCTGTATGGGAAGTACAGTATGAGAGTATTTGAAATGTGTGCCTTCAATAAAGGACTGTATGAGTGAGTGTGGTAAAAAAGAGACGATGGGAGAGGACAGGTGATCACGGGATTAAAAAGGATCAAGTTGCAATAGAGATTGATTGTAATAGAAAATTGAACAGATGTCCATGTCTAGAGTCATCTCGGAGGAGACGTACATTGACAGTACTAGTTTGGCTTGTTAATCTGGCGTTGGGAGTTTCTACAAAATATAACCTGAAGAAGAAGAAGTTCGTCCATATAACCCCCTACAGCAATGTGGCCACCTTCGTCCTACCTCTTCGGGATGACATTTATCCAATACGAGACATTCTTTATATTCAGAGATCTACTGTAACAGTCCACACAGAAGCAGAATCTAAAGTAGTATCATCAACAACTGTCTGACTAAAGGCTAGGTGACATCCATGCCAGGAGAAGTCCTACACCGAACTCTCTGCTAACACAATCACCAAGTCTCTCTCGGTTTGGCCAAGCCATTCGGTAAAACACTTGCACACCATGTAGCCAGCGGCCTTCTGCTTATAAACGGCGGTAAGTGTTGTCGGAGGTGGAGATGAGACATCCTGTAGTACAAGGAGGCCAGCCAGGTTAGAAGTTATTGCTTTACAATTACTCCCAGACACCTCCAGGAGATGGAGGAGGTCCCGTGCTTGAGGGTTGAGGGATTGTTGCCAGAGACGAACTGATGCAAACCATCCACTCAACGAGGAGAAAGCCGCGAGAGCCAAGGTTAAGCGCCTCCAGGGGGATGAAGGGAGCGCATCTTGATCTAGACTGGGCAGACCGTCAAGTTTTATCTGCGGAACACGGCCATTCACTGAGTAGGGCGGGCCTTGATGACTGAGCTGTGGGAAGAGTAGAAGACATATTGTTAATGGCGATATGATTATTACCAGAGATACAATATGTGAAAAGCGCAGGTTACGTAATGTGTCCGTAACCTGCTTACCCTTTATACCTAGCTACGTGCGAACAAAACGTAGCGCAGCGTAGCGTACCTTTTAATTGTATGTTACACACTTAAGAACCAATACCTTGATAAGAGATCCCTTCGCAGGACTTTGTCTCTAATTCTGCGAATATACTTTAAAGGACAGAGTCCGCAATGTACCTTATCGCTATTATGCGAATAACCAGACACGACCACTGAATAGAAGTAAGGAGGTTAGAACTCCATATAAAAGGTTGTATTAAAGTCCCTAATGGACAAAAGGGGGTTACAGAAATAAGAATAAACAGGTATAACAAGTGATACAATCTACTAACAATGAATACTAACAAACTCTGCTAAGGGGAAAGAATACAATAATACAAGACACAATCAGCCAACAATACTTTAAGAATAAATACCGTGAAATGCAACCGTTTACCGTGGTCATCTAGTATGCGAAGCGCAGTCCGGTCAGAGCTCACTATCGTTCAGGAATGAGCGATAGTCCGGTAGGAAGGTCCAGGGAAAGTAGATGTGCCGAAGAGACCGAGCCTGCTCCGGGTCGCCTATCTTATAGGGTCAGAAGGGGGAGGTCAAAGGCCATTCTCATTGGTCAGAGATCATATGTCCGGTCCACTGTGATTGGAGGTTAGACGCTGTACCTGGTCTGACCAGGTGCAGGGGAGTGAACTTTAAGAGTCCTTTGTTTGGTGGTTTCGGCGTCAGCAAGGATAAGAACCGGTTTGAGCTAGTTTCCTTTGTTAACTACTTACAACAGAAACTGTCTCTGGAATATGGATTATGTCCATATCTATCGGGCAATGTACATTGCGACATATTCGCAATGACCGGAATACTTCGCATAATGAACTGAGCGGAACGGTACTAAACACGATATAGACAGGTGTGTGCAGGGCTAACTAAGCTATGTGTGGCGTTCTAAACCTTTTAACTATATTTCATTTCGTGTAAGTGTGTTATTATGAATTTATGTGTGATAGTATGTCTACTCTTCTGGTCCACATTGTCACACATACTCGGGTATGGAAACTTTATTTGCGCAACTCTGCGAACCAAAATGGCGGCCATACTATCACAAAATGGCGTGTGTGTACCTAGACTTCCACAATATAGAAGAGTCAACAAGCGGATATGGACATACGAGAGGAAGATTATCCCAAGTAAATACTACATACTACTTGGTCTTCCTATCATACTGTATAATTCAAGTGCACAGTCTGGGACCTGGTCCCCAGAGGCGGGGGAGGGTTCTCAAACAATAGGTTCTTCCTGTACCCCTATGGGCCAGTCCAACCCTGCCTCCTCCCCTTAGTGATTTCAAGGCTCTTCTCTAGTGTTTTGCATAGTAAAATGAAGGTAAATGTCCAGAAACCAAAAACCAGCCTCCCTCCCCCCTCATTGTATCTGTGTCTGACCCCAGTTGGCACTTACATAGTCTCTCTCTAGGCTGGCTGCCTGTATCCTGGCCAAGGACACCAGAAGGTACGCCTGTTGCTTGGCCTTCTTCCCATCTTGTTCCAGCTGGATGCTCAGAAAGCTGGACTGGCGGTCCACTGGCAAGAAGAGGAGACGGATGTTACATGAAGTAGGGCGGCCTTCTTACCAACAGGTGAATGTAGCACGATCATTCATTAATATTTATATACAGGGGAAATACACGATCAGAGAGCGCTTCAATAAGTCAGCAGCCGGTTCCAGCTACAGCTCAGTCAGTGGAGCAGACAGACTGTCAGAGAGATAATGGAGCCATTATTACAACATCAACACCTCCCAATTATGTCCCTGGCTAGAGCAGATTCCTGAGAGGTTATGTAACCATCCACCAGGTGTTTACCACCGAAACACCGGTACGTCACACCCACCGCTCCGTCTGCCTGAGGAGAGGCAGGCAAAGGGATCCCATCCTGGAATGGTTTGTCATGTGCTAGTAGGGATATTGCAGTCAAGGGGAAGTCAAATGAGTCTTCCTACAGCACCGTAAAACCGTATCACTGTGGTACGTGTGGCTGCCATTCCTGCCCTGCAGCGCTGGGTCCTAGATTCCCCTCAGCATGCAAGCGCGCACATGCAGGGCAGTTCTTGCTTTGTGTTGCTGCGTCGTATTATAGTTACTGTATATCGGGAATATTAGGGTTTACTTTGTGACTAGTATACTGCCTGTCCAGTACTGTGAATATTGTATAATAATATGGTATTATATATATTGATGTTCAGAATGTCAACACTGAGAACATCGACATGATCTTTATGTTGACAGTCAAATGTCCATGCAGCATTTTTCACTCTTTAACCTAACCCTAAATTGTGCATTAATATGCTACGTCGGCAGTCTGGCCAGATACCAGATGTGCGTGTGTTTACCTGCGAGAGGGAATTATGTAACCGGTAGCAACGTGGTGAATATTCTGTGACTGCACAGTGCTGCATAGAGTAGGTGCTATAATAATTAGGAACGCAGGGAATGCAAACAGGGCTTAGCAGTGACACAGATGACATTACAGTAAGACACCTGACACCTGTGGGACATCTCCTGGAGCCAATAACTGGAGACTGCTGTACATAGGGGGAAGTGATAGGGAGTGAATCATGTTGGCCTGTTACTGGGCAGTGAACACCCCCCCTCGCTAACACAGGAGATCTCTGGCAGGTGCAGCAATGTTAAATTGCAGTGATAACACATCTTACAGCAATGCAGAACAGCAGTTATCACCAGTGGTGGCTCCTGCGGAAGGGCTGCAGCACAGTCCAAAATTCAAATAGGGGATCCACACCAACTACCAGTGAGCCAGTTTGGAGTGGCAGTTGGTGGACCTCCCCTATTTGAATTATGAACTGCTCTGCAGCCGTCACCTCAGGAGCCCCCCCCTGGTTATCACTGCAACCTCACAATGGGGCATATGTAATATTACCTTGTAAAGTGATAAAGCAGTAATAAAATGGAGGGTGATAATGCACCAGCGGTATTTGAAAAATGATAGTTAGGAGCTGATTGGCTGGTGCGTTATCACCTTCCATTTTATTACTGCTTTATCACTTTACCAGGCTTAATACATCTGATAAACTACAGAGGCCATTGTCCCAACCCGCCGGGTGTAGATGAATTGTGGGAACGTTATATAGATTACATATTAGGACTGTGTCACCAGATAATACAGCGTCTGTGGGCAGTGTGGAAAGTGAAATGCTCGGATACAATAATCAGCAGAATACCGGGCAATATAGACAAGGTGGGAAGGGTGTGGCCCCGCCCCCTTATTACCATGATGGGGGGAATATTACACAGCTGAGAGCTTCATTACTCCCCAGTGACCTCACTGTTGATTTCCCATCTGGCAGTAACCAGTAACTATCATAATCCAAGAACAGTTGCTCTTGGCAACTACCAATTATCCATAACATAAAGACGGGAGCTTAATATAATTGCCCTATTGGACTATTGCTATGATACATTTATCCATTGTTATTCATGTGGTATGAATGTACAAGAAAGTATATATTAGCCGACGCATGGCCCAGTACGTCAATGCAGACGGGGGGACCCGGCATCGGCAAGTGCATTGTTATAGAGCAAAAGCTTGGAATACTGTACATTATGCGATTTTTGCCCCAGTCATTCGTGCAGCCGCACTGCCAATATCGTTAATGATATTAGTGGTGCCGATATCTCTCTCTCTCCCTCATATATATAATTTTGTGTTGTTACATCTCCCAGATGGTGCTAAATAAATCTGGTAAACATTCGATGGTGTTCCGATGGTGCCGCCCCCCCAGCCAGCCACGCTGCAGTGCTTCTGCGCATGTGTGGTCATGCTGAAGATGTTTGCCCATGCACACAAGAGGGCTTTTTTTAGCACATGCGCCAATCATATGAATGTTTTTTTTCTGTCCAATTCTTTACATACGATGGTCAGTGAATGTCACATTGAAAGCTCGATGGTGGATGCCCAGCTATCATTTGATGGTGGTCTTCTGATGTCCATCCCTAGCCCAACCTGTGTGGAGGAGAAAGAAGGACGCTTCCGCAAACCATGTGTTATATATACGGGGCAGTACGGACGGTGTAATGGTTACATTACTGCCTCACAGCACTGAGGTCATGGGTTCTATCCCCACCATGTGTTATATATACGGGGCAGTACCGATGGTGTAATGGTTAGCATTACTGCCTCACAGCACTGAGGTCATGGGTTCTATCCCCACCATGTGTTATATATATGGGGCAGTATGGACGGTGTAATGGTTACATTACTGCCACACAGCACTGAGGTCATGGGTTCTATTCCCACCATGTGTTATATATACGGGGCAGTACGGATGGTGTAATGGTTAGCATTACTGCCTCACAGCACTGAGGTCATGGGTACTATCCCCACCATGTGTTATATATTTGGGGCACTACGGACGGTGTAGTGGTTAGCATTACTGCCTCACAGCACTGAGGTCATGGGTTCTATCCCCACCATGTGTTATATATACGGGGCAGTACGGATGGTGTAATGGTTACATTACTGCCTCACAGCACTGAGATCATGGGTTCTATCCCCACCATGTGTTATATATACGGGGCAGTACGGGTGGTGTAATGATGGTGTATTACTGCCTCACAGTGCTGAGTTCATGGGTTCTAGCCCCACCATGTGTTATATATACAGGGCAGTATGGACGGTGTAATGGTTAGTATTACTGCCTCACAGCACTGAGGTCATGGGTTCTATATCCACCATGTGTTATATATACGGGGCAGTACGGATGGTGTAATGGTTACATTACTGCCTCACAGCACTGAGGTCATGGGTTCTATCCCCACCATGTGTTATATATACGGGGCAGTACGGACGGTGTAATGGTTACATTACTGCCTCACAGCACTGAGGTCATGGGTTCTATATCCACCATGTGTTATATATACGGGGCAGTACGGATGGTGTAATGGTTACATTACTGCCTCACAGCACTGGGGTCATGGGTTCTATTCCCACCATGTGTTATATACAGTATACGGGGCAGCACGGATGGTGTAATGGTTAGCATTACTGCCTCACAGCGCTGAGGTCATGGGTTCTATCCCCACCATGTGTTATATATACGGGGCAGTACGGACGGTGTAATGGTTACATTACTGCCTCACAGCACTGAGGTCATGGGTTCTATATCCACCATGTGTTATATATACGGGGCAGTACGGATGGTGTAATGGTTACATTACTGCCTCACAGCACTGGGGTCATGGGTTCTATTCCCACCATGTGTTATATACAGTATACGGGGCAGCACGGATGGTGTAATGGTTAGCATTACTGTTTTAAGGAGGACAGAAAAGAGTGCCTTTTCTTGGTGCACCTAGAGAAATAATACTTAGTAAAACATCACTTTTATTGAGTTCATTTAAAATAGTTGCGAAGATATAAAAAGGACTGGACAACACATAAGACAACAAATAGTGATTTTTAAAAAGGATAAGAATCCTCACCTAGCGGGACCCCACTACCCGTTATCACCGTTATTATTTATAATAGATATAGTGTGGCACGGAAGACTTGTTTATATTACCAAAGTCATGTAATGTGGATAAGTCAGGTTTGTAACTTTATCATATACAATGTATCACAATAGTCCTGAGGCTCACTTAGTGCAGCCACCAGCACGCGCTTGAACACGGATGTGATGCCGTTTCAGCGCTGCTGTTAGGCTTGCTGGAGCCAGTAGTTCCACAACCTGCGTTCCAACCGCAGAGCTGAGTCTGAGGTGTGCCTGTGTGCACTCCCTCGCTCATGTGGATCTAGAACAGGCAGGGACACACACGGCTCTGGCGCCAGAGACCGTGTCAGTGTACTGATTGGGGACCGTGTCCAACGCATTACTGCCTCACAGCGCTGAGGTCATGGGTTCTATCCCCACCATGTGTTATATATACAGGGCAGTATGGACGGTGTAATGGTTAGCATTACTGCCTCACAGCGCTGAGGTCATGGGTTCTATCCCCACCATGTGTTATATATACGGGGCAGTACGGATGGTGTAATGGTTAGCATTACTGCCTCACGGCACTGAGGTCATGGGTTCTATTCCCACCATGTGTTATATATACGGGGCAGTACGGATGGTGTAATGGTTAGCATTACTGCCTCACAGCGCCGAGGTCATGGGTTCTATTCCCACCATGTGTTATATATACGGGGCAGTACGGATGGTGTAATGGTTAGCATTACTGCCTCACAGCGCTGAGGTCATGGGTTCTATTCCCACCATGTGTTATATATACGGGGCAGTATGGACGGTGTAATGGCAGTACGGGTGGTGTAATGATGGTGTATTACTGCCTCACAGCGGTAATGGACGGTGTAATGGTTAGCATTACTGCAGTATGGACGGTGTAATGGTTAGCATTACTGCCTCACAGCACTGAGGCAATGGGTTCTATTCCCACCATGTGTTATATATACGGGGAAGTATGTATGGTGTAATGGTTAGCATTACTGCCTCACAGCGCTGAGGTCATGGGTTCTATCCCCACCATGTGTTATATATACGGGGCAGTACAGAAGACGGTGTAATGGTTAGCATAACTGCCTCACAGCGCTGAGGTCATGGGTTCTATTCCCACCATGTGTTATATATACGGGGCAGTATGGATGGTGTAATGGTTACATTACTGCCTCACAGCGCTGAGGTCATGGGTTCTATCCCCACCATGTGTTATATATACGGGGCAGTACGGATGGTGTAATGGTTAGCATTGCTGCCTCACAGCACTGAGGTCATGGGTTCTATCCCCACCATGTGTTATATATACGGGGCAGTACGGACGGTGTAATGGTTAGCATTACTGCCTCACATCGCTGAGGTCATGGGTTCTATTCCCACCATGTGTTCTATATACGGGGCAGTAAGGACGGTGTAATGGTTAGCATTACTGCCTCACAGCTCTGAGGTCATGGGTTCTATTCCCACCATGTGTTATATATACGGGGCAGTACGGATGGTGTAATGGTTAGCATTACTGCCTCACAGCGCTGAGGTCATGGGTTCTATCCCCACCATGTGTTATATATATGGGGCAGTATGGATGGTGTAGTGGTTAGCATTACTGTCTCACAGCGCTGAGGTCATGGGTTCGATCCTCACCATGGCTCTAACTGTGTGGAGTTTGTATATTCTCCCCGTACTTGCGTGGGTTTACTCCGGGTACACTGGTTTCCTCCCACAATCCAAAAATATTCTGGTAGGCTTATTGGCTCCCAACAAAATTAACCCTAGAATGTCTGTGTGTGTACGTACATGTTGGGGTATGATATACCTATCTGCGCTGCTAGCGCGCCAGATACCCGTATCTGGTGGCTGGCTCGGACACTCGCGCGTCCATTGCCGGGAGCCCTCATTTATTATAACTTCCCAAAAAATTAAATGGGATTCTAGGTATTTTTTTCTACATATATGCATTAAGCAGAATTTTATTGGTTGCTATGAGCCTACATTTTTTATTTGACTTTTTTAGTTGTTTTACATCAGAATACCAACTGTTAAGAGCCTGACAGGGGCTGTTCTCCCTTGTGGGAGGGTCCATGACCCCCATAGAGGGAGAATAGAAACTGTGGTGAGTGCAGCAAGCCCCCGAGCCCTCAGCATGGTGAGTGCAGCAAGCTGTGCTGCCTCTCTGCCCTCCCTGTACTGCCCCTCTGCCCTCCCCATACTGCCCCTCTTGCACCGCCCCTCTGCCCTCCCCATACTGCCCTACTCGCCTTCTCGCACTGCCGCTCTCGCCTTCTCTCTGCCCGATTATAAACCCAGCAAGGTCACCGCCCCCAGCTGTCACCAGCCCAAATAACTAGACAGCAGTCACTTCTGTCATCAGCGACAATGTCCTAAAGAGGTAAGTGGCTATCTGGTTGACAAGGCATGCTGAGACTTGTAGTTCCACATCATCAAATCACAAGTTACGTAAACTTTCAGCACAACAAATATTTTTTCCAAAGTCAAACGATTGTCTCCTAATCCCCTAATTGATGTGGTATCAGGGTCACATAACCTGCTGTGTATCATATAACACATACATGTATATTATATACACACGTGACATTACAGGCTGCGTTATATACTGCACATAACCTACCTGCTAAGACCTCCATCCCAGCAGCAGCAGCAGCTCCACAAGTGTCTCTCCCCCAGTGCTGTCTGCCTGCTCCCTTCCTGTCTCACCCCTCCCCTTCTGGCATACTAACAAATTCCCTGGAAGTTTCTTCTCTGTGATGTCCCCCTTCCCCCTCCCCCTGCGAGTCTGGCTGCAATGCCAGCCACCTGAGGGTTCTCCAGAACAGGAGGCCTCCGCACCTGGCATAGTTCCATATGGACTCCAAGAGCTGACATTTACAGTAACTTGTGCAGGCGGCACCTCTGAGATCTAACAAGACAAACCTAGAAATGCACCAGACGTAACGAGGAGACCGGATCCCCATGGGATGAATGCAGTAGTGGGGTAACTGTCTGCCTGAGGTGCAGAAGGCGGGGGGAGGGGGGGGGTTACTGGCTGCCTGAGGTGCGTGGGGGTGCGGTGGGGGGGGGTAACTGGCTGCCTGAGGTGCAGTAGTGGGGGTAACTGGATGCCTGAGGTGCGTGGGGGTGCGGTGGGGGGGGGTAACTGGCTGCCTGAGGTGCAGTAGTGGGGGTAACTGGATGCCTGAGGTGCATGGGGGTGCAGTGGGGAGGGGTAACTGGATGCCTGAGGTGCAGTAGGGGGGGTTACTGGCTGCCTGAGGTGCGTGGGGGTGCGTTGGGGGTAAACTGGATGCCTGAGGTGCGGTGGGGGGATAGCTGGCTGCCTGAGGTGCAGTAGGGGGGGTAACTGGCGCCTGAGGTGCAGTAGGGGGGGGGGGGGGGGCTTACCGGCTGCCTGAGGTGTGTGGGGGTGTGGTGGGGGGGTAACTGGATGCCTGAGGTGCAGTAGGGGGGGGGGGTTTACTGGCTGCCTGAGGTGTGTGGAGGTGCGGTGGGGGGGTAACTGGATGCCTGAGTTGCGGTGGGGGGATAGGTGGCTGCCTGAGTTGCAGTAGGGGGGGTAACTGGCTGCCTGAGGTGCGTGGGGGTGCGGTGGGGGGGAGGGTAACTGGATGCCTGAGGTGCGTGGGGGTGCGGGGGGGGGGGGTTAACTGGATGCCTGAGGTGCGGTGGGGGGATAGCTGGCTGCCTGAGGTGCAGTGGGGGGGTAACTGGCTGCCTGAGGTGCGTGGGGGTGCGGTGGGGGGGAGGGTAACTGGATGCCTGAGGTGCGTGGGGGTGCGGGGGTGGGGGTGGGGTAACTGGATGCCTGAGGTGCGGTGGGGGGATAGCTGGCTGCCTGAGGTGCAGTGGGGGGGGGGGTAACTGGCAGCCTGAGGTGCGTGGGGGTGCCGTGGGGGGGGGGGGTAACTGGATGCCTGAGGTGAATGGAGAGCCTATGAATGGGTTACTGGGGGAAAGACATGATGCCATACTATGAGAGTAGTGGGTGCAGGGGAGAGCCGCTGGGCAGAGACAGACATAGCGATGCTTGGAGATTGTTAGTCCCAGCCAGGAAGTGAGCGTGTGGAGAGGATTACCGTATCGCCTACAGTCATGCTGTGTGTTACATGGGGGCAGGATACGTCTCTGACAGCTTGGCCTGACTTTTATTTAACCCCTTCCTCTTTCCCAACATTTGGAATTATTTTTAAACAATGTTACTCTAGTTGCAGCGCCCAGTACTGAGAAATAGCCGCCAGCAGCCCCCCCTCCCAGCGCCACTGTCAGCTGTAACCACGATCCGTTATAAATGGAAGAAGAAGAAGGAAAGAAGAATCCATTTTTGTTCTATTCTTACCAGTGATGTACCAATGGATCTGTTCAACATTCCTTCCTCTTTATAATTATTATCATTTATTATATCAGGGTTGCCTACCTGACCCTCTCCATGAGGGAGAAAATGCTCTGTTCCTTATCTTCCCTGGTAATGTATGATTGCCAGCACCTGTGGGGAGCTAGGTCATTGATAAGAAAGGTGTCACCACAGGTGCTGGCAATCATACATTACCAGGGAAGCCCAGGAGCAGAGCATTGTGTCCTCCTGGAGAGGGGCATGCTGGGAGGTATGGATAATGTATGATTGCCAGCACCTGTGGGGAGCTAGGTCATCGATAAGAAAGGTGTCACCACAGGTGCTGGCAATCATACATTACCAGGGAAGCCCAGGAGCAGAGCATTGTGTCCTCCTGGAGAGGGGCATGCTGGGAGGTATGGATAATGTATGATTGCCAGCACCTGTGGGGAGCTAGGTCATTGATAAGAAAGGTGTCACCACAGGTGCTGGCAATTCTTCATTACCAGGGAAGGCCAGGAGCAGAGCATTGTGTCCTCCTGGAGAGGGGCATGCTGGGAGGTATGGATAATGTATGATTACCAGCACCTGTGGGGAGCTAGGTAACTGATAAGAAAGGTGTCACCACAGGTGCTGGCAGGAGAGGGTCAGGTAGGCAATATTTTTTGTTATTTTATTGTGAGGAGATCAGGGTAGGGGTGCGCCCTTGTGGTATTGGGGGAACCTCCAAACACACAGCAGCCAGGAAAACACCATCAGTCCAGGATTTTCATGCATTTAGGAGTCGCTACATGAAACAAAATATAAACATAAATCCTAGTTGTCTGGGCACTAACTAAACATACCAGGTTCCCTCTCTTCGGATGGTGGGCCTTGGTGCCCCACCACAAACACAGGTATATGCACAGTACTTACAGCCAGTAATCACAGTGTCTCAGAACAGTCCTGCGCCCCATATCTCCAAGTAGTGAGGCTCTGAGCCAAACCCTGACACAGCTTATTTCAGCCTCTTACAGGTGCAGGTACTGTTACTAATTATCCTGCTATTAGGGCCTTGTGGAAGGAACCCTCCCTTCTCTCTTACATCCGTACCCCAGGACCCATTGAAGTTTTGGGTCAAGGAATGATCAATGCATTAATGTTTGCAGCCCAACATCAAGAGACCCTATTTCACAGCAAGCCCACCTAGCTTTTTGACAACTGCTTTCACATCATAATTATACTGAAAATATTATTTACTACCCGGTTTAAATCTCGCCCACCCTGTGTCGCATCTGGGGGGTGACTGGACTGAAGCTGGGGTGAAACGAAAGCTGGGTTCTTTAATAAACTTAGACTGCATAGAGAGTACTGAGTCTGTGGAGGAACCCTCACAGGGGAAGACGGAGTCCCTGGAAGACTGAATGAGCCAGGGAGTAACTGGTAAGTATGAATAGGCTCAGATTGAATAGAACAAGGACGAGGACTGCTGAGTAAGGTCACTGCAGGTAAGTACGCACTGGGTATCACTATGGTCACCACAGGAGAGGTTCACAGATGACAATAACAGCAGGTATCTGTATTTAGTGCAGATATTGATGTTAGTCTCTCTGACTGCTGACTTGAAAGCTGTAGTGAGGATGAAGCAAGGCAGTAGATAGACCAACAGGTGTAGACGATAATCAGAAAACCAGGGATTCTGATAGTGGGTGCAATGTCCTGGACTGGACACTAGAGGGAGTCAGGATGCAGGCAGAGTGGAATGCTGCAGGTGCTGAATTAGCAGAAGTACTAGGAGAGCTGCTACTCATAGGACATCATTGTACTGACTGACTTCTGGCTCCAGTCTCAGGGTATATATAGGCGGAGCGTAATTGATTGGCTGTTGCAGGATGATGTCAGAATAACCATTCCCAGATTGGCTGGTGAACTCCTGTGAATCAAACCAATATGGCCGCTCCTATGTTGGAGACACAAATGATGTTTGGTGAGCATGTGGAAAGGCCTGAGGCCTGTAACAGAGAGAAGGGCCAGCGCTGGGAGTTTGTGAACAACAAGGCCACAGGCTGTGTTCAGCAGTGCCTGTTGAGGTGATATTGCGGGAGATGCTGACCGTGTGCACCCGGCACCAGCCGGACACCGGGATGCCGCAGCGCTGACCTGGAAGATTGTCTCTGAGCAAGTCTGGCCAAGCACCTGGAGCATACTTGCCTACCCTCCCGGAATGGCCGGGAGGGTCCCGCAAATCGGGTCCCCCTCCCGGTCCCCCGGGAAGGGGGGCAAGTCTCCCGCATTTCCCTACAGCCCCGGCTCCCCCTCTCCCCGCGGTCTAAAAACGATGACTTTCGCGGGTCCGCGGGGAGGGGGCGGGGCTAAATGATTTGCGGCATTTCGCGTCATTTATAGCCCCTCCCCCCACCCACGGACCCGCAAATTGAGGCTTCAGCCCGTCATGGGGGCGGGGCTTGATGACATCACCTGTGCCCCGCCCCCAAAACCAAGTCTCTACCCGCCCCCTTTCACTCCTCTCCGGGCTTCTCCTGGAAAGGAGTATGCCAAAGTCGGCAAGTATGACCTGGAGCGGAGATAAGTATGTCTCAAACCCTGAGTCGTGACACCCTGACTCCTGTCCCTGGATGTTGGTCTCAAGCTTAAAACCATTCATCTATGAACAAAACCCCATTAGTTATGTATAAAGGTGAGTAAGCTCACTCCGGTGAGTGCTGAGCTTCCGTTCTCTCTACTTCCCTCAGAGTTTGCCACTGTGGTGTGGTATATGGCAAATGCTAGTTTCAGGGGGAATTGAAAACCCTTACGTTTAAATGGCAGATCTGTAGGAATGTGTTGATCCTGTGGGAACGGCAGCTCCGTTGACATTTTTTCGAGAATTGTAATACATAATCCCGTACCATTACATAGTTTGGGTGCATCAATGTCGCAGATGTAGAATGCAGGAGACCCCCTCTCCCCATCTAGCCCCCTCCCCTCTCACCTTTCCTAACTCTCTCCTCCAGCTCTGCACCGCAGTGCTAAGCAGGTATATGCGTGCGCGTGGGGCCCCATAGAGAGAGGGTAGATAGAAATAACTCGCCGCACTCAGAGATATTTCAACAGCAATAAAACTCGTCACAAACTGTTACCTCAATGTTTCAATTCAAGTTGTCAACATTGTTGTCAGGAATTTGCAGGTTGCATTACAATGTTAAAGTGACGGTGAGCGGCGACTTTTATTGCTGTTGAAATATCCGTGATTGACGCCAGTTATCTCTATATGGGGATTCAGGGACCTGGGAAGCTGTATCGTATCCGCTGAGTGCCCAGTGACTTCTGTGCCTAAATATTGTCAGAACCAGGATTATCTTGGGCAGTCAACCAGGCTATCCTAGAGGTATCCAACTTATCATCCATATAGGCCTTCTCAAGGGCTTGGCACTGAGCTCCAAATCTGTTATCCTGTAGAATAACTTCACCTCCTCCGTTCTTTTCAAAAGCGACCCCCTTATGAAAGCTCTAAATGCGCCCAAGACATCGCTAGAAGCTGCACCTAGATTATCGGCAAAGTAGCCACTCTACCATGCTCCAGTGCGGATCCCCGCCCATCTGTACTGGCCGGGAGGGATCTTACCACCAAGGATCACACTGAAATATGCAATCCCATCGGTGCTATAGCTCAGCACAGGCAGGGACAGGGGCTTCAGAAGGTCCCTGCGGTGTCATCTGCCAGGTGTCTGTGGGCTGAGCTGGACTTCAATGCACCGCGGCCACATCCGAGGGGGGGACCTTCTGCCAAGAGTAGCCCATTTTTAGATGGTGGTAGCTTCGGGGGCCTATATCCGCATTCCCGATTTCAGTAAATTAGGCAGAAGCACATACCCCATAGAAACCTATAGGGGATGCGGCTGTGGAGGGATCACAGTGGGTATTGGAGGTTCCTGCTGATGTCCCTACTTTATAAGGGGGGGCACTTAATATTTGTTGCTACCACAAATATACTTTGATCAATGGGCCCCTAACACAGATAATCTCTGAGCGGTAATGTCTCAGCTGCTTCAGAACCAGCGAGCGCTTATTAGCTGATCATTAATTCCTCTCACGTTCCAGGTCAGTATGTAAGTCATACAGGCAAAGCAACGAATGTCACCAAATAGCCGGCCGAGCCAGCCAGGCGTATCTACAGAAACAGGCCGTACATAATATAACACAGTGCGGCACGCTCATCACACCACACGGAACGCAACGAATGTCACCAAATAGCCGGCCAAGCCAGCCAGGTGCATCTACAGGAACAGCCCGTACATAATATAACACAGTGCGGCACACTCCACACACCACACGGAACGCAACGAATGCCACCTAATAGCCGGCCGAGCCAGCCAGGCGTATCTACAGGAACAGCCCGTACATAATATAACACAGTGCGGCACACTCCACACACCACACGGAACGCAACGAATGTCACCAAATAGCCATCCGAGCCAGCCAGGTGTATCTACCGGAACAGACCATACATAATATAACACAGTGCGGCACACTCCACACACCACACGGAACACAACGAATGTCACCAAATAGCCGGCCAAGCCAGCCAGGTGCATCTACAGGAACAGCCCGTACATAATATAACACAGTGCGGCACACTCCACACACCACACGGAACGCAACGAATGCCACCTAATAGCCGGCCGAGCCAGCCAGGCGTATCTACAGGAACAGCCCGTACATAATTTAACACAGTGCGGCACACTCCACACACCACACGGAACGCAACGAATGTCACCAAATAGCCATCCGAGCCAGCCAGGTGTATCTACCGGAACAGACCGTACATAATATAACACAGTGCGGCACACTCCACACACCACACGGAACACAACGAATGTCACCAAATAGCCGGCCGAGCCAGCCAGGTGTATCTACAGGAACAGACCATACATAATATAACACAGTGCGGCACACTCCACACACCACACGGAACGCAGCGAATGTCACCAAATAGCCGGCCGAGCCAGCCAGGCGTATCTACAGGAACAGACCATACATAATATAACACAGTGCGGCAAACTTCACACACCACACGGAACGCAACGAATGTCACCAAATAGCCGGCCGAGCCAGCCAGGCGTATCTACAGGAACAGGCCGTACATAATATAACACAGTGCGGCACACTCCACACACCACACGGAACGCAGCGAATGTCACCAAATAGCCGGCCGAGCCAGCCAGGCGTATCTACAGGAACAGACCATACATAATATAACACAGTGCGGCAAACTTCACACACCACACGGAACGCAACGAATGTCACCAAATAGCCGGCCGAGCCAGCCAGGCGTATCTACAGGAACAGGCCGTACATAATATAACACAGTGCGGCACACTCCACACACCACACGGAACGCAGCAAATGTCACCAAATAGCCGGCCAAGCCAGCCAGGTGCATCTACAGGAACAGCCCGTACATAATATAACACAGTGCGGCACACTCATCACACCACACGGAACGCAACGAATGTCACCAAATAGCCGGCCGAGCCAGCCAGGTGTATCTACAGGAACAGACCATACATAATATAACACAGTGCGGCACACTCCACACACCACACGGAACACAACGAATGTCACCAAATAGCCGGCCGAGCCAGCCAGGTGTATCTACCGGAACAGACCGTACATAATATAACACAGTGCAGCACACTCCACACACCACACGGAACGCAACGAATGTCACCAAATAGCCATCCGAGCCAGCCAGGTGTATCTACCGGAACAGACCGTACATAATATAACACAGTGCGGCACACTCCACACACCACACGGAACACAACGAATGTCACCAAATAGCCGGCCGAGCCAGCCAGGTGTATCTACAGGAACAGACCATACATAATATAACACAGTGCGGCACACTCCACACACCACACGGAACGCAACGAATGTCACCTAATAGCCGGCCGAGGCAGCCAGGCGTATCTACAGGAACAGGCCGTACATAATATAACACAGTGCGGCATGCTCATCACACCACACAGAACACAACGAATGTCACCAAATAGCCGGCTGAGGTAGCCAGGCGTATCTACAGGAACAGACCGTACATAAAATAACACATTGCGGCACACTCCACACACCACACGGAACGCAGCGAATGTCACCTAATAGCCGGCCGAGTCAGCCAGGTGTATCTACAGGAACAGCCCGTACATAATATAACACAGTGCGGCACACTCCACACAGCACACGGAACGCAACGAATGTCACCAAATAGCCGGCCGAGGCAGCCAGGCGTATCTACAGGAACAGGCCGTACATAATATAACACACTGCGGCACACTCCACACACCACATGGAACGCAACGAATGTCACCAAATAGCCGGCCGAGCCAGCCAGGCGTATCTACAGGAACAGCCCATTCATAATATAACACAGTGCGGCACACTCCACACACCACACGGAACGCAACGAATGTCACCAAATAGCCATCCGAGCCAGCCAGGTGTATCTACCGGAACAGACCGTACATAATATAACACAGTGCGGCACACTCCACACACCACACGGAACACAACGAATGTCACCAAATAGCCGGCCGAGCCAGCCAGGCGTATCTACAGGAACAGACCATACATAATATAATACAGTGCGGCACACACCACACGGAACGCAACGAATGTCACCAAATAGCCGGTCGAGCCAGCCAGGCGTATCTACAGGAACAGACCGTACATAATATAACACAGTGCGGCACACTCCACACACCAAACGGAACACACCGAATGTCACCAAATAGCCGGCCGAGCCAGCCAGGTGTATCTACAGGAACAGACCGTACATAATATAACACAGTGCAGCACGCTCACCACACGGAACGCAATGAATGTCACCAAATAGCCGGCTGAGGCAGCCAGGTGTATCTACAGGAACAGACCATACATAATATAACACAGTGCGGCACACTCCACACACCACACGGAACACAACGAATGTCACCAAATAGCCGGCCGAGCCAGCCAGGCGTATCTACAGGAACAGACCGTACATAATATAACACAGTGCAGCACGCTCACCACACGGAACGCAATGAATGTCACCAAATAGCCGGCTGAGGCAGCCAGGTGTATCTACAGGAACAGACCATACATAATATAACACAGTGCGGCACACTCCACACAGCACACGGAACGCAACGAATGTCACCAAATAGCCGGCCGAGGCAGCCAGGCGTATCTACAGGAACAGCCCATTCATAATATAACACAGTGCGGCACACTCCACACACCACACGGAACGCAACGAATGTCACCAAATAGCCATCCGAGCCAGCCAGGTGTATCTACCGGAACAGACCGTACACAATATAACACAGTGCGGCACACTCCACACACCACACGGAACACAACGAATGTCACCAAATAGCCGGCCGAGCCAGCCAGACGTATCTACAGGAACAGACCATACATAATATAACACAGTGCAGCACACTCATCACACCACACGGAACGCAGCGAATGTCACCAAATAGCCGGCCGAGCCAGCCAGGCGTATCTACAGGAACAGGCCGTACATAATATAACACAGTGCGGCGCACTCCACACACCACACGGAACGCAACGAATGTCACCAAATAGCCGGCCGAGCCAGCCAGGTGTATCTACAGGAACAGACCATACATAATATAACACAGTGCGGCACACTCCACACACCACACGGAACACAACGAATGTCACCAAATTGCCGGCTGAGGCAGCCAGACGTATCTACAGGAACAGCCCGTACATAATATAACACAGTGCGGCACACTCCACACACCACACGGAACGCAACGAATGTCACCAAATAACCATCCGAGCCAGCCAGGTGTATCTACAGGAACAGACCGTACATAATATAACACACTGCGGCACACTCCACACACCACACGGAACACAACGAATGTCACCAAATAGCCGGCCGAGCCAGCCAGGTGTATCTACAGGAACAGACCGTACATAATATAACACAGTGCGGCACGCTCCACACACCACACGGAACGCAGCGAATGTCACCAAATAGCCGGCCGAGCCAGCCAGGTGTATCTACAGGAACAGACCGTACATAATATAAAACAGTGCGGCACACTCCACACACCACACGGAACGCAACGAATGTCACCAAATAGCCGGCCGAGCCAGCCAGGCGTATCTACAGGAACAGGCCGTACATAATATAACACAGTACGGCACACTCCATACACCACACAGAACGCAGCGAATGTCACCAAATAGCCGGCCGATCCAGCCAGGCGTATCTACAAGAACTGACCCGTACATAATATAACACAGTGCAGCACACTCCACACACCATACGGAACGCAACGAATGTCACCAAATTGCCGGCCGAGCCAGCCAGGCGTATCTACAGGAACAGACAATACATAATATAACACAGTGCAGCACACTCCACACACCACACTCCACACAGCGAATGTCACCAAATAGCCGGCCGAGCCAGCCAGGCGTATCTACAGGAACAGACCATACATAATATAACACAGTGCGGCACGCTCCACACACCACACAGAACACAACGAATGTCACCAAATAGCCGGCTGAGGCAGCCAGGTGTATCTATAGGAACAGGCCGTACATAATATAACACAGTGCGGCACACTCCACACAGCACACGGAACGCAACGAATGTCACCAAATAGCCGGCCGAGCCAGCCAGGCGTATCTACAGGAACAGCCCATTCATAATATAACACAGTGCGGCACACTCCACACACCACACGGAACGCAGCGAATGTCACCAAATAGCCGGCCGAGCCAGCCAGGCGTATCTACAGGAACAGACCATACATAATATAACACAGTGCGGCGCACTCCACACACCACATGGAACGCAACGAATGTCACCAAATAGCCGGCCGAGGCAGCCAGATGTATCTACAGGAACAGACCATACATAATATAACACAGTGCGGCACACTCCACACACCACACGGAACGCAACGAAAGACACCAAATAGCCGGCCGAGGCAGCCAGGCTTATATACAGGAACAGACCGTACATAATATAACACAGTTCGGCATGCTCATCACACCACACGGAACGCAACGAATGTCACCAAATAGCCGGCCGAGCCAGCCAGGCATATATAGTAGTAGTAGTACGTTTATTTATAAGGCGCCGCAAAGTGTCCGCAGCGCCATACATAGCAAACAAAAAACAAATTACAAGGTAACGTACAGGGTTTGTTGAAAAATACAGTATAAATAGGGGTATAGCTGGTAGAACTAAAATCAGCATCAGTTCAGAAGTAGGTGTCAAAATTGTCGAGGAGACTGAAGATGAAGTAGAGGAAGGGAAGAACAGGACAGGAGCACAGGTGAGGTAATGAGGTAGGGAGAGTACGTGAGGAAGGAGGACCCTACTCATAAGAGTTAACAGACTAAAAATAGGTGGGTGGACGAACGAAAAACAATAGGATAAGTAGGAATGGAGGGGAACGGAGGCAGGATAGGAGGATCAAAAGAGGTTAGGAGGAGGGATAGGCTAGTCGAAAAAAGTGGGTTTTGAGGGAGCGCTTGAAGGAGGTAAGGGAATCAGAAAGCCTGATGGGTGGCGGGAGGTTGTTCCAGTGCAGGGGGGCAGCGCAAGAGAAGTCTTGGACACGGGAGTGGGAGGAGGTGATTAGGTGAGAGGTCAGTCGGCGGTCAGCGATGGAGCGAAGAGGACGGGAGGGAGTGTGGATAGAGATCAGTGAAGAGAGGTAGGGAGCTGTGGAGGAGGAGAGAGCCTTGTAGGTGGTGTTGAGGAGTTTAAAGAGAACTCAGAAAGGAATGGGGAGCCAGTGAAGAGATAAACAGAGGGGGGAGGCGGAGGTAGAGCGGCGGGAGAGGAAGATGAGCCTAGCAGCAGCGTTAAGAATGGATTGGAGAGGTGCGAGGCAGGTGAGAGGTAGCCCAGAGAGAAGGATGTTGCAGTAGTCAAGGCGGGAGATGACAAGAGAGTGAATGAGAATTTTGGTCGCGTCAGTGGAGAGGAATGGTCTGATGCGTGAGATGTTGCGTAGGTGAAAGCGGCAAGACTGTGAGAGAGTACGAATGTGGGGGGTGAAAGAGAGGGAGGAGTCAATGATGACACGAGGCAGCGCGTTTGGTCGATGGAGGTGATCTCGGTTTCACCAATGCTGATGGAGATAGTGGGAGAAGAGGGGATGTTCGGGGGATGGAAGATTAGAAGTTCAGTTTTAGCCATGTTTAGTTTCAGGAAGCGTTGGGTCATCCAGGCTGAGATGGCCGTGAGGCATTCGGAGACCTTGGACAGGAGTGATGGGGATAAGTCGGGGGAGGAGAGATAGATTAGGGTATCATCAGCATAAAGGTGGTAATGAAAACCATAGGAGCTGATGAGGGTGCCCAGAGAGGTGGTGTAGAGGGAGAAGAGGAGAGGGCCAAGGACTGACCCTTGGGGAACACCGACTGGCTGCGGGGTAGTAGAAGAGGAGGAGCTCGGAGTGGAGACGGAGAAAGAGCGATCAGAGAGGTATGAGGTGAACCAGGAGAAGACCGTGCCAGTGATGCCAAAGGAGCAGAGGGTGTTGAGCAGGAGAGGGTGGTCAACAGTGTCAAAGGCAGCCGACAGATCAAGCTGGATGAGGATAGAGAAGAGGCCTTTGGATTTAACCGATAGTAGATCGTTAGTGACTTTGGTCAGGGCAGTTTCAGTGGAATGTAAAGGGCAGAACCCGGATTGGAGGGGGTCTAGAATGGAGTTAGCAGTAAGGTGGCTTAGGAGATGATTATAGGTCAGACGTTCTAGTAGCTTGGAGGCAAAAGGGAGGAGGGAGATGGGCCTGTAGTTTAATGGAGAGGTGGGGTCCAGATTTGTTTTTTTTTGAGAATTGGGGAGACAAGAGCGTGTTTGAAGGAGGAAGGGAAGATCCCAGAGGATA
Source organism: Crinia signifera (assembly GCF_055691185.1). NCBI lineage: Eukaryota > Metazoa > Chordata > Amphibia > Anura > Myobatrachidae > Crinia > Crinia signifera. Next base: position 14,454,163 of record NC_139223.1, read on the forward strand.
GGGAAAGATTAAAGAGGTGAGCCAGGTGAAAGCAGACTGACGGACTGAGGCGACGGATAATATTGGAGGGGATAGGATCAAGCGGGCAGGTGGAGGGAGAAGCGGATTGAAGGATAGAGTGGACTTCAGCAGCATTGGTGGGGTAAAATGAGGACAGGGGTTGGAAGGAGGGGAGTGGAGATGTAGGAGGGGAGGAGGGAGAGGGTGAGGTCATGGCAGCAGTGATGGCAGTCCTGAGAGAGGAGATTTTGCTTGCAAAGTAGGTAGCAAAATCAGCAGCTACGATGGAGGACGGAAGAGCTGCAGGAGGGGGGGGGGGGGGGGGGAGAGCAAGGAGTTGAAGGTGGCGAAGAGCCTGCCGGGATTGGATGATTGGGAAAGGATGAGGGACTTAAAGTAGGATTCCTTGGCCAGAGCAAGGGCAGAGCTGAAGGAGGAAAGAATGAATTTGAAATGGAGATAATCCGCAAGGGAGCGTAATTTCTTCCAGGAACAGACCGTACATAATATAACAGTGCGGCACACTCCACACACCACATGGAACGCAACAAATGTCACCAAATAGCCGGCCGAGCCAGCCAGGCGTATCTACAGGAACAGACCGTACATAATATAACACAGTGCGGTACGCTTATCACACCACACGGAACGCAAAATAAAGAGAGGAACAAACAGACCCCCTGTATACCAACCATAATTGGATCTCTAAACATGGGCAAAAGCCCCCTCTGGCCAACAGGAGCATAAATAGAAACAGAACCCATTCCACTATACAACATAACAAAAAGTAAATACTGCAGGACCCCCCGCACTTATAGAACTAACCTTACAGAAGCCCCAAGGCAAAAAGCACTAATGGTAAATATTTTGCCATCATTGCTCTGCAGCGGCAACATGTGATAGTTTGCGACCCCCCCGAATAACTCTTGGTCACGGCGGACGGGGATGTTGGGTGGTTACGTTACCATTCGCTGGTTCTCCTACAGCAGGTTCTGAGGCATAGGAGAATGTGCCGTAGAGTCTTCAGAACCCACTGCCTACACCATAGCCGGCTCTTATTCACCTATTCTTTACACTCTCTCCAATTACTGCCCCATCTCTCTCCTCCCTTTGCCTCCAAACTCCTTGACCACATTGGGGCAGATGTACTAACCCCCCCCCCCTTTGCGCTTCTGAAATAACGTCCCGCTTCTCCTGAATAACGAGGAGAAGCGGGCACTCGTTATGGGGAGATGTATTAACATCCCCCATGCCGATAAGGAGAGCCGTTATCCCCAGCGTTAACGGCTCTCCTTATCAGCTCCCTCGCCGCCCCGCACATGTGCACTCGCCGTCGCCCCCCCTGCTCGGCTTACTGGGCATGCGCGAGATCTCGCTAAAACCGCGAGATCTCCAGCGCAGCCCAAGCCAGACGCAGGGCTAGCATTGTCCCCATAGTGGGGGAGGACAACGCTAGCCCTGAGCTGGCGAAGCGGCCGGGGCGAATTAACGCCTTGAAGGCTGTTAATACATCACCCTGGCCGTTAATCCCTGGGGGGAATTGCAGGGACAGCCCCGCCGAGCGTAACTCGGCGGGCTGTCACTAGCGCACGTTAGGTGCGCTAGTAATACATAAGCAAAATCGTAATCCCCCCCAATTAACCAGCGTTAAGTGCATTTTTGCACTTAACGCTGGTTGATACATCTGCCCCATTGTCTCCAACTGCCTGATCGCCTTACTGACTGCTGGACCCATCCCAGTCTGGCTTCCGTCCACTCCACTGACACTGTCCTTACATAAATCTGACAATAGTATCCTGGTGCCTGTGCTCTATTAGGGCGAGCCTTGGTAAGAGGGTGCTGCTACAGTGGCGAGTGGTCCAAGCTCGTGGTAAGGGTAAATTCACTGGCGCCACATGACACCTGCCCCTGCCCCCAATTCGTTATGGTATATTAGATCTACAATGTCTAGGGCTGCAGTAAAAAGGTTGACAGTCAAAAGGTCACTTTTTTTTTTTTTTTTTAGTGTCTATGTCAACATAGGTCAGTATGGACACCGCCTAAGTGCACCGCGTCCCTTTGCATTGGCTCGCTACGCTCAGAACACTATTATATTCTCCCACCATGTAGGGTATGAAATACCGCCTGTCGACACATGTCGGCTCATTAAAAAAAAAACTTTGGTACTTATGTATTATCTGGACTCCCATGTTAAATGCACCCCATTTTTTCATACCCCTACTATCCAACTACGCATGGAGTTGATGTTATATAGTGTGGCGAGCGCAGCGAGCCACCGTGCCCGAAGCGTGGTGAGCGCAGCGAGCCCCGCGAGGGGACGCGGTCTCATAAGAAAAATGGGAGTCCAGATATTACATAAGTACCAAAACTTTTTTACTATGTCGACCTTTTGGCTGTCCCCCAATAGTGGACAACCGTCTGACTGTTGACCTAGACACTGTAGATCTAATGACTGCACCCCTCCAATTCGCCAATCTCCGTGCCGGATAGACTGACTTTTATCTGCAGAGGGGGGTAAAAATCATTGGCGAGTGACCATCGAATGTTTTTTCCTCTGTGCGTGGGAGTGGGAGTGTTAGCGTCCACATCCGCTCGCATCGTGTCGTGGGGAGCGGGCATTCAGCGTGGGAGGGGGGTTAACGTGCTCGTTAGGCAGGGAATATACGCAGTCTGCAGGTCTGAATAACCCCCCAACTTTCCTCCAACCATCGGACTTATTTTGGTTGGTTGGACTGGAGATCTGGAACTGGATGGGAGAAAATGACAATCAGCAATTTGCACCTAAATACCCCAAAAATACAAAAAGTTTTGTTCTGTGAAGTTGGTTAGAACGGTTTGATTTATACACCCCCGGGGGCCAAATGTGGGAGAATCGGGAAGGGAGAGATTTCACCTTTTTTTTTTTAAGTGGCATCGGCAACATCCATCTGGATTTGCCATGTAAATGATTGCTGCTTTAAGAAATGGGAAAAATCTCCCCAAATCTCTCCCTTTCTGATTCTCTCACCCTATTACATTGGGCCCTCTCACCCTATTACATTGGGCCCTCTCACCCCATTACATTGGGCCCTCTCACCCCATTACATTGGGCCCTCTCACCCCATTACATTGGGCCCTCTCACCCCATTAGATTGGGCCCTCTCACCCTATTACATTGGGCCCTCTCACCCTATTACATTGGGCCCTCTCACCCTATTACATTGGGCCCTCTCACCCTATTACATTGGGCCCTCTCACCCTATTACATTGGGCCCTCTCACCCTATTACATTGGGCCCTCTCACCCTATTACATTGGGCCCTCTCACCCCATTAAATTGGGCCCTCTCACCCTATTACATTGGGCCCTCTCACTCCATTGCATTGGGCCCTCTCACCCTATTACATTGGGCCCTCTCACTCCATTACATTGGGCCCTCTCACCCTATTACATTGGGCCCTCTCACTCCATTACATTGGGCCCTCTCACCCTATTACATTGGGCCCTCTCACCCCATTACATTGGGCCCTCTCACTCCATTACATTGGGCCCTCTCACCCTATTACATTGGGCCCTCTCACCCCATTAAATTGGGCCCTCTCACCCTATTACATTGGGCCCTCTCACTCCATTGCATTGGGCCCTCTCACCCTATTACATTGGGCCCTCTCACTCCATTACATTGGGCCCTCTCACCCTATTACATTGGGCCCTCTCACTCCATTACATTGGGCCCTCTCACCCTATTACATTGGGCCCTCTCACCCCATTACATTGGGCCCTCTCACTCCATTACATTGGGCCCTCTCACCCTATTACATTGGGCGCTCTCACCCTATTACATTGGGCCCTCTCACCCTATTACATTGGGCCCTCTCACCCTATTACATTGGGCCCTCTCACCCTATTACATTGGGCCCTCTCACCCTATTACATTGGGCCCTCTCACCCTATTACATTGGGCCCTCTCACCCCATTAAATTGGGCCCTCTCACCCTATTACATTGGGCCCTCTCACTCCATTGCATTGGGCCCTCTCACCCTATTACATTGGGCCCTCTCACCCTATTACATTGGGCCCTCTCTCCCTATTACATTGGGCCCTCTCACCCTATTACATTGGGCCCTCTCACCCTATTACATTGGGCCCTCTCTCCCTATTACATTGGGCCCTCTCTCCCTATTACATCGGGCCCTCTCACTCCATTGCATTGGGCCCTCTCACCCTATTACATTGGGCCCTCTCACCCTATTACATTGGGCCCTCTCACCCTATTACATTGGGCCCTCTCACCCCATTACATTGGGCCCTCTCACCCTATTACATCGGGCCCTCTCACCCTATTACATCGGGCCCTCTCACCCCATTACATTGGGCCCTCTCACCCTATTACATCGGGCCCTCTCACCCTATTACATTGGGCCCTCTCACCCCATTACATTGGGCCCTCTCACCCTATTACATCGGGCCCTCTCACCCTATTACATCGGGCCCTCTCACCCCATTACATTGGGCCCTCTCACCCTATTACATTGGGCCCTCTCACCCTATTACATTGGGCCCTCTCACCCTATTACATTGGGCCCTCTCACCCTATTACATTGGGCCCTCTCACTCCATTGCATTGGGCCCTCTCACCCTATTACATTGGGCCCTCTCACTCCATTGCATTGGGCCCTCTCACCCTATTACATTGGGCCCTCTCACCCTATTACATTGGGCCCTCTCTCCCTATTACATTGGGCCCTCTCACTCCATTGCATTGGGCCCTCTCACCCTATTACATTGGGCGCTTCATCTGAACAACGGATTTGTCCATTCTCTGAGGTTTGGGAGCAAATTGCTGATTGTCGTTGCTCCCATCCAGCACCAGATTGGTTGGAGGTAAGTACGTCTGCATTAGGGGCTCTGGGGGTCATACTGGTTGGCTCAGAATATGGCGAAGTCGACCCTGTTCCGATGTTTGGTATATTATGCGCAGGTCCCCTTTGCGAACGGCTTTGGAGACTGGCATATTCACCGAGCTGTTTCGCAAGGATCGTGGCGAACGGCGGCAGGGACTGGGGCCGCCCATGGGAACGTGGGCAGAACAATGTCTGCCAAGGGCACCACAGGACATTATCGGCCCGCCCGGTCTTCCTCCCGGGGCCCACAAATAAATATCAGTTATAACTGACTTTTATTTGCAAAGCCGGGAGAAATCATTCTCAGCTTACCGAGCCAACCAGAATGACCCCCTCTGTGTAGTGTGAATACCTCTCACTTGTGCTTGGAATGTGTGTAAATTCCGATACAACTGAATTTATTGCTTGTGTGAGAACATGTTTTTTCTGGTTGTGTGCTGCCACCTACTGGGCAGTATCTGATATTACAATGCCAGGATTTTATGGCTCTCAAGGAAAGGCAGGTGAGGCCTCCATACACTGGTAATATTTGGCACAATCTCACCTGATTCCAACAGATCGGGCCGAGAAATCAGGCGATATCGGGCCAAATGGCATGTGTTTGACATCTGCTCTGACCCGATGCGCAGTCCCGCACGCATTGGTTTGGAGTCGGAGGTGGGATTTGCTGCGCACAAGATAAATCGTATGTGCAGCCGTCAGTGGCAGGTGCTTTATAGAACCCGTGATTTATCGCATCCGACTAGCCATTAACTGCCCCGGCAACTCCCCGGGAGTCCTTTTACGAAACGGTCGACATGAGTTTTTCATGATTTTTTAAAACCGGCTTGTTCTTACTTCAACATCCATGTCGCCATAGCGGGAGAATATAATAGTGTGCCGAGCGCAGCGAAACATGAAAGATACGCGTTACACTAATTGGGGGCACATGTCGACACAAAAAATTGTGAAAAACTCATGTCGGCCTTTTGACCCTATCAACATTTTCACCCTGTCGACCTTTCAAGTGTCGACTTTATGACCCAGTTGATTTTTTAACCTGTCAACATATTGCATGTCAACTTTTTGGGTTCGGCCTATTGACACTGTCTATCTAATAAACCGCACCCATTACAGTGAGGCCTATTTGTTAGCATTATTTTTACTAAGAAAATTTGAAAATTTGTGTATTCACATTATTTTAGTATTAGCAAATTAGCAACACCGCCAGAGTGTAATCCCACCATTGATAAATCTGCAAATGGAATGATTCCCCAGTGTGTGCAGTCTGAGCGTAGCTCACGACTTACTCAGTGGCTGTGATAGGATCAGGCTGATCGGGGGCGGAGCTGACATCACATGACTTCCCCTCACACACCTGGCCACGCCTGCATACCTCCCAACTGTCACGATTCCGTCGGGACAGTCCCGATTTTCGGGTCCTGTCCCGACGTCCCACCCGCGGCAGGCATTGTCCCGCTGCGGGGGGTGGCAGTTGGGAGACCCCCCAATCTAGTAGAATAGACGCTGTGCGCATGCGCACAGCGTCTATTCTCGTATGAAAATGAGGTCGCGACTAATTAGCATAAGCCGCGCCCTCATTTGCATACGCCCCGCCCCCTTTTCGGACGCTCGCGCGGCTTCGCCGCGCGAGCGTCCCTATTTCCTCCAGCCAGAAGTTGGGAGGTATGCGCCTGCGTATTACCTGACACTCCCAGATAACAGCCGCTCACCATGTAATGATTCCCCAGTGTGTGCAGTCTGTGTGTAGCTCACGACTTACTCAGCGGCTGTGATAGGATCAGGCTGATCGGGGCGGAGCTGACGTCACATGACTTCCCCTCACACACCTGGCCACGCCTGCGTATTACCTGACACTCCCAGATAACAGCCGCTCACCATGTAATGATTCCCCAGTGTGTGCAGTCTGTGCATAGCCCAGGACTTACTCAGCGGCTGTGATAGGATCATGCTGATCGGGCGGAGCTGACATCACATGACTTCCCCTCACACACCTGGCCACGCCTGCATTATCCCTGACACTCCCAGATAACAGCCGCTCACCATGTAATGATTCCCCAGTGTGTGCAGTGTGTGCATAGCCCAGGACTTACTCTGCAGCTGTGATAGAATCAGGCTGATCGGGGGCGGAGCTGATGTCACATGACTTCCACTCACACACCTGACCACACCTGCGTATTACCTGACACTCCCAGATAACAGCCGCTCACCATGTAATGATTCCCCAGTGTGTGCAGTGTGTGCGTAGCCCAGGACTTACTCAGCGGCTGTGATAGAATCAGGCTGATCAGGGGCGGAGCTGACGTCACATGACTTCCCCTCACACACCTGGCCACACCTGCGTATTCCCTGGCACTCCCAGATAACAGCTGCTCACCATGTAATGATTCCCAGTGTGTGCATACTTGCTTATCCTCCTGGAATGGCCGTGAGGCTTCTGAAATCGTGTTCCCCTCCCTGTCCCCCAGAAGGGTGGCCAAGCCTCCCGCATGCTGGTGGAACCCCCGCCTCCCCATGCAACTACTACGTCCGGGGGCAAAATTCCATAATTCACAGTTCTGGAGAGTTTGGAGAGGAGGCGGGGCAAATCGCATCATTTTAGACCCATCCCCTCCATGAAGAGCCACAAATCATGGCAATTACTATAGCGGGGCGGGGCTTGATGACATCAGGCTACGCCCCTAGAAGTCCCTCTGAAGAAACCCGGAGAGAAGAAATGAAAAGTAGGTAAGTGTGAGTTTCAGGTAAACCTTAAGGCCCCCATACACTAGCCGATTTTGGTCAGATTTCGGCCAGATCAGTCGGATCTGGCCGAAATCGGACCAAAATCGGCTAGTTTTGATGTCCCCTCAGATCCGATGCGCGGTTCTGTGCGCATCGGATCTGCGTCGGGTGGTCGGACCTGCTGCACGTCCGACCATCCAACTTGGGACCTAGTGGGGCGGCGCGGTGGTGGAGGGAGCAGGGGGGTCTGGGGACACTGCGGGGGACACAGGCAGCATAGAGCCGGGCAGGGGGAGCCGGGAGCTGTCAGTACGGAATAAAAAAAAAAAGCCCATACAATGAATGGGCGGCCTGTGATTGGCTGAGCGCTCTCTCAGCCAGTCAGCAATTGGCTGAGAGAGCGCTCAGCCAATCACAGGCTGCCCATTCATTGTATAGCCTTTTTTTTCTAGCACTGACAGCTCCCGGCTCCCTCTGCCCAGCTCTATGCCGCCTGTGTCCCCCGCAGCGTCCCCAGCCCCCCCTGCTCCCACCAGCAGCCCTGCTCTGTAGCCCCCCCCCCCCCCCTGCTCCCCGGGTTTTTTACATGTGATAAATCGAGACGATTTATCACATGTAAAAAATGGCACATCAAGTGCCAATCTAATCAAGCTCCCCCGGGGAGCAGCCGGGGAAGCTCAGGGGGAAGTCTGGGGCGACTTGTCCTAAGGACAAGTCGCCCTAGTGTATGGGGGCCTTTAGTTGGGAGTAGAATGTCGCACAGTGCACAGTTGAGGGGGCGTGTCATGCTCCACCCAAAGGGTGTGTATTAGCAAGTATTGATAATAATGTTGCTGCCTGTAATCTTGGATTTGTTTGTTTGCAGCTACTTGCTTTGATATTTATTTTTTTCTCACTCAGCACAATATACATGATAATAAAAGTGCTGCCTGTGCAATAAATTCCAAATGCTATTTTACCTTGTGTGAATTCTCATGTTTATAATCCTCTCTTGGTAAAACATGGATTTTAAAACTTTGTATGGTCATTGTTGTGTTTAACTAAAGAAAACGACTGAAGGAAAAAAAGAAGACTATTTGTGGGTCACTCTTGAAATGTGTGTAACGGCGTATATAATAAAACATAACTTTTATTGAAAATGTATTTTAAGAAACATATTGGACGATTCAGGCCAGTTTTATTAAACCAACGTTTGTTTTCCAGTCTTTGCAGTGAGCTTTGGAATATGTGAGCTACGCACTGGAAGTTTGCAGTTTGCAGTTTGCAGTGAGCTTGTAAATATACGCTATACTGTATATACGCTGGTTCAAAAATGGAACCAATTGTTGATGTGTGCCTAGTGAAGCTAAAAGCTTAATTACCTAGGGCTCGTCAGAGGCAATTGGTGGTATTTATATCATGGGTTAAATTCCTCGATCAAGACTGTTAATGTAGTTGTGTTTAGCATATGGTATAAAACATCAAAAGGTTGTAGGTAGCAGGAAATTTCGGTACTTGTGTAGTTTCACTGCTCCCGATGTATCGGATGCGATATCGGCCGATATCTCAGATGCGATCCGAAGCGATTTTTTACCTGTTCATACCCCCACTATCCACTAGTTGATTTCATATAGTGTGGCGAGCCACCGAGCCTGAAACGTGGCGAGCGGAAGCGGATTACTGCGCTCGCCACACTATATAAAATCAACTCCATGCGTAGTGGATAGTGGCGTTATGAACAGGTCAAAAATCGCTTTGGATCGCATCGATATATCGACCGATATCACATCTGATCTATCGGCCGATGTCGCATCCGATATATCGGGCGCCGTTAAACTACACAAGTACCGAAATTTCTGTCAGTATGATATACCTGTATGCTGCTAAGTACGTAACACCAGAGATCATGTGAAATGCACATTAGTTGGTAATGCAGAGAACTATTGCATAGATAGAATAAATAACAATTTGTATCAAACTCTGTTAGATGCACAAGAGCAAATGGCAACAGAGTAATGGTTTAACTCTCTAATGCCCCTTTCCCACTGCAGCCTTAAAACGGTATATTGCCGATTTTTGAGGGCAAAATACCGTTTAAGGCTGCAGTGGGAAAGCGCCAGAGTTGAAATACCGTTTAAAGTTAAACGGTATTTCAACCCGTTTTCAAAGCAGAGTCCTACACGGCTAAATAACGTTTAAGAGGCCGTGGGAATGCCTCTTAAACGTTATTTAGCCTCCAGGCAGTCCCAGTGCCTGATGAGAACTACGGTAGTAGTTCTCACTTTGTGCATGTGTAATGTTTGCACGTGCATACTAATGAGCCGCTAATTACATATGCGCATATGTAATGAGCGGCTCATTAGTATGCACGTGCACTCATTACATATGCGCAAAGTGAGAACTACTAGGTCTCATCAGGCACTGGGACTGCCTGTACCCCGCATGGACCCTGCAATGACCCCCGCTGCCTCCCCACTGCCCACAGGTAAGTACAAGGGGAGGGGAGGTGGGGGCACAGGGCAGGTACGGGGGTTAGGCACTATTTACACGGGGGGGGGGGGGATTAGGCACTCTTTACACTGGGGGAAGGGGGGGGTTAGGCACTCTACATTATACACGGTTCACTGCAATGGGAATGGTACTTAAATGGTATTTAAAACGGTAATCTGCTGCAGTGGGAATGCTAATACCGTTTTAAATACCTCGGCCTTTTGGCTAAGATCAAGTGTAGTATCTGTTCTTATCAGTGGGTATGGACTGGCCTCTGGCAGAGAATAGAGAAAGGTTGGACTGAGTAGCTGCTCTGATGGGCGGAGGGTGTGGGACCCCTCTGTTTTTTCCCGGGAGCAGTGAAAAGTCTCACTGAGTATCTTCACCTCTGCCTTTGGTAGGAGGTGTTGTTTCCGTAAATCCACTGGTAAGAGGAGGGGAGAAACACTGGGCCTAGTAGTTTGACTCTCCTGACGGGGTTTGTAGCCCCCGAAGGATGAGCAGTGAAAGGCTCAGTCTAGTATCCATTCCCAGGGAGCGGAGAAAAGCTGAGACCGAGTAGATTGGTCCAGGTTGGGGCTGGCCCCCATCCTGGGCAAAGCGAAAAGCTCAGCCTAGTATCTTAACCCTGGGAGCGGAGAAACACTGGGACTAAGTAAATTGCTCTTCCGAGGGGGGTGCAGCCCCTAAGGGAGTCTTTCGAAAAGCCCAGTGGAGTACCCATTCCCATGCCGGGGGCTGGAAAATGCCTGCTGGTGAGACGGAGAAAAACTTGGTCGGACGCTGATTGGTCGGCTGCCTGGAGCCCGAGGCTGCACTGTGCCCCCGGGGTAACCCGGGGGTGCCTGATTTGCACTGGTGATGTCCAGCACCATGCACTGAATGGCACCTGCACCGCGCACTTCCCTCTAGGTTAGGCTACACGTCCTTACCTCGTCCTTTTGGATGGGGTAGGACAATTTTTCACACCCCCACCCCGGCCTTCTGGCTAGGGCCTCTTTTTATTTATTTCTTTGATTTGCACTTTTGAGCACTTCACGTTTTTCGTTAGTTTGTCACGTTTTTTTGATTTGGGTAGTGCGGCTGTCCCTAACAGGCCTTCCGTTCCCCAAACGTGGCTGGGACTCTTCACCTTTTGGGGAGAGTCCCGGTCCCCTCGAGGGCAACCCCGAGCCGCAAGGCGGAGGGAAGCCTAAGCGGGTCTCTCCAAACCTTCGGGTGCGGAGGACCCACCGTCCAAAACCCTTCCGGGGGTGGAGGAAAAGCGGGTCTCTCTGAGCTTTGGCGAAGAGGACCCACCGATCCCTTTTTTCCCTTCCTCGGCCTTATGGTTGAGGGGGGTTAGGGGAACCATGGGGCCTTTCTCCTTTGGGAGAGGGCCCACACGTTCGTACGGCTGCCCCCTTTGCACGTGTTTAGGCACAGCACTGGTGGTGGTGGGAGCACACCTCGGGCTCCCTGAGTTTCTTCAAACTCAATACCGTTTTAAATACCATTTAAGATTACCAGTACTTTAAACTAGTCTGCAGTGGGAAAGCAGCATAATTCAAGCCCTGACTTGTTATGCGGTGTTAGGGCCCCCATACATTAGGCCGACTTGTCCAAGGGACAAGTCGGACCCAATTCTCCTGCGAGCCGCCCGGCAGCTCCCCGGGAGGCTCACATACAATTTGGCACTTGATGTGCCATTTTTTACATGTGATAAATCACATGCGATTTATCACATGTAAAAAAACCAGGGGAGCTGCAGGGCGGTGAGGAGCAGAGGGGCGGGCAGTGGCTATGCCAGTGAGGATCAGGCGGGGGGAAGCAGCGGCTCTGCGCCAAATGCAGGGGGGGTTTGCCTGTGACAGTGGGGTGGGCAGCGGTAATCATCAGTGTGTGCAGTGCAGGGCAGCAGCGGCTCTGAAATGAGTGCCCGGCGAGGGCAACAGCAGGGGGTGCCGGTGACAGTGGAGCGGGCGTCGTTGATCAGTGTGTGCACTGTAGCACCGCAGCTGACGGGCAGCGGCGGCTATTACAACTTTAAAATAACGTGTCAAATGACTGTCAGGTTTTTGATTGATTGGCTGAGATAGAGCACTCACAGCCAATCAGCGGCCTCCTTCCAAGCATCCGCTGATTGGCTGAGAGTGCTCTATCTCAGCCAATCAGAAGCCGAACAGTCATTTGATATGTTATTTCAAAGTTTCAGGTACAAGGTACAAGAGACAGCATAGACAGCATAGACAGCCAGGGACACTGACAACTCTGCCGGACCTTGGTAAACAGAGGGGGTGGCCAATATGAGGGACTTGTGGCCAGACCCCTCCTTATGACATATTCATGTTCCTGTGTGTACAGGTTCATGGTATCCCTATAACAGTCTCACACATCAGTCGTGTTTCTGCGGCTGATAACTCTGCTCCCAGCAGCTGATTATTGATATTATGCTTACTGTGTACACTGACCATTATTAAGACCATCTATGTATATAAAAGGCTCCTTACCTCCTATGAAGGGAAGTACCGTCAGTGACCACTAGAGGCCACTCAACGGACCAATTTACTCCTTAACTGAAAGTGAAATCAATTTTTGCAGGGAGACTGATCTGTTTCAAACTAGCTGGATATGGGGCGAGATGTACTAAGCCTTGAAAAGTGATAAAATGGAGAGTGATAAACCACTAGCCAATCAGCCCACAACTGTCAATTTACAAACCCAGCCATTAGCATGGCAGTTAGGAGCATACTTGCCGACATTTATTATCTCTTCTACAGGAGATGCCTGTAGAGGAGACTTTCACCGGGACCCGCACAAAGAGGCCCGGGCTGGTTATTGCCGGGAGGATGGACCCTATGACTAATCTGTGCAGGCTTCAGCCAAATCCGCCTGGAAAATGAGGACTATTACGGCTGAAGTCGTAGCCGGATTCTCCAGTAGGAATGATAGTACATTTGCTGATCAGATAGAACTCTATGGCTATATAAGGCTGAGTCCCATCGATGGTGTATTCATTCATACAGACCAATTCGGCTGACATTGCTGTTCATAAAAATGGCAAATCAGACAAATTCGGCCGTTGAAAATTTGCCGGTCACCGGGTCCCGGGCGTATTTCACATTGAATGGGTACATTTGTACCCATTTGCTCAGTAAATTTACCCCTATGTGTCACGACAGTATCTTTTTCTCCGATATTTTCATTACGCAAATATAAAAATTTCATTAAGAGCCAGAGGAGAGAACCCAAATTCCATATTTTATTCATAGCCTCCCCTGTCTGTGCCCTCAGCCAATCTTATATGTAACAGTAATTATAAAAGTAGAAAAATGACATTGGAAACATGAGACGGTAAGGAATGAGGGACTGGTGAGTGGGGGGGCTCCATAACCCCCAACCACGGACACAGAGGAGGGGCCAGAAGCTTCATTGTAGGGAGTTTTTCCTCCTCTCAACATCTTCCCTATAATAGAAGGAAAAAGGTATAATTATATTGTTAGCAAACATGGCGCCCATATATACATATTGTCACTCTGCTATTCCTGCGCTACTCTCATACTCGCTGGGCTGTTCACTCCAGAGGGGGTGGAGACAGAGCTGGAGCAGGGAAGCACCCCCCAGGCGTGGCATTGCCTGTTCGGGGCAGGCCGCTGACATCAGAATATGTCAGCACCTGCTCCATATTCGTCGATCAGCGGTGGAAATAAAAGATAGATTTGACGGACTTTTATAACCGAAGGGGAGAAAAATAATTTGATGGACTGATTTTTCTCCGCTAATGGGCCCTACACACATAGTGATGTGTGTGGGGCCCATTAACTATATTAACTGATAATAAATTGTGTAGATCTGGTTCATGAATTAATCAATGCATTTAAGCCTGCAGCCCCCTCCAATCAAACATTGCCTGGAATCAAACATTGATGTGATAGCTATGTGTATTGTAGCCATTTTCAGCGATAGTGTTAGGACCTGCAGAAAAGTGGGGTCCCGTGAAGGGGGCTGCAGGCTTAAATGCATTGATCAATTCATTAACCAAATCTCCACTTTTTATTATCAGTTACTTTAGTGTGTACAGAGCCCCTATAATGTCTGTTTAAACAATGTGGTCACAAGCCATAGGGCACCCCAAAACTAGGAAAGGTGAGTGCCGATGTTTAGTGTATATATTGTTTATTAGATTAATTTTTAAATGAGTCTTATTGTGGTCACATTCTCTCATGCACCATGTTTTAACTAAGATTCCATAGCTTATGTTAACCATTTCCCTAGATGATTAGTGACCGGTGTGTTGGTAACTGCTCACCTATAAAAGCATAGTCTGCTGTGAACTTAAGACCAGATAGCATGCCTGGTATCAAACATTGATGTGATAGCTATGTGTATTATAGCCATTTTGAGCGATAGTGTTAGGACCTGCTGAAAAGTGGGGTCCCGTGAAGGGGGCTGCAGGCTAAAATGCATTGATCAAATTATGAACCTAGGGCCTTATTCTAGTTCATCTTTCTGACAAAATCCTTCTTAGATGGACAAAACCATGTGAACTGCAGGTGGGGCAGATGTAACATGTGCAGAGAGAATTAGATTTGGGTGGAGTTTTACTTCAAAGTGAGATCTATATTGCAGTGTAAAAATAAAGCAGCCAGTATTTACCCTGCACAGAAACAAAATAACTCTCCCAAATCTAATTCTCTCTGCACATTTTAAATCCGCCCCACCTGCAGTGCACATGGTTTTGTACATCTAAGAAGGATTTTGTCAGAGTGAACTAAAATAACCCCCCAAATCTCTCGTTCGAGAGTCCTTATAAGGGCCTCTTATTCTCACAAATGGTTATACCTACATATAGACAAGTTATTGGAATAATTAAAAAAGGACGGATAGTTGGTGCCCCCTTTGGAGAGCTATATTACTTAATCGCTCATATTCATACCTTTAAAAAGTCTGCTGACAGCTCCATGTATTTAGGTGAGTCTGATACACGGTTTCTCGAAGCCCACAGTATATTTCTAGTAGCTGTCTTTTTTTTTTAAATAAAACTTTAATGTCATTTAAGTCATTAATAGGTTCCCAGCTATATCATAACCTATTTATGCATACTATTCTTATGAATATTAGTTTATTATATTCAGATTATAAAGTGCGTGTGGCGGGATTTAACCTCTATTAAGTGAATGGAAGGTACTTATTAGGGTGGCCAATCCCAGGATCGGGATCGGCGGGATCCCGGGATTTGGCCCCCAAAATGCTGGGATTTCAATCCCGGGATTGGAGTTTCCAATCCCGGGATTTCGGGATTAGACTGCGCATGCGCGCAGTCTAATGCCGGGCAGCGTCTGAGCATTGCTCAGACGCTGCCCGACTTCTCCCGGCAGCACTGCGCAGCGTGACCTCTCAGCGTGAGATCAGAGGTCACGCTGCGCAGAAAGAGGTCGCGCCCGGCATTGTAATGCCGCACCGCCCGCCCAGCCAGCGCACCCACCCAGACAGCCAACGCCTCCACCCGCTCGACCGCCCGCCCAGCCAGCCAGCGCATCCACCCGCCCACCCAGCCAACACGCCAGCCCGCACCCAGCGACATTGACGACCCGTCCACCACCCAGCAACCCCTCAAAATGTGAGTAATTTTGGGGCAGTCTTTTTATTGGGAAAGCCAATCCCGGGAATCTCGGGATTGAGCATTTTTCAATCCCGAATCCCGGGATTGAAAAAATGCCCCGGGATTGGCTTCCCTAGTACTTATGTATTATCTGGGCTCCCATGTTAAATGCACCCCATTTTTTCATACCCCTACTATCCAATTACGCATGGAGTTGATTTTATTTAGTGTGGTGAGCGCAGCGAGCCACCGTGCCCGAAGCGTGGCGAGCGCAGCGAGCCCCGCAAGGGTATGCGGTGTCATAAGAAAAACGGGAGCCAAGATATTACATAAGTACCGAATGCAATGATCTAAATCAGGGGTCCTCAAACTATTTTGCTATGGGACCCCATCAGACAATAAAAATAATGTCAGGACCCCACCAAGTGACTGCAGAAGGTCATCACATCACATGGCAGCATTGTGGAGGCACAGAGTGATGGGAGGAGTCTTAAGGTGCCCGTACTATACTTACCGACTTTTTGAAACTCCTCTCCGGGAGAAGCCCGGAGAGGAGTGAAAGGGGGGCGGGAAGAGGCTTCAGTTTGGCTGATGTCACCAAGCCCCGCCCCCATGACAGGCTGAAGCATCAATTTGCAGGTCCGTGGATGGGAGGAGGGGCTACAATGACGCAAAATGATGCAAATTGCGTCATTTTAGCCCTGCCCCCTCCCTGCGGACCCGCAAAATTCGTAGTTTTAGACCGCGGTGAAAGGGGGAGCAGGGGCTATGGTTAAAAAGCGGGAGACTTGCCCACCTTCCCAGGGGGCAGGGAGGGGGACCCGATTTGCGGGACCCTCCTGGCCATTCCGGGAGGGTAGATTTTTCAGACTCATTGAATCACTGGCTGAGATTAGAAAGGTCATCAGCCTGATGGTCAGTAACATGGAGTCGCGACCCCATGCTGAGAAGGTTGGGACCCACTTTGGGGTCAGGAGTCAGGACCCACAGTTTGAGAACCGCTGATCTAAATATTGTGATAAATATAATTTATTTGTTTATTGTGCTTTTAGCTGCATAGTAATAAATATATAGCTTTCTGGTTATTTATAATAATACTTAGATGCCTATATTAGAGAGAGATATTTAAGCTTTCTTACTGCTCATTTCTATGTTAATGTGAAAACAATTCGTATATAAAGTGTTGCATTAAAATTTACATTAAAGTCCTATTTAATTTAATTCATATTAAATAATAGGGGGCATTGTCTGTTATGTGGTGTTGATTCTTTAGAGTGTGTGTTATTGTTTTTCGATAGTGACTGAATTTATTAAAAGTGCTCATTTCGGGATTATTAAATATTCTTTGCCTTATGGATTATCCAATCCCTGAAAAGTTGGGTGACAGAAATTGACGATAGGAATTGGTAATGGAGTTAATATCCCTTCTGTGCCCCTTCCCACCTGTGCTCCTGCCCCCTCCCGTCTGCCCATCTGTGCCCCCTCCTGTCTTTGCTCATGACCCCTTCCGTCTGTGCCTATGCCCCCTTCCATTCTGCACATCTGTTCCCCCTTCCCTGTGTAAATGGAACCCAGAGGATGCGATCTACACCAGCGAACCCTGGTGAGTATGCTTTCCTTCCCCAGGTACCCTAAGAGGATTTCTTCGGGACCAACAGATGGATGTGGGAGACCTACCTACGTGTCAATATATGTAAGTATTCGGATGAAAGGGCTCTGGATTTAATATAGTTTTATATTTCATGTGTGTTTGTGTTTTTATTTAACAATTGGTTCTGCTTTTGAACTATGAGTCCAGCAAGCTCATTAATGGGCTGCATGCCTGGACTTGTAGTTCTCCAAGTACCAGTATACGTTCCAGGCTTGCTAGGACTCATAGCTCCACAGCAAAACCCAATGGTTTTCACTATTTTTACACTTTAATCAGCCCGGTATTTACAGCCCAGGGGTACCGGGGACAGCACCAGGCTTCAGCCTGGGCAGGTAAGTTCTGGAGGGGGGGGGGACCGCTTCATTGGGGGGGTCCCCACACCCCAGGACCCCTGGTCATGCTGACTGGTCAGTAGGGATGAATGCTTTGGCCAGGGGGACTTGTATAAAAAGTCTCCCCCCAGCTGTGGCATTACCCTGCTGGCTGGTTGGGCTGGTTCTTGAAATACGGGGGACCCCTATTAATTTTGTCACCCATATTTTGGGAAACAGACCCGGCCCTGGAGGCTGGGCCTTTTTTAAAAAAATCTGCGGAGCCCTACGCAAAATTTTCCCAGATTTATTAAAACCAGCCCAAGGTCTCTGAGCCTGGTGCTGGTTTCGGCCGTGGGTGGGGGGGATCCCACAACGGTTTTTTGCACAGTGACTATGTGTGTGCATAGAGGAACTGATGCTATATTGGATTGCCTGATTAAAGAGATATTCTGGATGAGAAAAATAATTGTTTTCATGATGAACCCTTTAAATGTCCCCCTTTAAATTTCCATTACACATCCATTCCATTAAACAAAACCTCCCCTCTGGGAATAACCACCCACTATTTAAATGCTTAAGCAAAATTGCTTAGCACAAATCTCTGCGTGTGTATGTGCTCCCCATGGGAGATCTTGACACCAGCAAAATTGGGTACTTGTGTATTATCACGGCGCCCCCGATATTGATTGCGCAATATTTTGGTCTCATTGTATGCCATACACCCGATGGCATGCGATGCAATGCGATTTTAGCCCCCTATACGATAAAAAATTGTATAAGCACCCTAATGGGTGCTTACAATGTAAAATGCACCCCCACGCCACCCCCCACTATAAACGTGAACCCGAAGCGTGGCGAGCACAGCGAGCCTGCGAGGGGCGGCGATTACGCGTCCTCTGACCTTTTCATACCCCCACTATCCACGTCAGCGTGGAGTTGAATTTATAAAGTGTGGCGAGCGCAGCGAGCCACCGAGCCCGAAGCGTGGCGAGCAGACGCGCATAACTTCACAGGTATACGCGTCCCCTCGCGGGGCTCGCTGCGCTCACTACGCTTCGGGCTCGGTGGCTCGTTGCGCTCGCCAAACTTTAGAAAATCAACTCCACGCCGATGTGGATAGTGGAAGTATGAAAAGGTCAGAGGACACGTACCGCCACCCTGCTTTGGGTTCACGTTTATAGTGGGGGGTGGCGTGGGGGTGCATGGGGCTGGCGTGGGGGTGCATTTCATTGTAAGCACCCATTAGGGTGCTTATACAAGTTAAAATCGCATCCCATCGCATTGTATGGCATTGTATGCCATATACAATGTCATACAATTTGAAAATTGGTGAACATCGCGCGATATCGCATCGCATCACATACCATCGCATGCCAAATGGTATGCGATGCGATGGGCGCCGTGATACTACACAAGTACCCAAAATTGCTTAGCACAGATCTCAACGTGTGTATGCCGCTTAAGTATTATAAATAAACAGAAAGCAACATATTTATGACTATACACCTAAAAGCAAAATAAACAAATAAATTATATTTATCACAATATTTAGAGCATTGCATTCACTTAATAGAGGTTAAATCCCGCCACACGCACTTTATAATCTGAATATAATAAACTAGGAATATTCATAAGAATAGTATGCATAAATAGGTAATTATATAGCTGGGAACCTAGTTATGATTTAATTGACAATAAAGTTTTGTTCCAAAAAAAAAAAAAAAGAGGAGAGAGGAAGTGATGTCATTCATCAGCCCTATATAAACCTGAGCCAGGGGACAAGGCAGTTTCATTCTGACAGAGCCTTTTACCAGTGCACATCTCCAGAAAGGTAAGGCATCTTCAATGGGGGAGCATAAACACTAATAGTATGCCAAACTTTGCATTTATTAGAACTTACTTTTCTAAGAAAAATGATGCTAAAAAAGTTTGTGATTTTTTTTGACATATGTATCCATATTTGTTTATTTTTGGAATATACTTTTCTAAGAAAAACTATGCCGCAAATATTTGCTCGAATTTTGACACATATACCCAAACACGCCTTTGTTTACCTATGGGAACATAAAGTAAGGGACCTTGGAATAACCCTTGTATAACATCTTTGCCTCATGATGGGACAGGAAAGGTCATAGAGCGCATAGGGACACGTTTCTTGTCACCTTTTTCTCTTACTTAGACAGCATACTCTAATAGTAATATATTGTGGGCCTCGAGAAACCGCGTATCAGATTCACCTAAATACATTGAGCTGTCTGCAGACTTTTTAATGTTTTTAAAGGTATGAATATGAGCGATTAAGTAATATAGCTCTCCAAGGGGGGCACCAACTTTCCCTCCTTTTTTAATTATTCCAATAACTTGTCTATATGTAGGTATGAGCGTCTGTGAGAATAAGAGGCCCTTACAATGACTCTCGAATGAAATATCTAAAAGACAGTGTAAATAATAACAAAGTATAACAATAAGAACATAAACTTAGGGCGCCGGCCACTGGAGGGCGTTAATGAGCTGCCTGGAGGAGCAGCAGCAGGAAGGGTCCTGACTCCCGCCGGCACAGAGGAGAGAAGGATGAAAGCACCGTCCTGGGAGCAGGTGAGTGAGCCTATCCCCGCTCCTGGAATCCGCACTGACCACCCCCTGGAGCTGCGGCCATCGCTGCATCTCTAACTGCCCCCTGCCTGGAGGCAGAAGATGCTGCCGCATTGCCCTGCCCCCCCTCCCCCCACACACACCCGGAGCCTTGCACTGGCACTGCATAAACCTCTAACAAGGAACTTTCTCCTTATTTAAAAATCCAGTTGAAAGAGTCAAACATAACATATATCCTCAGCCTAAATCTAGTTTATTGCTTTATTAGGTACCTCAGAATTCTTTACAAGGACCTATTAAATCACTATTGTGCATATACTCCGCGTGTGAAGGCCGTTGGAAGTAACGGTTATGTTATCTGGTATGTGATTTGATATACATATGCCAGTGAGTTATTACCTCGTGTTGTGTTCTTTTTCACCTGTTATCACCTCCATTCATTCAAACTCCTCTGTTTTGTGAATATATCATGAGGACTAAGCCAAATCTATCATTGTTCTTGTACTTTTTAAGTAAAGTCCTAAATTTGAATGTTTTAATGTTGTTAAAATTGTACAATCTGTTGGTAAAGTATGTTTAGTAGTGAACCCCTGATAAAGTCCTGGTAGGGATGAAACGCGTTGGGTATAATTGTTTGCTATTTTGAAGTATATGAACCTTACAACGGTCTGGAACAGCCACTAATATTGTGCGGATAAAGAGACTTTTAATAAATGTTTGAAGCACTCTAAGCGGAAGCTTATGACATATGGGCCTTGTGGTAAAACCCCAAGATATACATTCATTAGTAGACATGGTCGAAACAAGATTTTTTGTTTTTATAAAAACAGACTTGGTCATACTTTAGCACCGACATAGACATAGAGTTAGATTATAAGTGTGCCGAGTGCAGACACAAAAAACCATGAAACTCATGCTGACCCTTGTTGATCTTTTGAACGTGTCAATCTCCTGTATATGTCGACCTTTTGACTATGTCGACCTCTTCACAATGTTGACTTCTCCCTATGTCTGTATCTCCCATGGAGAACACACACATGCAGAGACTTTGCTTAAGCAAAAAAGGCCGGGTAGTGGTTCAGAATGAGAGATTGCGATCAGTATCTCTCATTCTTTACACACAGATTTCTAGTCACCTGCTGAGCAATTTTGACTGCATGCACTGACTTAGTTATCAGGAGTTAATTAAGCACTCGGAGCATACACATGCAGAGATCTGTGCTTACTTTCTAAGCAATCTGGTCAGATTGCTTAGAAAAGAGCACAATCGCTCCGGGGGATCTCGAGGAACATTTAAGCGAAAACTCAATGAAAACCAGTTCGGTAGTTCTTGTATTTATGGGGCGTGGCTAATCAGGTGCACGGAGATGTTCTGCCTTATGGGAGTGATGCGTGCATGACGCTGATAGCGGTTGTGTACAGACGCAGATCCGCTCACCCCGGACGCCATATTTATGCAGAGAGTATATTAAACACATGTTTGTTGCCCCAGGCCCCCACCAGCCTTAGCCTGGCCCCTGCAGATAGGGCATTGTAGTGTAGTCACTGCCATGGATGTGCCCACCTCGGCCAAGTCGGCGACACTGTCCTAAGCTACAAGCAAGTAGGCAACCTGTGGTTCTCCAGCTGCTATGGAACTACAGCACCCAGCATGCTCTATCCCAGCTTTTCAGCATGCTGGTGTTTGTAGTACCACAGCAGCAATAGTCATAAAGTAATCCCGTCTTACACTACTACTCCGCCACCTCCATCCCTATGCTATACGGTTGTTGCGTCGACATGCATTGAGTTGACCACTGAAGGTCAACACCTCAAATAGGTCGGAATGCCTTAGGTCACAGGTCTTCCACCTGTGGCCCTCCAGATGTTGTGAAACTACATGTCCCAGCATGCCCTGATTGTTTTGGCATGCTCTTATAGTAAAAAAGTGGCAATGCATGCTGGGACATGTAGTTTCACAACATCTGGGGGGCCTCAGGTGGAAGACTCATGCCTTAGGTCAACATGGCTGGTTGGCAATGGCTAGGTCGACAGTCAAAAGGACGACATGGGATTTTTCACCTCAGGCCATACAATCCACTAGGGCATGAAGGGAGAATAGTCATGCCAGGGGACACGGTGCACTGATACGGTGTCCATGTTGACAAGAAAAAGGAAAAACCCATGTTGACCTTTTGACTGTAGACCTTTCGCCCACGTCGACCTATTTGAGGTGTCGACATAAGTCATGTCGACCATCAGTGTCGGACCTAATGCATTGTGACCTTTGCTTGGTCAACCCAATGACCCCATTCCCACTCTATGTGCTATACATCAGGGTTAGGCAACATGCGGCCCTCCAGCTGCTGTGGAACTACACATCCCAGCATGCCCTGACGGTATTACACGGCACAATGTACTTATTTCCGTCTGGCCATAGACACGTCACTACATCGGTTCTGTGTCCTGTCCTGCTCTCGCTGCAATGTGACTACACGGCATACTTGCCTACTTTTGAAAACTAGTTTTCAGGGAGATTAGTTGGTTGTAGAATTTTGCACAGTGCACCAGTGAGAGGGTGTGTCTAGTTCCATATATGGAGAGATTGTGAACGTGGTACCTAGAAGCGTGGCTGTGCACTGCTATATCTGAGAGGAATCTTTTATAAGATGCCCCCAGATGTAACAGTGTAATGTGGGCTAGGTGACACGAGGGAGATTGCTG
This sequence comes from Crinia signifera, assembly GCF_055691185.1. Taxonomy (NCBI): domain Eukaryota; kingdom Metazoa; phylum Chordata; class Amphibia; order Anura; family Myobatrachidae; genus Crinia; species Crinia signifera. The sequence continues at coordinate 14,477,080 of NC_139223.1, forward strand.
CTATGTCAGGGAGTCTCCTGCAGAATGCAGGAGGGGAGGTAACTATGATGTAACAGTGTAATGTGGGCTAAGTGACATGAGGGAGATTGCTAGACTAATGAGGGAGAGAGGGAGATTGCTGCTATGTCAGGGAGTATCCTGCAGAATGCAGGAGGGGAGGTAACTATGATGTAACAGTATAATGTGGGCTAGGTGACATGAGGGAGATTTCTGATATGTCAGGGAGTATCCTGCAGGAGGGTAGGTAACTATGGTACACTACCACATACACAGATCTCTGTCCCATCCCCAGGGCCGGTGTAAGGCTTTTCAGCACCCTAGGCAAAACTTCAACCTACTGCGATCCCCCCCCCACCCCCCCCCCCCATGCTGCCTCCAATAACCACTTTCCAACTCCTTAAGGCGTACTTGCCTAACATTCTGGAATGGCTAGAAGGCTTCCAAAAAACGGGTGGTTTCCCAGCCCCATGGGAAGGTGGGCAAGTCCTCTGCTTTCCCTGGAGGCCCCCAGAACCCTCCACTTTACCACCCACAACAGAGTACAAGGAAGAGGGGGCAGCACAGTAGGGATGTATGTCTCAAGGGAAAGTATGGAGGTGAGGTCTTAAGGGCCCCTTACACTTGTGAGATTTGATCCAATTTGAATCAATTTATCTGACAAGATCCTGCTGTGCCGTCTGACAAAATCTTATGTGCCTGATGTGTAGGACACAATCCTGTGCCATTGGGTATAACCAAGAGATTGGAAGAGATTGAACCTCCTGCACATAGGATAAATCTCGAGTCAATCAGGTTCAATTTGTTGAGACAATAAGTTGACAAGTGTAAGGGGGCCTTTAGAAGTTCCACAGCAGACACCTGCATTAAGTACAACAAGGATCCTCATAGATATCCTTGATTTTTTTTTTTTTTTTTTGATAGGCAGACTTGATGGCGCCCCCAGATCCTGGCGCCCTAGGCAGCTGCCTAATGGTAGAGCCAGCCCTGCCCATCCGACAGACTAACCTCAGCTTTACTGCCAGGTCCCGCTGCTCCATCGCCTCCAGCACTCGGTATGTTACAGCCACTGCCTCCTCCTTGGTGTAGCGACTGATGAGGAGATTTGTCACGTCAATCCGATCGGCATCCTCCAGCTCTGAACGGGCGATCTCTTTGTACTGATAACTGCTCAGAAACTCTTTATCCTCCAGATAGGTTTTAAAAAGTTTAAAGTTGGCTTTGTCCAGCTTTTTGAGACAGTCCAGAACGAGCTGATTATGTGTGACGGCCATTATCCCTAGTGCTGTCAGCAGGAAGTGGAGTATATCTGACCCGCGTATACTGCTGGAACTCGTCTTTCACTTTCACATTCACTTCTGGTTTAGCAACCCAGAGTTATACAATAGCGAACTACTGAGCCAGAGGCACTTTATGAGAGGAGGGGCTGACACGTAGACTTACACACAGAAGCTGACAGACAGACAGATACTGCCATGCTGACACACAGACTGATGCTGACAGCCACTGACACGACACACTGGCATCTGCTGACATACAGACAGAGCTGCAAGTATGGCGGTACGGCGTACCGTTAAAAGAAATACTGCCGGTACCCATACCCTCCAACTGTACCGATTTAGCCGGTACAGTACCGTTTTTAAACGATCTGTACCGGCTAAATCAAAGTGTACCGAATGTACCTTTTTTTCTGGTGGCATGGAGGCAGAGAAACAACGGTGCGGTGCTGTCACTGAAGGCGGCACCTTGAGAAGAGGGGCTGGCTGCAGTGCAGAGCTTAGCTACAGTAGGCTTGTAGACTGACAGCACTGCAGCCAATGGTAGCCGCCTCAGCGTATCATGGCCAATCACAGTGCAGGCACTGCGGCCAATTACAAAACAGGGGTCGGAAAGGAGGAATTTGAAGCGTGCCCGTGATGTTCCTGTATAGAAGTCGTGTATGAGGGCACACATGTCCCTATTGTCCCATTTGGGTAAGTATGCTGCAGGAAGGGTCAGACTCGGCGTCTGTGAGTGTCACTGTGCGCCAGACACAGCAGTCAGCATACTGGTACTCACTCAGGCTGGCTACCGGCTCCGCTGCCCATGGGACCCGCCGGCATCTCTAAGTGTGTCCCGGCTCCAGCTACATCTCTCATTAGTATCACAGCCAGACCACGCCCCCTGTCACTGTACTCATTCCGGTCATCGGCTCACAATCCGATTCAACACCTTCCCCTCGCTCCCATAATAACTGCTGTATGCTGGCTGAGCTTGCGACCACCAATCAGCAAGCATAGATGTAATAGTAGTAAGTGTCTTATGTATAGCAATATTATAGTTCAAAAGTACCGCCTACAAGTGCGCGAATGGCTGTACAGGCAACGGGACCGGGGGCACCTGACCGCACCATTAGCATAAGTAACCGGGGGAAAACATAGCCATGGGCGGTGTAGTAGTTGGTGCAGTGCACAGAACACATTCGGAAAGGGGACGTGGTTACACCCCCTTTTGTCTGTGACCATGCCCCCTCCCTTCATGGCCACGCCCCCTTCCTGAATGTGTACCGATTTATTTTCTTCAAATGTTGGAGGGTATGCCGGTACCCCGTACCGCCATAACAAATCTGCCCCCAAAGTGTTCCTTGCTACCTGGAGAGATAACACCAGACCTGTCCAAGCTCCCGGGCACCTCTGCTGCTGCTGATTAGGTCTGTCTCCTCTCTGTCTCTCTGTCTCTGTCTCCCTGTGTCTCCCTTGCCTTTGTCTTTTTGTTTACAGTATGTATATTTTGTGTATATATGTGTATGTATTTTGTGTATGTGGACCTGAATGGATCAACAGCTGGATCCACCCCTTCTGATATTCACTAATAATGTTCTATACTAGGTTGTAAGGGGCTGCGCCCCTTTAACCTGTGAAAGGATGTATTGTGTGGGGTGCTATGGGTGGGGGTGGGGCGGTGCGGTTGTGAGATTGTCGGGGGTGGTGGCGGAGATGTGGGAGGTGGGTGCATGTGGGCATTATGGTATGGGTCATATGTATTGGGTGTGTGACGCGTAACAGGCATTACTGTGTAAACTTTGGCCGTGCCTTCGGCGTGCAATATTCCAGCCACTCCCCCTAGTGTCATATGACCACGCCCCTGTTCACACACCCCTGACCACGCCCATTTTTCGGCGCACGGCACAGAATAGCATTGATACTTACACACAGAGGCTGATACATTAACCCTGACACATTGACAGGTGTTGACATGCTGACACAGACACTGATACATTAACAGCTGCTGACAAATTGATGCCAACACATGGACAGATGCTATTGCATGGATACAAAGAGGCTGACATACAGACATACACTGAAACATGGGCAGATGCTGGCTCATTGGCGCACACTGTGACACCTGGAATTTGAAACTTAGACATGGACACAAAGTGACAGGGATGCTGACACATAGACCAATGTTGACACTCTGATGTTGACACACTAACCCCAAAGACTAGAAGGGCCGAATGGTTCTTAACTGCTGTCAAATTCTACGTTTCTATGACATGCTGACACACAGACCAATGTTAGCTCTGATGCCCAGGTTAGCCATTGCTGATAGGTGGGAGAGTGGAGGGGGGCCGGAGATGCAGCCTCTGGGTGGGAGAGGTCATGGGAGCCGGAGATACAGCCTCTGGGTGGGAGAGGTCAGGGGAGAAGAGATGCAGCCTCTGGGTGGGAGAGGTCAGGGGAGAAGAGGTAGATCTGAGCCTCATCAGCAGTGAGGTGATATTGTCGAATGATCTAATGAGCTCACGTAAAGAACATCTAAAGAACATCTATAGAGAGGGGATGCGGTCAATATGCCGGCAGTCTGAATCCCGACGGACGAAATACTGACGCCGGAATCCAGACCGCAGCAATGCCGGCACTTTGTCGCTCTATGGGTGTCCACGACACCCATAGAGGGAGAATAAAATAGTGTGCCGAGCGTAGCGAGGCACCGGGCCCGCAAGGGGGGTGGGTGGGGGGGGGGTGGTGTGGGGGATCCATGCCCCCCCTTGTCGGGATTCCGGCTTCTGTATTTTGACCGTCGGGATTACGATCGCTGGCATTTCATACCGAATTGGATGAGAGCACTGAGAACAGAACCTTGGGGGACATGTACTGATAGTGGAAGTGGGGAGGAATGTGGAGTCATGAGAGGAGACAGAGAAGGAGCAGTCAGAGGTAGGAAGGGATGATTTCGTTAGGTCGTCAGTATCTAGGTGGAGAGTCAAAATGTCGACACATGAAAAAGGTCAACAAGAGTTTTTTGATTTGAAAAACAAACAACTTGTTCATATTCTCCCTCTATGCCCAGTGGGCACAGAGTGAGAATATAATAGTGTGCCATGCGAGGGGACGCGGCACACGGATACGGTGTCTATGTTAACCTATGTTGACACAAACATTTTACAAAAAACTCCCGTTGGTCAAAGGTCCACACAAGCAAAAAGTTGACTTTGAAAAGGCCATGTCAACCTTCCTGTGTTGACCAATAGCGGTCAACCTGTTGACTGATGTCCTAGACCAGGGGCAGCCAACTCCAGTCCCCGAGAGCTACCAACAGGTCACGTTTTCCAGCTCGCCTCATAGGTACACAGGTGCACTCATTACTGACTGACACATTATAAAAGATCCACAGGTGGAGCTAATTACGTCACTTGTGATTCTGTGAGGAGACCTGGAAAACATGCACTGTTGGTAGCTCTCGAGGACTGGTGTTTGCTACAAACCCCTGTCCTAGACACTGTCCACCCAACAACCTGTACCACTCAGGACAGCCAGAAGAGGGCAGAATCATGCAGACTAAGGGACTGAAGGATTTGCATGAGCAGAGGGTGGTGGTCCGTGTCCTGGCCAGCCCATCCCTGACGTTCAGTCCTGCTGCCCGGCTCAGTACCACCACCGGTAGTTCAGCCTCTCTATCTGCTCCTGCAGCCGCCAGTTCCTGCAGGTGACTGAGCGGGAGAGCGGCCCCGCCAGCCTGAACACCTCTTCAAGCTGCCTCTCCACGCGGAGTCGGAACTCCTCCATTTCTGCCTGTAGCCCCTGCACCATGCACCTGACGGAGGCCACTGCAGCTCGCTGCTGGCCACACCAACACCTCCGCACCGGGGCCCATGGCACAGGTACCGCTCCGACACAGGTCACTCGCTCCGGGTCTCTACGGACAGCTATGCAAGGGGTGATGTCAGTGCTGCCGCTGCCTGCTCAGTCACCCAATACTGCTGTCTGTAGAGACCTGGAGCTAGTAACCTGGGCAGGGCTCCAGGCTGCCCGGTGCCCCTAATTTGTGCTGCCCCTACTTTGTGCCGCCCCTAGACACGGGCCTCACGGGCCTAGTGTCAAATCCGGCTCTGGCAGTTTTTTCAGATGGATAAATCCATGCTGCGATTCAGGGGGGTAGATGTAACATGTGCAGAGAGAATTAGATTTGGTGAGTTATTTAGTTTCTGTGCAGGGTAAATACTGACTGCTTTATTCTAAAGCTGTGTACACACAGTGCAATATATTGCTCAGTGTCCAGTTTTCATCAGTGACCAGCAGAGGCGTAGCTAGGGTGGAGCCGGTGGAGCACATGCTCCGGGCGCAGACATGTCACCTGGCGCCGGAGCTCTGCCACCGGCTCCCCTACCCTGCTCGCCTGCTCCCCAGCTGCCAGGCACCTTCCAGCGTGTCAGTCTGACACTTACTTTTACAGAGCGGCCGCTCGCTCGCCGCTCCTCAGTGCAGGGAGGATGGGAGCTCTCTCTAGCCTCTTCCTCCCCACAGCTGTGCCTGCCCTGTGTGCTCATCTCTGCTGCTGTCTGCTGCCCCTGTACCTAAGGTATCCCACTCCGGGCAGCAGCGCTGACAGCCTGAAGTCCCGTCCCTCCCTCCCTCCTTCCGAGCAGAGCATACAGGGCAAGCACTGACACTGACAGCCTCATACAACGGAGCCGTCCACAGTCCTGCACTGCACTCATATTACGGAGCCCTCCCTACTCATCGCTGCTACACGGAGCAAGCTGAATGTGTCTGGAGCACTTAACTGTTTGCATCCCTTGTACAGTAACAGTAAGTGCTTACAAATGGTTTTCTTAAAAGTGTGTGCTCCAAGTGTGTAATGGCTAATTCTTGTGTGTTTCCAACTCTGGTAGTAGCAACTTGTGTGTGTGTGTGTGTGTGTGTGTGGGGGGGGGGGGGGGGGGGCGGCGGCATGTGCAATGGGCATTACAGGATTTGGCTTTATGTGTAATGGGTATTACAAAATTCGCTAAAATGTGCAATGGGCATTACGGTGCGCGGTATAATGTTAGGCCGTGCCCTCTTTTCGCCACGCAAGGGTCCCACCTACTACAAATTGGGGGGGGGGGGGAATGGGCGCGAAACATGCCCTTGCTCCGGGCACCGTGGAACCTAGCTACACCACTGGTGACCAGAGATGGTCACTGAACAGGAGACTCTGCCAGGGGAGCCTCCGAGGGAACCAGCTGATCACAGGAGCAAGTTCCTGCGACCATTAGGAGGCTGAACTTGGGAGCGTGCACCCGGCGATTATCGCTGCAGCACAAACAAATCACTGGCAATGTGGTCACTCAGCAACCATATTGCCAGCGATATTGCACCGTGTGTACACAGCTTTACACTGCAATATAGATTTCTGTTTGAAGTACACACCCCACCCAAATCCAACTCTCTCTGCACATGTTACATCAGCCCCACCTGCAGGGCACATGGTTTTGTCCATCTGCAGAAACTGCAGCTTTTCTAACCAGTCTGAATTAGGCCCACGGTGTTTGGGTTGCTATAGTAACTGTTTATAAATGACTGTAACCAAACTACTCGCCCCTCTCCTGACCTTGCCCTGGACTTTTTTGTGTGTGTGGTGGGAGGAACGTCAACACGGCGTCCATTATTGGATTATTTTTTCCTGCGTGTGTTATGATTCTGCAGTTAGTGAGTTTATTTTGTTGTCTGGTAATAGTTGTGCATTTTGGGGGCTATGGTATAAAGGTGTAACTGTGTCCAGATACAGTGACCAGGTCCACATAGACAAAAGGTCGACACAAGCAAACAATTACAGAAATGGTCGACACATGGGTTTTTTTGTGTGCCTATTTGTAGATCATATCACGTGGACCCCACATTAGTGTGTAGTGTGTCCCCTTACAAGGCTAGTTGTGTCACCCATGTCTCGGGCCAGTTACCTCGTTCCACTCGCAGCACATTGTACCGTTCCCAACCATCGACCAGGGGGGATGATATGGTACAGTATAGGAAAGTTAAAAAATCCTCATGTTGACCTTTCAATGCGACCTATTGTCATGTTGACTTTTTGCTTCTGTCGGTGTTGATCATTTGGTGTAGACCTAGACACTGCTGACCTATGCACCGGATCAGGGCGGGGCATGTGAGCTGCGTGCATGCTCCACAGCTTCCTGCAGAAGAGATCATGTAGTTATTACACTGGGCGCGCTCAGTCACAGATAACAGGAAGCAGGATAATATAACGGGGGTGGGTCTGTGTGTGTGTGTGTGTGTGTGTGTGTGTGGACGCTGCTGTGAGAGCGCCTGGTACTGTGCTCTGTTCAGCAAACATTCCCTTCCTAAATAGGAACTCAGCCCTGACTCCTGCTCTGGGTGAGTATGATGGCTCCAGCTTTACTCACTCATCTGACATCCAGGACGTTAGCCATGTATTTCTGTATCTGTACAGCACCAGCGCTACCATTACGCACCTCTCACCTGCGAAGCCAAATTAAGACACGAGCGATACTGTACTACAGGCCCCCACTGTTGTGGGGCCCCTGGCCAGAGCACAGTGACATCACTAGCGCTTCTGATTCCTGTCCCATACTTGCCTACCCCCAAAAAATGGGGTCCCCCAAGAAGGTATGCAAGTCTCCCGCTCATAGTTGCCTACGCCGCTGCATTTTGCAGGAGACTGCCTGACATAGCAGCAATCTCCCTCTCTCCCTCATTAGTCTAGCAATCTCCCTCATGTCACCTAGCCCACATTACACTGTTACATTTTTTTGGGGAAAAAAGGAATGAAAATAACTTTATTTTATTAATTAAAAGTTTCTTATATAGCGCACACATATTCCGCAGCACTGTACAGAGAATATTTAAATATTCATCAGTCCCTGCCCCAGTGGAGCTTACAATCTATATTCCCTACCACATGTACACGCACACAAACATTCTAGGGCTAATTTTTTGGGAGCCAATTAACCTACCAGTATATTTTGGGATGTGGGAGGAAACCGGAGTACCCGGAGGAAACCCACACAAGCACGGGGAGAATATACAAATTCCGCACAGTTAGGGCCATGGTGGGAATAGAACCCATGACCTCAGCGCTGTGAGGCAGTAATGTAACCATTACACCATCCGTACTGCCCCGTATATATAACACATGGTGGGGATAGAACCCATGACCTCAGTGCTGTGAGGCAGTAATGTAACCATTACACCATCCGTACTGCCCTGTATATATAACACATTGTGGGAATAGAACCCATGACCTCAGCGCTGTGAGGCAGTAATGTAACCATTACACCATCCATACTGCCCCGTATATATAACACATGGTGGGGATAGAACCCATGACCTCAGCGCTGTGAAGCAGTAATGCTAACCATTACACCGTCCATACTGCCCCGTATATATAACACATGGTGGGGATAGAACCCATGACCTCAGCGCTGTGAGGCAGTAATGTAACCATTACACCATCCGTACTGCCCCGTATATATAACACATGGTGGGGATAGAACCCATGACCTCAGTGCTGTGAGGCAGTAATGCTAACCATTACACCATCCGTACTTCCCTGTGTATATATAACACATGGTGGGGATAGAGCCCATGACCACAGCGCTGTGAGGCAGTAATGCTAACCATTACACCATCTGTACTGCCCTGTATATATAACACATGGTGGGGATAGAGCCCATGACCACAGCGCTGTGAGGCAGTAATGCTAACCATTACACCATCCGTACTGCCCCGCAGTGGTCGAAGTGGAAATTTTGAAGTGGGGGTATGGAAATTTTGAAGTGGGGGTATGGAAAAGTAAAGAGTGAATATAGTGCGCACCTTCGGACACCCCCCTGTCCATCAACGTCCCCTGCCAGACTGCCCCGTTGTACAGGGGTATTACAAAAGCACAATATGTGCTGCTGAGTGATCAGAGAGCATCCTGAGGGGGAAAAAAAACTTTTTTTTTTATCTTCAGATTAAAGTGGGGGTATGCCATACCCCCGTATACCGCCCCACTTCGACCACTGCTGCCCCGTATATATAACACATGGTGGGGATAGAACCCATGACCTCAGTGCTGTGAGGCAGTAATGTAACCATTACACCATCCGTACTGCCCCGTATATAACACATGGTGGGGATTGAACCCATGACCTCAGCGCTGTGAGGCAGTAATGCTATAACCATTACACCATCTGTACTGCCCCGTATATATAACACATGGTGGGGATAGAACCCATGACCACAGCGCTGTGAGGCAGTAATGCTAACCATTACACCATCCGTACTGCCCCGCAGTGGTCGAAGTGGAAATTTTGAAGTGGGGGTATGGAAATTTTGAAGTGGGGGTATGGAAAAGTAAAGAGTGAATATAGTGCGCACCTTCGGACACCCCCCTGTCCATCAACGTCCCCTGCCAGACTGCCCCGTTGTACAGGGGTATTACAAAAGCACAATATGTGCTGCTGAGTGATCAGAGAGCATCCTGAGGGGGAAAAAAAACTTTTTTTTTTTATCTTCAGATTAAAGTGGGGGTATGCCATACCCCCGTATACCGCCCCACTTCGACCACTGCTGCCCCGTATATATAACACATGGTGGGGATAGAACCCATGACCTCAGTGCTGTGAGGCAGTAATGTAACCATTACACCATCCGTACTGCCCCGTATATAACACATGGTGGGGATTGAACCCATGACCTCAGCGCTGTGAGGCAGTAATGCTATAACCATTACACCATCTGTACTGCCCCGTATATATAACACATGGTGGGGATAGAACCCATGAGGCAGTAATGCTAACCATTACACCGTCCGTACTGACCCGTATATATAACACATGGTGGGGATAGAACCCATGACCTCAGCACTGTGAGGCAGTAATGCTAACCATTACACCATCCGTACTGCCCCGTATATATAACACACAGATTTTTTTATTATATACACCTACCCACCCCACCCCCTCTTCCCAGGACATACACTTACTGCCAACCCAACCCAAGGGCATACTCTACCATACGTGATCCTCCATTATCCAACCCAGGGGACCAGAGCTAAAGGACAGGATTATGTCATTAAGCTCTGCTCCCTCACGTATGCTGGGTACGGAACCTAATGGCAAGGCCATTTGTTTCACACCCCCTGAAGTGCCGTGCAGCATCTCCTTTCTGGGCTTTCCCAAAGAGGAGACAAAGTATGTAAGTATTTTATGTACGTACATAAAAATTGGTCTGTCCCATGAAAATTGGGACAGATGAGAGGTGTGCTCTTGAAAACCTATTAGTGAGAACATTGTTATTTTCTCATGTAAACTAACGTACATAAATCAGAATGTGTATCTCCTGCTGCTCTATTTGCAGTGACCAAGGACATGGTGTAGACACCGCTGCAGGAAGTAGTACAAAGGTGAAGGATGCGGAAATGGAGAAGTCAGGTAGGACAATCCAGCTCAAAAACAACAAAACAAAATAGAATTCCTTACAATAGGTGTTATAATTAAAAGCTAGATCTATGATTTTCCGTAATAACAAAAATAATCCCAGAAGTATTGAGATAGATAGATATATATTTCTATTTCTGACGGTTTTGGATGTGAACCCACAGCCGGGACCGCTGTTTATAACGGCCGCAGCGCACCCTACACTACCTCTGTTGACAGATGGCTGAAACCTGCAGAAACGAGGCTTCACCTTTTAGTCGCCATGTTCGAAGGAGCGAGTTAGGCCCGCTCCAACCCCGATGCAACCAGGGCTTACGAGGTGACAAGGTGACAGCGATCATCAGAGGTAGTGTCAAGAGGAGATCTAACTACAAGGGCCTACCTGGGAAAATAACCTGCCTAATGGCACCAGGTCAAGGACGGGGAATGCAACCTAGTTGCGGATACCTCAGACAAGAGAACTGGGGTACCTCCAGCAATACCTATACTGGAAACACAGCTAACCAGTAACATAAACAATTGCACAATCAACCGGTACCCCAAAATGACCAATCCAAGGAGAATAAGAGTACTGAACAGTGATGGAACAAACAAATGAAAAACCAACACAAGAAATTGGCAGCTTGACAGCTAATGGGGATAAAGAAATCTCACCGGGCTTCAATGGAGTACTTACATGACCTCAGACAGGCACGGACAGACCAGGAGACTTCCAGCAGCTGAATGTGGGAAGAAGCAAACTGGGACAGACTGGAGCAGACTGACAGGATTCTGGAACTGAATGGAAGCTGGCTGAGATTGCAGACAGCCATTAATGGCTGCACTGGACTATGAACAGGGAGAAAGGGACTAAGGATCAGTAGACAGCTGGTGAGCTCCAAACAGAGCAGTAACCTACTAGATTGTAAGCTCCTCCGAGTAGGGCCCTCTTCCCTCCTGTTGTCAAAGCCCACTTCTCTTCACATGTCACTCACAGCTCTCCTATACTCCAACACTCAGTGACCATCTTCATACTCATCTCCATCATTGGCCTCAAGCCTCTAGTTGTATGTTGATTGAGTCCTCACTACTTATATCCAAGCTGTAATGTGTATTGAACTGTGGTGCTCTTTATTCGTACTGTATTTTTGTTATTTATTCAATGTTATGCCAAGTTTTGTCTCCCTGTATTGTTCCTTTGTACGGCGCTGCGAAACACTTGTGGCGCCTTATAAATAAAATTATAATAATAATAATAATAATAATAACCTGACAGGTGGCAAGCAGGAAACAGGAACTTGCAGCTACCTGCAAAAGGAACAGGAAACTATCACTGGCAGGGCAGTGCTGAGGAGAATGCCTTAAGAAAGGCTCAAGGGATAAATCACCTGGGAATGATCCAGCCCAGCTACCCAATCCTAATGCAGGCGACTGAGCTGGGATAACTAGGTCATATCACAGCCTTGTGCATAGAGCAACTAAATTAAGACTGAGCTGCAAAGGCACAGACTCACCACCGGAGGCATCAGAAGCATAAACTGAAACACATAAAGGATGAGGTGCTACACTAGAGAGGATATCCCTTTCGGTAGACTCCTGACAGATCTTTCATTGCTACAGAGCGGCCTTGATACAATATAGTTTCCTTTTTTATGTGTGAAATATTGTATATTTGTTGCCCTGACAAATTTAATATATATATATATATATATATATATATATATATATATATATATATATATATATTTAGAGGGAGCTGTGAAGACAACAATTGGAGGTGGGAGCAGATAGGGACTAATGCTGGCCACACATCAGACCAACTTTCCTCCAACCATCCAACTAGTTGTTTGGCTGGAATAAAAACCTGGTACTAGATAGGAGCAAATGTAATTTGTTTCCTTGTTTAAATAATTTTTATTGAAGAACTGTACAGTACAAAACATTGCATATCTGTAGTATAGATTTGTGCATAAAACACTGTCACAATTATTATATACGTAATGTAAGATCAATGAATAAACGGAAGTTCAATAACACAATAACTTGTCAATTGGTTCATTTTGCAATACAGACAATTCCTGTTACAGTGGGTCATTTCATACAAGCTCTTAGCAAAGCATGGTATAGGCACACCTGAATACATTTCGATAGGCAATTGAGGGTTCTGTTAAAAGGGAGGTATATTATGTTGTAGTTGCATTAGATTATACCAGGACGTTAATTGGACAGCCTTTCTAAGATTAGCTTTTGTGGATTCTGGCAGGGATTTCACATGTGGTAGCCAAATAGCAAAAAACCTTTTAGCCTTAGTATCTTTGTTGAGTGACATCTCAAGCCAGTCCATCTGGAATAGATGTGACACCCGGGGTATCAGTAAGGATATGGATAATGTATTGGAGTTTTTCCATTGGGATAAAATGGTTTTTCGTGTTGCAGCAGCTATTTTTGATAAAAATATTCTTTGCCCTGCTGATTGGCGGATCGTGTTAGGCATTGGATATATATCCCACAGTGCCCACTCAGGAGTGGCTGTGAATGTGATGTTATATTGTGAGCTGACATGATTACACACTGTATCCCAAAAGGTCTTCACTTCTGGACAACTCCACATGCAGTGCAGTATATCTGCATTAGGTGCTTTACATTTAAAACAACATGAATTGTCCGCAGTCCCCATTAGTAACATTCGTTTCGGGGTATAGTATGCTCTATGTAGCAGTTTGTACTGCATTTCCATGTACGAGGCGGACACCATTGTTTTGTTAAGTTTTACAAATGCAGATAAAAGAGAGGACAATGATACATTGGGCAGGTCTACAGCCCACTTCGCCATCCCCGAGTCTAGAGTGTCTACATCAATACGTCTCTTTATATGTAGGTACAATAGGGAGGTAGTACATGGTCTGTTCTGAGCATGTTTGATCATAATATCTATGCCTGCAGACTTGTCAGTTATCGGAATCGGTTTGGCTTGGCTGGATACATAGCTTTTCATTTGGTAGTACACATATATGGGTATGTTCACATCTGGGAATTTATCACTGATTTGTTGGTAGGACAAGATTGGATCTTCCCCATCACCCATAAAATGACATATCAATCTAAGACCCCCTGCCTCACAGTGCCTGATTAATCTATTATTTTGGATTATCTGTCTATTAGTGTTAGTATTGTAATAAATGTTATTGAATATCGTATTATGTGTAGATAATTTAAGTCTAGAGCGTGTCATTCGCCATGCTTTACATGTGGTAGTTAGTAATAAATTCCCTGCGACTTCAGAAGGAAAGTCCGTTGGTCTCATGTGGAGAAGACTCGGCAGTGGTACATTCGGGCTCATGGTTTGCTCAAGCACCGTGTTGGCATAATAGTTGGTGGAGTGTAGCCAGTCAATTGCATACCTGAAATTGGTAGATTAATACCTCCCAATGTCGTGTGTTGTGATAATTTAAACATGGAAATCCTGGGTTTTTTCCCGTCCCAAATAAATTTACTGAATGCTGTATTTATTATACGTAGATCAGGTTCAGATATTAAAAGAGGGAGCATCTGAATGGCGTACAGCAATCGTGGGAAGGAAATCATTTTAATCATGTGGCATCTTCCCAAATAGGACAAAGATAGAGACCGCCAAGATCGAAGATCTGCCAGCAGTTTTGCTATCAGCGGTGGGTAATTCACTGCATACAACTGGGTCGGGTTCACCGGTATCTCTAGACCTAGATATGTTAAAGAGCCATCAGCCCATAGGAATGGGAACCCATCGTGCCAACCAGTTGTAGCCCCCCTATGTAATGCCAGAGCCTTAGTTTTTGTTTTGTTTATCAAAAAACCAGAGATGTCCTCAAATTCTTTTAACGTTTTTAAGAAACCAGGAAACGCTTCCTGTGGATTGGTAAAATAGAGTAACAGGCAGTGGCGGATTCAGGGGGGGGGGCACCCGGGCACGAGCCCCCCCTGTCATTAATTTTGTAGATGAGGACCAGGGCTTTCCAACGAGCCCAGCCCCATGTCTCTAGCCCCCCGGGAACCGGAGATATCGCCTGGCAAAGCTGTAACATTTTTTCCCCATAGGATAATATGGGACCCGTCAATTCCGACCCCCACCCAGTTCCAACGGCTGTCAGTTCTCCCCCTGGCATCACAGGAGCTTGTGGTTGATATCATTCAATTCCAAATCGCTGGGCCTTCAATCTATCAGGATGGTCCATATCGGTCAATCGGTTCCAGAGATATAGTGTGTAAATCGATTTTTTTTTTTTATTTTTGAAATGTAATTTCATGGCTGTTCATGTTCTTTGAGGGCAGATTACTCTGGAACCAAACGTTCCAGTTTCACTGGACCAAAATCATTCAAAGCCCACTCAAAAGTTCTTCAATATGATACTTGTCTCATGTAAATGGGTCAGTTAGTTCCGAAGATATCGCCGGTTAAATGAGATAACTGGTTAAAGGGGGGGAGGGGTGGTTTTCTCTCCCCCTCACACCAGAAAATGCAGGGACTAGGCTGGTGTAAAAGGGGCCAACCTGGGAATGCATTTTCTGGTGTGAAATGGGTATTATTTCAAATAGCTGGGACCTGCAGTGCTCGGAATACAGCCAGGCTCTGCCACTGTCAGTGGCTATCACTTCTGCCTGGCGGCGGCTGTCCCCCATTTACCACGAGCATGTATTCCCCATTGGCAATGAGCATGTAATCCCACATGGCAACGAGCATGGAACCTCTGGCAATGAGCATGGAACCCTTGGCAATGAGCATGTAGATAAGTAGCACTTACTGTATGTAGCATAATTTTTCATAGGCATTAAGGTGTTTGGCATAATACATAATGGACATCATGCTGTGTAACTTAACGTGCAATGGACATTATGGTGTAAATGTTTAATGCGCGCCTTTGGTGGACAATATCCCTGTTTATGAAGCGTATTGTGAATTTTGTCTTAATCTGTGTGGCATTATGTGAATTCTGGCTCAATCCGTGTGGCATTATGTGAATTTTGTCTCAATCCGTGTGGCATTATGTGAATTTTGGCTCAATCCATATGGCATTTTATGAATTTGGCTCAATCCGTGTGGCATTATGTGAATTTTGTCGTAATCCGTGTGGCATTATGTGAATTTTGTCTCAATCCGTGTGGCATTATGTGAATTTTGGCTCAATCCGTGTGGCATTATGTGAATTTTGGCTCAATCCATGTGGCATTTTATGAATTTGGCTCAATCCGTATGGCATTATGTGAATTTTGACACAATCCATGTGGCATTATGTGAATTTTGGCTTAATCCATTTGGCATTATGTGAATCTTGGCTCAATCCATTTGGCATTTTGTGAATTTTGGCTCAATCCGTGTGTTATTATGTAAATTTTGGCTCAATCCGTGTGGCATTGTTTGAATTTTGGCTCATTCCATTTGGCATCATGTGTAATTGGCAAGTATAATGGAGTCTAGTATTTTTAGCATAATGTGTAGAAGTTGTATATGGTGTTTTACACTACACTCAAGGACATGCCCCCTGTTGAGTGGCCACACCCCCTTTTCCAGAGCACGCCTTTGGCGCGCGCACAACTACATCCTTCACTTCTGTTGCCATGGTGGGCCTATTTTTAATCCCATTGCCACCCTCTCTCTGCCGCTCTCTTAGCATGTACACTGGCACCACTAACACTGGCCCTCCCCCACCTAAACCCTCTTTTATCATGGTGCCCCCCCTGTCATTTTATCCTGGATCCGCCCCTGGTAACAGGTCATCTGCGTATGCCGATACCTTCAGCTCTGCCCCCCCATGCTGTATTCCATGCCAGTCCTCCTGTAGATGAAACAATCTAATTAGTGGATCAATGGCGAGGTCAAATAGCAACGGGGAAAGTGGGCACCCCTGTCTGGTGCCACGAGCTAGCGTGAAGCTGGCGGTGTTTAGACCATTTATAGTAAGGACTGCTTTGGGGCTGTCATAGAGTCTACGGAAAAAGGAGATGAAGCCTACCCCAAATTGTTGAGTGTAACACCCGTAGGAGATGAGACCAGGACACCCTATCAAAAGCTTTATCAGCGTCACAACTTACTAGCAATGAACTTCCATGTTTCATCATCTGGGATTTGGTTATGGCTGCTACCACTTGTCTAATGTTGTGCACTGACGACCTACCTTTTACAAAGCCGGTCTGGGATGTATGGAGCAGCTTTGGTAATATCACCTGTAACCTATGGGCTATGATGGTGGTTAGTATTTTTAGGTCCTGGTTCAACAAGGAGATTGGACGGTAGGAGCTGACTAGATTTGGGTCCTTGCCTGGTTTTGGCAATATTATAATCCGAGCCTGGTTAAAATCAGGAGGTGAAGCATTACCGGCTAATATAGAGTTATATAGGGACAATAAGTGTGTTTTAAGGTGTGGTAATACTATTTTGTAATAGTCTGCTCCTAGTCCGTCTGGTCCCGGTGATTTCCCTTTTGGGAGGCCTTTTATGACCTGTTCTAGTTCTTGTTCCGTTATGGGCGTTGTTAAAGCATCTCTTTCTGGTTGGGTCAAGGTTGGGAGTGCTGCTTTCCTCAGAAACTCCATCCCTAATGCTGGGTGATCAGCAGGGGAGGAATAAAGATCTGTATAATAGTTTAGGAAGGAATCAGCAATTTCTGCCGTGGTGGTGTGTTGTCTCTGGTTTACAATGATCCTATTTACATGTGGTTGTGGGCGTTGTCCTCGGGCTATGGAGGCCAGTAATTTGCCTGATTTATTTCCCCACCTGAAATAACGTTGTTTTTGGAAGTCTATTGAACACTGTGCTTTTTCCGTGCATAAAGTGTCATACAATGCTTTAGCGTCTGTGTAACTTTCCCTATTGGCTGGGGTATCATTTCTCAACATGGCTGCATAGGAGTCTGAGACAGTTGCACTTAATTCTAAGAGTCGGGAGTTCAATCTTTTCTTTTTGGTTGCAGTATATGCTATGACGTGTCCACGCACCACGGGTTTGGATGCGGCCCAGAACAGGTTAATATTATCTATGTGTTGAAAGTTGTCATCAACATAATTCAAGAAATGCTGTTTTAGTTCAAGCTGAAAATCTGGGGAGTCTGCTAGGTAAGATGGAAACCTCCAGTTGTATGAGTGTTGTAAAGGGGTGGGCAATGTTAACTCGAACCATGTGGGAGCATGATCCGAGACCAGTATGGATTCAATTTTTGATCTTGTGACCCTATTGAGTAGTGCCGTGGGGAGTAGCCAAAAATCTATCCTCGAAGAGGTATGATGGGGGTGTGAATAAAAGGTATAGTCTCTCTCAACCGGGTGTAAGAAACGCCATGGGTCTGAGAGGCCTAGAGAGCGTATCAGTAAGTCTAGGGCAGGGGGTGGCGTGTCCCCAATTGCATTATTACTTCTATCCAACGATTGTTTTTGGGTAGTATTAAAATCTCCCCCTAAGACTATGTGACCCTCCGCCCAGCTTTGTAGCTGTACAAACAGATCTGTAAAGAACTTCGCATTAGGGCCATTAGGTGCATACAGTGTAGCGAGTGTGAATAGTTCCCCCTCCAGTTTGAGTTTTAAAAATAGATAACGGCCCTCAGGATCCTTTAAGGTGTCTATCACTTCATATCGTAAGGACTTATTAATAATAATAATAAGGACTCCCCGTTGTTTGTTTGTGTAGGAGGCTGCATAAAATTCTGTGAACCAATTATCTCTCAGAGTATTGGGATCACTCTCTCTCCAATGTGTTTCTTGTAACACGGCTACATCTGGTTTTAACCGTTTCAGGTGTTGCAAGATCTTTCTCCTTTTAAGTGGAGTATTCAGGCCCTCAATATTCCATGACAAAAATCTTATATGTGTGCGTGTAATAAGTGCTTCAGTATCTCTTGTGCTCATTTCAACCTATACCAGCTTGAGGAAACACTTCGAGTGAAACGAGCAACTGATTTGTGGGAGCCCCAGTCCCAGCAAGCCGGGGCCTAACCACGTTATGTGTGGCATATCTAATTCCTGTATGTGACCCACTAAATACCTTTATAAAGATCTTAACAGTTCTATCATTTTTTATATATTTTGGAACCCAATTGTCAGGCCAACGGGGCCTGTTGTAACTAGTGCTATAATAAGTGGCTAGAATAAAGTTTAGGAGGGGGGAAACTTTGTGCCTTTTTGGCACCAGCTGGACAATGCCCCTTAGGAGGGCAGCATTCTTAAACAGAGTATACTGGCTCAAACAATAAACCAACCATGTCAACATTATAACATCGCTATTATGGCTATATACTTGCAAATTTCTGGTAGAGGTGATCAGTCAGCGTCTGACATAGGTGAAGGATCATTCGTAACAGAGTCCAGAAAGTTCTGTGCTGAGTTGACCGTGTCAAAGAAATGTGGTCTTCCATCCCGGTGGATGCGCAATTTCGCAGGATAAAGTAGGGCAAACCGGATTCCTGCCTCAAATAATGACTTGCAGATGGGGGCAAATTCTCTTCTCTTCATCGCTACTTGGTATGAAAAGTCTTGAAACAGTAACAAACGTTCACCTTGATATTGTAGATCTCCCATTTTGCGATAAGCCTCCAGCACTGCTGTCTTATCCAGATAGTTAAGGAATCTAAAGATGACCGGCCGTGGTCGACGCCTCTTGTCTTGGTTATCTGGGCCTATTCGGTGTGCCCTTTCAATTTGCATTATGCCAGTAGGTGGTAAACACTTGAGTTCTTCCGGTAGCCATTTAGAGACCAGCTGCATCAGTTCCCGGTGTTTTACCGATTCCGGCAGGCCAATGAGTCGTAAATTATTCCTACGATTCCTGTTTTCCATATCTTCTTATTTGTCATGGATGGCTAGGATGGTGGCTTCTTGTGATGCTATTGTGTTTTTGGCAGCCAAGAGGTCATCTTCAACATTGGATATACGTTGCTCTGCTTCTTCAAATCGTGAGCCGTATTCGCCCAGTTGTGAGACCACGGACTCTATGGCCTCTTTTATTCCAGATAATTTTTCATCTAGCAAGGGCGAAAGTATTGCAGCTATTTCTTTGGCTCGTGCTGCAGAGGAGGAATCTTCAGTTGAAGGACTCATCACTTGAGATGTTTGTTTATCAGCTGGTGATGCTGAGGGGCTGGCTGCAAGTGTGGATGAGATTTTTGTATCCCTGTTTTTAGCAGCAGTTCCGCTCCGTCCTCCCCTGGGCGGTTTTCCTACATATTTGTCCATCGCTGGACTGAGCATTCAGCGGCGACCTATAAGCTTGGTTGTTCTGTGTTGGGTCACGGTGTTAAATTGGCGCGGTGTTAGTGTCCCACCCGGTTTCTCCAAAAAGTATCTTATTCACTGCAGCCGTGCAGTGTCTCAGTGTCAGTCCAGGTAATGCAGCTAGTAAACAATATTTTATGCTGTCAGGGTGGAGTTCTGTCACCATTCACCAGGGGGCAACGTGAGTATGGCTCCCAGATTAGGTAGCCTTGTTCTAGATAAGCCTTGCTGCTGCTGTGTCCCTGTGTCGGGGGGTATTGGTATGTGAAGCAGTAGAGTCCCCCAGAGGTCTCTCTCTCAGGGTCAGCAGTCTCAGAGTCTTGCTAGCTGATACCCTGTCTTCTCAGGGCCTGCCTCCTCCAATATGGCGGCCGGGGGTGTGTGGTAATTATCGATCAGTGCAGCAGGTCTTGTCTGGGTGACTCTCACCGCAATGAGGGCAGGTGTAGTGAGACCCCACTCTCTCATGCAGGGATTTGTTGGGTACTTGTGGCAGGGGCTGTTTGTATGTGCTTCAGGCACCAAGATGGCGCCCGTTTGTGCCTAATTTAGGCTCGCTGACCTTAGGAGGCTGTGTGTACTCCACAGTGAGCCGCAGGGTGTATTGAGGACTCCTGCCAGCACTCTAGCCCCTTCACTCCTCTGCCTGTTACCTGGCTTCTGTCTGCCGCCGAGTTCTCCGTCGCCGCCTGCCACCTCCAAGATGGCGTCCGGGACCTGACGATCCTCCGGTCCCCGCCGCCGCTGGAATCTCTCGCGGTTCGGCGCCAGGCACCTGGGGCTGCTGCTGATGTCTGTCTGGGGGTAAGATCTGCACCTGACCGGGAGTCGCCGATTCTGTCAGCCAGGGGAACGAGCGGTGCGCTTCCAAGATGGCGCCCGCTCCTGTGTAGCGCCCGATCTCTGGCGCTGATTCCGGGGTATTTGGTTCGGTGAGGAGCCGGAGCTGAGTCTCTTGCCCACCTCTGTCTCCTCTGCGTGTGCCCACAGGGTCCTGGGTCTTCCTGGGTTGGTATTCTCACCCTTTTTTTTAGTATTTAGGGCCCGGGGCTGGAGAGCTCTCTAAAATGCGGCCACTAGCTAGGTCCGCCCACCGGAAGTCGCTGTAATTTGTTTCCTAAATCGGAAAATGGACAACTGTCACTCAGACAATGTACTGTAGCTGGACCTATTTGATTTAAACAATTTCACTGAATGTCTTTGTCCATTGTCCTGGGTTTGTGAGCAAAGTGGTTATTGACATTTGCCCCATACAGTACCAGTTTTTCAGTCCAATCAAACAACTAGTTGGGTGGTTGAAGGAAAGTTGGTCTGATGTGTGGCCAGCATTAGCCGTCATTTTAACAGGATTTTAACAAGTATACACATAATTGAGCAGAGCACCAGTGACAGGACAAGGCTCATTTTGCCTGCTAAAACCACTTAGTTTGAATGTTATTTTCTTGTGAAGGCCATTTGTTTATAATTGGAACCATAGTTGGTGATAAAGCTTTTTTAAATCACGGCACCCTAGAGTATCGGAATGTTTTCACGGCACCCCTAGGCCCCCAAAAAATGAATTAGATTGGGTTTATATTGGATTCTTAGGGTCAGTTATGTGGTAAAGGCAGGGGTTAAAGTGAGGGGGAACTGGGTGGAACTGGGTGGAACTGAGTTCCACCACCTCTAATGGTTAGGTGGAACATTTTAACCTCCACATTGACCCTGCACAGTAACTCTCACAGAAAAGCAATCTAGTTTGCTGGGGGATGCCAAAAACCCTACCACTGTCTCTGCCTAATGGGGGGAGGGGAGGGGTGTTAATTAGGTGGCATAGAGAAATGAGTTCCCCCACCTCTGCATGACCACTTTATGCCCTGGGTAAAGGGCAGGATTTGCTTCTGTTTGTACACATTTTATGATTGGCATCCTCCAGCACTGGTTGTGGCCCTAAATAATTAACCATAAATAATTTGAATTGGTCCTGGACCTCCAACCTGGGGCACCCCTGCAGTGTACCGCGGCACCCCAGGGAGCCACGGCACACAGTTTTGGAACCACTGTGATAAAGGATATATTCCCTTTGCTGTGTGTTTTTTTTTTTCTGGGATCTGTTTTTAGCAGATTTTCCATATTTAGTTGATTTTTTTGTTTTTTTGCGGTTCCATATTTTCTTTTTCATTAGCTTTGTTTATGACTTTATTACTCAATTCATCCATTTGGTTGATGAAGTGGCTGTTTCCATTGCAATGTAATTTTAGTCGTATAAATTAACTATTGGGTACGCCTTCAGCCAGTTTGGCTGATATTAATTTTTTTTTATACAGAAACTATTCGCATTGGTGGCTTTGGTCTAGAAATGAGAGAGAGATAGAAAGAGAGAGGTGTCTAGGAAGTTAATGGAAGTGGATTTATATTGAGTTAAGTTTGATATTCATGTTATTAAAAGAATTACAGATTTTATCCATCTATGTATCTATGCCAGTATACAAAGTTTTCTAACCCAGCAACCTCTTTTCAGATGGTGTTATCTTTTTAATGGACCATAAAAAGATTAGCATAGCTTGGTGTAAACTTGGTACCCATGGCAGTACCTATTTTTTGTAGATGATATTTTTGCTCAAAGACAAAATAATTATTTTTCTAATAAAAATGTTATTCATTATTTTATTCAATATCTTTTTTTCTTTGCAGAGACTGGTTTTCAATAAAAGCTATGATACAACTTTTAAAACTTTGAAACTGATTATGATATATATATATATATATATATATATATATATATATATATTTATAATTTACATTTTTAAAAGCAGAGTCATCTAAAGAATTGCTGTCCAAGCTAGCAGAACAGGTAGACGCCTATCGCCAGGACTTGATTAAGTTCAAGAAGGATAAACTGGTGAAGGTTCGTGATGACTATGCCAATCATCGGGTGTATCGATGGCTACAAGGGGGCGCAGTCCCACAACGCAACACCAGGGCACCTCGAAGGAGCTGGAGAAACCAGCCAGCCTTCAGCTCACGAGATACAAGCACCTCGGCCAGTGAGGGGGAACAACCCCAACAGCCACGGCAGGGACGACAGCGAACACAGATCCCTTTAGCCGTAGGCACCAGGGCCAGGGATGCCGACACAATCAGAAGCGATCGAGACGAGGTGGCCAAGGTGAGAGGGAGAGGAGGGCGACAGCCAAGAAGGGGTCGGTAGATGTTGTATTTAACCTGTCGAGTGCGGTATTGACTCCAGCAGAGTTATCTGCTTTAAACAAGGGCTTAAATTTCGTGCCCACAGTAACACACAATGACTTTAAATGGAAAGTCGACAATTACCGCCTCCAGAGAAAACTCCGTCTAAAAGAACATTTTGATAAAAATAAAAATGCAACCCCACAGATAATTCCTTCCCTA
Organism: Crinia signifera; assembly: GCF_055691185.1. Taxonomy (NCBI): domain Eukaryota; kingdom Metazoa; phylum Chordata; class Amphibia; order Anura; family Myobatrachidae; genus Crinia; species Crinia signifera. Next base: position 14,500,385 of record NC_139223.1, read on the forward strand.
GAAGACCAGATGCTACAACAACTAAAACCAACCAGTACATTCGACCCCCCGTCCCTCAAAACCTTTGCCAGAGTATTGGAGAATAGCAGCAATACGGTGCCTAGCATCAAATCCAATAATCTCACAAAAGAGGAGCACCAGGCCTTGAAGAGTCTGGGGGACAGAACAGACATTGTTATCCGCTCCGCGGACAAAGGGGGCGCGGTAGTGGTGATGAACTTGTCCTATTATAAAGAGGAATGCGACCGCCTCCTGTCCGATGGCTTGACATATGAGAGACTTTCCATGGATCCAACATCGATTCATCAGCAAGAATTAGAAGCCATTCTGGACAATGCCATCCGAGAAAACCTAGCGTCACCTGATGTGAAAAAGAGTCTGTTACGCCTGCACCCGATAACTCCGGTATTTTATATTATACCGAAGCTACACCGGTATTTTATATTATACCGAAGCTACACAAGAACGCACAGAGGCCTCCTGGTAGACCTATCATCTCAGCCAGGGGGTCTCTGTGCGAACCGGTGGCGAGATATGTGGATGCGTTCTTGCAGAATTGTGTGCAGAACACCAGCACATATCTCAGGGATACCACCTCACTATTAATTAAACTGCAGGAGCTGGGTTAAATCCCCACCAACACATTGTTAGTTGGTATTGATGTAACCAGCCTCTATACCTGCATCCCCCACCAGCAGGGGCTGCAAGCGGTAGGAGAACTCATGGCCCACAATCCTCATTATGTAGGCCCAGATGTTAGCTTCATATTACAACTCTTGAAGTTTACCCTGACACATAATGTATTTATGCATGATAAAAAGTATTACAACCAACTGTCAGGGTGTGCCATGGGTTCTCCGTCCGCTCCAGTGTATGCGAATGCATACATGTACTGTGTAGAGAATAAGATTTTTTTGCAAAATCCGGTGTTTATGCAGTTTGCCAGGTTTTACTATAGATATATAGATGACCTGATTCTTCTCTGGACTGGTCCCCAAGAGACCCTGGTCACTATGCTTAAACAACACAACCAGTCAGACAGTCCAGTAAAACTGACATACACAATAAGTCCCACCCAGCTCGACTTCCTAGATGTCCGCATAATCAAAGAAGGTAATAAACTAAGTACCCGCCTATTTACCAAGCCAACCAATCGCAACATGATGTTGCAATTCCAGAGCTTTCACCCAAAGGCCACTACAGCGAGTTTACCTTACTCGCAATTCATAAGAGTCTGTAGGGTCAATAGTGATGACAACATCAGGAATGTCCAACTAGAAAGCATGTTCAACAGGTTTTTGGAAAGGGGGTACCCTTATCAATTGCTAAAAGAAGCACAGAAAAAAGCCATTAACATCACAAGAGCTGAACTTCTAAAAAGTAACCCCAAAAAGAGCAATCAGGATGAGAAGACATTCACCTGGGTCAAACACTACTCAGACAAGAGCCCAGGATTAGTGAAACAGGCCAAATCATTGTGGCCTATAGTAGCCACTGACCCCCACATACCCAGTCTAAAAAACACCAGATTACAAACAGGGTTTATCAGGGGGAGGAGCATAGGTGATAGAGTCGTTAAAACCGACATCTCAAAACTGAAGTGAAACCCTTTCTGTCACGCAAAGGGGGCTGTTACAGGTGTACCGGTTGTGTCACCTGTAGCTACATGAGTTCTGGTTCCACATTTCGCCATCCCCACACGGGCAAAAGCTTTAACATCAAGCCAGTTTTATTATGTACGTCTAAATTCGTTATCTATCTTTTGACGTGTCCGTGTGGGTTAAATTACGTTGGCAAAACGATTGGGACCATCAAAGAACGGATGGCAAATCACAGGACTGCCATCCGCATGGCAATTGAAAAAGGTCACAGCTAACAGACTGTGGCCAGACATTTTTTGGAAGCCAAGCATGGGGTGGCTATCTTAAGATTCCAACTAATTGACCAAGCACCGGAATCTGCAAGAGGGGGAGATAGGGGTAAACACCTCTTACAAATAGAGAGTAGGTGGATCCACACCTTGGGGACCCTCAAACCGGGGGGTCTCAACGAAACTATGAATTTGGGTAGTTTCTTGTAAAAATCATGAATTTTGTGTAGAATACTATGTTATATTTCAAAGGACAGATTTCAGGTAGGAGCAATAAAACTCCCTGCTATAAATTCTCAGCGCACTTACAAAAGCTGAAAGTATAGCTGTAAGAGTATATATATGTAACCAGCAGCTACAGTATACCCATTTACACAGGAGACAGGAAAATGTTGTGCCACAGTGACATCTTGTGGCGGATAAAAAGAGGTTCAGGGAAAGTGCAGCGTTTTAAATTGTATTACCTGTATTGTATATTGTTTTGTGTTTTTGACACTTATACTTTAGCACTGCATAACGATTATCATCAATACTGTAAGCACAAGGCACTTTAAGATGAATTTTTAACTATTGGCACTGTTCACTTTTCCCACAGTGTGGCCTCCTCCGCTGCCAGGACGGCCAGGTCACTTCCGGGAGTACCCGGAAGTCGTCAGCGGGAGTCCCAGACGGAGGAGGATGCTACACGGCGGGTCCCCTATATGTAAGTTGATTTGTTTGTATCACATTGTTGTTTGCACTTTGTTCCATACTTTGGTCCTGATGAAGGGTTTATCCCGAAACGGCGTAGACCGTAAGGAATAATAAACTTCCACAGAGTTTTTCACGCAAGCCCCGGAGTGACGCCTATTATTGCCTGATTATTTATATATATATATATATATATATATATATATATATATATATATATATATATATATATATATATATATATATATATATATATATATATATATATATATATATATATATAATCTGATGTGTCCTTTGCATTTTGGGCCTAATTCAGGTTGCCTCGCAAAATCTCTTTTTAATGGGCAAAACCATGCTGCACTGCAGGTGGGGTAGATGTAACCTGTGCAGAGAGTTGCACTTGGGTGGGGTGTGTTTAAACTGAAATCTACATTGCAGTATAAAAAGAAAGCAGACAGTATTTACTCTCCACAGAAATAAAATAACACCCAAATGTAACACTCTCTGCACATGTTACATCTGCCTCTGCCCCACCTGCAGTGCAGCAAGGTTTTGTCCATTTAAAGAAGGAGTTTTGCTTTTGCAAACCAACCTGAATCACTACCATTATTTGTTTTTAATAACAACGAGCTGTAAATAATGGTTTATCATCAGAGACAAATTAGTGGTTGTGTGCTATGGATATAATTTATTTTTTATGTCAATTGGCTGCAATTAGTGGTTACACTTTCTGTTCCTGCAATTATACAATGTACTAGGTTTGTTGTGGATTTTTTATGCATTTTTTGGAGTACATAAATTGTTGGTATTTTTGGAATATATATATATATATATATAGAAACACAGGTTACCATATAAACATTAGAAAATATCGCGGTATATAGCCTATACTCGCGCATGCGCAATAGCAATGCACATACGAAAACCGGAAGTCCCATACATGGGCTTCCAGTCTGATTGATTGCCCTATAAATATAGCAATAGGAACTAGGTCACTTATGCTCTCCTGATGAAGTCCAGCCTGAATCTATAGGCGTCAGAGACGAAACGCGTAGAGAGGCCTCTACCCAACCTTCTTTTGCTCACTTATTTATTTATTTATGTAAGTTCTATTTTTCATTTATGTTTTATATTCACATTAATTAAAAAACTCCTAATTTTATTTTAATTGGAGTTATTCTCTTTCTTGAAATCACTCCTGCAATATTTGGAGCACTACTGTGAACTCATCTGAGGGAATACAAGGTCCAGTTGGACATAAGCCGGGAAGGTCCTGGTAAACCAGCCCCAGAAGGAGGATGAACAGTATTATTTGATATGCACGTTATTTTTCATTACACGGTACGCAGAACCTAATTTAAAGTCAGTGTCACAATTAAAACTTATTACACTATAGAGCGCCATTCTCACCATTTCCTAGATCTATCTACATCGAGACGGATCAACAAGCGTCTCAATAGGAGAATTATTGGCGGCCACCTGTCACTCAGGACTGTGTTTTAAAGAGAGGAAATTTCCTTTGGGACAAAGACTCATTTCTTCCGGATCTACCCAGGGTTGTAGCGCAAGACAGTACCCCCCTCCATATATATATATATATATATATATATATATATATATATATATATATATATATATATATATATATATATATATATATATATATATATATATATATATATATATATATATATATATATATATAGTACAAATGACAATCATAGCTAATCCTTGTATATTGCACGGATTAGAGTCTCTTCTTTCCCTTTTTTTAGGGTTTTCTTTTTTTGGTGTGTTTATTTTTCTTAGGTTTCTCTAAACCATCAGTAATTTATTTGTTAAAGGTTTCTATATATTCCCTTGTCAAGTCAAAAATATTTAAAACCAGTGCAATCGTTTGAGTAACTGGATGCAACTCTGTCAATTAGCATATATGGATACGCAAGCTGAAATCTCTGAGCGTATGGATGGGATTCAGTATTGAATCCCGGCGGTCGGGATCCCGGCGTTCAGAATCCAGACGCCGGAATCCCGACAGCCGAAATGCCGACAAGGGGGGGGGACGTGGATCGCCCCCCCATGCGGGCTCACTGCGCTCGCCACGCAGCAGGCCCGGCCACACTAATTTATTCTCCCTCCAGGGGTGTCGTGGACACCCCAGGAGGGAGAATGTGTCTGCATTTTGGCGGTCGGGATTCTGAACGCCGGGATCCCGACCGCCGGGATTTTAACTGCATCCCTATGGATGCAACTCCGACGAGGGGAAGTGCAACACTTTACCTTAAACACGTTAAAAGTGTACTGCACTCCAACCCGCAAATATTTCGTAAAGAGAAAAGGGGAAAACGGATACAGACTGCAGTAACAATTGATCAAACAGTTATACAGAGAACTTAAAGTACAGAAGAATTCACAAATGGGGACTTTCAGGTAACAGACCAAATACATAGGCAAGCACCACTGGATCCAAGTCACAGTTGTCAGCAGATAACCGCGATGATTCTAGATAGGAGATCTAATGCTTACTGTGGCTTGTCCTGTATTTATACAGGATTTCCAACACCCATGGTGCAGTGGGGGATGCACTGCTACAATTGGTCAGTAATGTACACCGTTTCAAATCTTAATACCCCATTGTTCCCCTGCAAAGGTATTGTCTTCAGGAATGCGACTGTTAAGCTGGGTACACATACATACATACAATCGTCGGGCCGTTCTTCCGTTCTGAGTCGGATGGCCGTTCGACTGTATAGGTGTGTACGCTGTCCCGTATGAGTGATAAACGGCCAAGAACTGTCTTGTCCGTCCGTTACACAAAAATTAGTTATTATGTTCACATATCTGATACTTGCATTACTTCTGGTAATGTGCACAGTAACTCACCGTTGTGGTCATTCACGCCCTACCGTAGTAGGCATCCATTTGTAAATGCCATCGGTATCTTATTTTATCAACCTCAGTTTTTCTCTCTATTACATTAAAATCTAATGTTTTATTCCATGAGTTATGAGCACAATAGTTCCATGGCCATTTTTGCTCATCATGTGTTTCTACCTGGCCTGCACAGAAATATAAATGTAAAACTTAATTTACTATTCTATTTTTTAAATGTGTCCTAGAGATGTCTAGTTGTAATTCCTCCGGCCACCAGAGGTCACTATATTTGTTGGAAATGTCTGATATTCTTACCTCCAGCCACCAGAGGCTGCTGTGTTTGAGAACTTACCCTTATCCAAGATGGCAGTATTGCATCAAGAAAATCCATCCTGTCTTCTGTTTGTGCCTATAAAAAACAGCTTCTGGTTTAACCTTTGCTTGAGTTTTCTGCCTACTCAGCTTGTTGCTGTTGCTTTGGACTTCTGGACAAATCTGGCTACATCTGCCTAACCACTTGTAAATCTACTCTGGCCAGTGGACTTTAGGTAATAATACCAGAATTGTAACCAGATAGTCAAGTATTTTATTGGAGCTCACCAAAAATGTACTTCGGTATCACTTACATGAAGTACAAGACATTTCAATAAAGTTTTGTGTTGCACTTAATGTTTGCCAGGAATTTCTATCTACTGCGGAATCAATCACCATATTACCTGCCTTCTCTTCTACTAATCATCCTATTTTGGAGGTGATTCCCCACATTTTCTTTTGATATATTAATAAATATATACTGGCAGATGCTCAATTAGTTTAGTAATACCACTCGGGTGCATGAAAGGGAGGGGGTATTCTGGGTAAGAAAAAAAAATACAATGTTTCCTTTCAGCACACTCAATGGTATTAGTAACAAGAAAACACAAAAAGGGGGTACACTGATGCGCTGTCAAAAGGTATTCGTAACCAGTCTAGAACACTACATGATAATAGAATTCAGAGATATTGGTTTCATATATTTGCGCAATGTATGATTTAAGCCCCCAGGCCATTGTCAATGCTTCTCTGTATATTAGGGGGCCCTAGCGCTATATCTAGGTGCAGGTTGCTGCACCCCAAAAAATCAGCATAAGCCAGAGAGCCCAGAGCAGCACACCAGTGTAAATACAATAGTGCTAATAAATATAAGTTAGGAAGCCGAAGCTATATATAGAAAGTAATAATAATGAGATGTAATTAAAATATTAAAGAAATGGTTGGGACCCCGAAACTTCATTATACAATCCCATCCAACTCTCTGAATTAGTTACTCCTACAAGTTCACGCCATCTGGGCTAAAAGGGGAACTTCTGCTCCAAGTGATTTATACTTGGATAATGTAATTAAGACCTTTCAAACCCTCCACTCATTTCTCTAACAAACTCTCTCTCTCTTTCGGTATCTTCAATTAAGCCATGCCCTCTCCGCCCAATTTTAACTCTCCCCTGACCCTGGTAGACTCCCCGGTAAAGGCCATGGTTTTGGGCACCCCCAATGCTCACTTAGTATCTCACTTCTACTCAAGAATTCAATTACCTGTACACTCAGATACTCTACTATCCGTGCTGTCTGGGAGTCTGACCTGGGTCCCTTGGGGTTCTCAACCTCTGTCCTCAAGGACCCCCAACAGTGCACGGTTTCCAGGTCACCTGGCAGGTGCACTCATTATTTACTGACACACTTGAAAAGATCACAGGTGGAGTAATTATGTCACCTGTGAGTCAGTGAAGAAACCCGAAAAAAGTGCACGGTCGGGGGGTCCTGAGGACCGAGGTTGAAAACCACCGCCTTACATGATGAGACTTGGGAATTGGCACTCGCTGGGCCTTGTCTCTCAACATTAACTTTCAGGTTCCAGCACATCCAGTTTTTTTTATACTACATAGGATTTGCTACACACCAGACAAACTGTATCGCTTCTTTAGCATTCCTGCTCCGGTGTACCCTAAGTGTGGTACATTAGATGGCTACTTTTGGCATGTAATCTGGTCATTCTCCCATATAGCGGCTTTCTGGTTGGTAGTTATTGACATTATCCTTAACGCAGGCATCCCGAGAAACGTTCTTTCACCAGCAGTATGTCTACTTTCCGCCCTAGAAGAGGATCCTTTAGATTAGGCATGTCCAACGTTGGCCCTCCAGAGGTTTTGAAACTACAAATCCCAGCATGCTTTGCAATAGTTTTTAGCATGCTCTAATAGCAAAACTGTGGCAAAGCATGCTGGGATGTGTAGTTTCAAAACATCTGGAGGGCCAACGTTGGACATGCCTGCTTTAGATCTTCCGACCAGGCGCTATGTAATAAATCTATGCACCTTAGCCAAGGTGTGCATTGCCAGAACTTGGCTTGCCAAACCTTTCCCCACCACACAATATTGGCTTAACCCCTTGAGTGGTTGGTTTTGCTGGGGCAGGACAAACCTACTAGGGCAAGTTTGTCCTGCCCCAGCAAAACCCACCACAGAATCTAGGAAGTCGCCGCTCCCCCCCCCCCCCCCCCCTCCTCACCTCTGCTCCCCCTCCCCCTCACCTCACCTCCGGCATTAGTACGCCACCGCTTGGGAGGACTTGGGTGCCTGAACTCTCCAGAGTCCCCCCCCGAGCCACGCCGACCATCCCTGAGCCTGCCGCCTATGTCACAGTGAATAGCGGCTGGCGGAAGGTGAGCTCCGGGTACGATCGCCGGAGCGGAGGGGGTGGGGGCCCTAAAGGTAGTGCGCCAGTGGTGCTCTGCTAAAGGCACCACTGGAGTGCACCTAATGTAAAGTGGAACAGCCCGCCCAAGGGGTTAAGCTGGTTAACGCAACTATTTCCCATGAGAAATTTACATATCTAACAAGGATAGCCAGCCATAAGTTTCAGGCTGTCTGGTCCAGGTGGCTAGACTCCCAATATGCTACTAGTGAATCGTAAGCCCCTCAGGCCCAAAGGTGCGATTCCCCCGGGGCTAAGAGCAGTGAATAAATTACATGGGAAAATTGAATCGCATCCTTAAAATGGCCCATGCGATGCGACTTCCCTAAGTAACCGTACGTATGCTAATTGGGCGCCCAACTAACCTATAAGAAGTACTTATTTTCTTGGGTACTTATGTAGTATCTGGGCTGCCGATTTTTTGATTGTATGCCTTAAGTTAAGGCATACAATCAGATGCGATGCAATATCGCATCGCATGCGACCATCGGATGCGATGACCCGATTTTTCCATAGGAATCAATGTTAAAATGGACTGAGTCCATTTTAACATGGAATTCAATGGGAAAAAGGGGTCCTTTTCATACCCCTACTATCCAAGTGGGCATGGAGTTGGATATAAACCTGTGGCGAGCGTAGCGAGCCACCGAGCCCGAAGCGTGGCGAGCGAAGCGAGCCCCGCGAGGGGACGGTATTCTGTGTCCCCTCGCGGGGCTCGCTACGCTCGCCACGCTTCGGGCTCGGTGGCTCGCTACGCTCGCCACAGGTTTATATCCAACTCCATGCCCACTTGGATAGTAGGGGTATGAAAAGGACCCCTTTTTCCCATTGAATTCCATGTTAAAATGGACTCAGTCCATTTTAACATTGATTCCTATGGAAAAATCGGGGCATCGCATCCGATGGTCGCATGCGATGCGATGCGATGTACCCAATTTAGAAATCGGCAGCCCAGATACTACATAAGTACCTTTTCTTGTTTCTTTTTTTTTTTATCAGAATTCACCGTCAGGGGCAGCGACCCCCTGCGGCATTGAATAGGGTGACATGGAGGGCTGGCAGCAAATGATCCTAAACAGGATTCGCTGCAAATGGAGAAAAGTCATTGAATACTCCCCTTTTTGTGATTGGATTTATATTATTTTCATTCGTTCTCATATAATTTTTTTTTTTTTTTTTTTAATTCTTCCTTTTTGCCTCCCTTTTTTTCTTTCTTTAGGGTTTATTTATATAAAGCATATTTGAATATCTGGGTCATTTTGCATCACTTTAGCCCCTCCCCAAATCTGTGGACCCGCTTGATGACGTCAGCCTCATCCTGCCCCCCCCCCCCTGGCCGCAGTATCTGGGCTTCCATCTGGGCTTCTACCAGAGAGGAGAAACCATTATCCAAGATGGTCAAAATTGCATTAGGAGAGTCCATCTTTGATCCTGTCTCCATTGTAAAGGCCCCCATACACTAGGGCGACTTGTCCTGAGGACAAGTCGCCCCCGACTTCCCCCTAAGCTTCCCCGGCAGCTCCCCGGGGAGCTTGATAAGATTGGCACTTGATGTGCCATTTTTTTACATGTGATAAATCGTCTCGATTTATCACATGTAAACCCAGGGAGCAGGGGGGGGGGGGTGCAGAACAGGGCTGCTGGTGGGGGGCGCTGCTAAGGCAGCGTGCAGGGGACGCTGCGGGGGACAGTGACAGATCCGGGCAGGGGGAGGCGGGAGCTGTCATTGCTGGAAAAAAAAGCCCATACAATGAATGGGCAGCCTGTGATTGGCTGAGCGCTCTCTCAGCCAATTGCTGACTGGCTGAGAGAGCGCTCAGCCAATCACAGGCTGCCCATTCATTGTATGGGCTTTTTTTTTTCCAGCGCTGACAGCTTTTCCTGCCCGGCTCTGTTACTGCCAACTCTGTGTCCCCCGCAGCGCCCCCCTGTCTTACTAGCAGCCCCCCCCCCCGCATTGACGGCTCCTGGCTCCCTGCGGAGGTAGTGCAGGCGGGGACCGCAGGCGTCGCAGAGCAGAGACTGTCGGCGCGGCGGGAGAATAAAAAGAAATCTTATTCAAAAGACTGGGTGGCCGCTGATTGGCTGAGAGCTCAGCCAATCAGCGGCCGCCCGGTCGTTTGAATAGGATTTCTTCCTATTCTCCCGCCTCGCCGACGGTCTCTGCTCTGCGATGCCTGCGGTCCCCGCCTGCACTACCTCCGCCGGGAGCCGTCAATGCAGGGGGGGGGGGGGTGCTGCTAGTAGCACAGGGGGGCTGTATATAAAGATATATCGGATCTGAACATCGTGGGTGCTAAAAAGCACCCATGATGGCTCAGATTCCAATATCTTATGTTCTGTAGGTCCGACGCCGTGATCCGATCCGATGCGCGCGGGACTGCGCATCAGATCAGGTCAGATGTCAAACACGTGTGATTTTGGGCCGATTTCACCCGAAATCGGATGAAATCGGCCGAAAATCGCATTGTGTATGGGGGCCTTTAGAAAGGTCTCTGATATTCTTACCTCCAGCCACCACAAGTCGCTGTGTTTGAGAACTTGCCCTTGAATTTACCCATATCCAAGATGTTTATGGTTTGCTAGGTCGACATTCACTTGGTTGACACCCAATGGTTGACAGTGAGTAGGTCGACACCTATGAATTGTCAACATACCCATGTTCAACAAGGTCTAAAGGTTGACACAACTTTAGGTCGACTGTGGGAACGCTGACAGTCAAAATGGTCAACACAAGTTTTTCGCTCCTTTTGTCCTGAATGTCAACAGTCGACATGGACACTAAAAAAGTGCACAGTGTCCCCTGGCATGGCTCGCTGCACTCTCCATGTTTTGGGCACTGTTATATCTCCCACCACACCCTAGTGCATGGTAGGGCGTGAAATACCGCCTGTCGGCTCAAAAAAAAAAAAGAAAAACTTGTCTACTTCTGACTGTCGCCCTTCTCATAGTCCACCTAAAGCTTGTGTCAACCTTTAGACAATGTCAACCATGGGTATGCCAACCATTCATACTTACTGTCGACCTAATGAATGTCGACCTAGAAATGGTCGACTTATGGTCCGGATACCATCCAAGCTGGCAGGATTGCATCAAGATAAATCCATCTGGTCTTCTGTTTGTGACTGTGGGATGAGGAAGTTTTGCCTCTTTCTGGGATCCGAGTCTGGTGGGAAAAGCTGAACCGCGCTCAGTTCCCGCCTCTCATCACGATGTCCGGGGGGGGCTCCCGAACACGCTCAGCCCTAGTTACAACATACACTGTACCTTGTGTATATCTACAGTATATGAGCCTGTGCGTGTCTGTATGTCTGTGCGTGTCTGTATGTCTGTGCGTGTCTGTATGTCTGTGCGTGTCTGTATGTCTGTGCGTGTCTGTGTGACTGCTTGCCTCTGTGCTAGGGTTACCACCTCTCCCAGATTTCCAGGATTCTCCCAGAATCTGGGTAACTTAGAAAGCCTCCGTGTGTATATACTGTGTGCTATTACCACCGGGTGACGCCTGCTTGGCTGCTACGCCTACAGACGCTCTCGTGTGAGTCATTGGACGGTATTCAATGAGGCTGATTCACCAGGTTTTTATGGCGAATTTGTGCTGTTTGGCGAATTTCTGACAAAAACAGTGAATCACCCTATTCAATGACCAGATGGCGAAGGCGAATACATTTGAAGGTTTTTTTCGCCATGATTCACCGAGTAGCAATCGCTATCTTTTTATGGTGAAGTGGAAGGTGAACTTTTAAAATAAAGTGTTTTGTTTTTTACATTTGGTGTCTAAAAATCAGGAATTTTATTCTGAGGAGGGGCATGCTACTTTTATTCATGTGCTGTAAGCACATGAATATATATTTAATTTAAAAAAAAAAAAAAAAATATATATATATATTTTTTTTTTTTTTACACAGCAGCCAGCAGGGGGCGCCGGAGCCGAGCCGCTCATTACATATTCATATATTCACTGCACCCGATCGTTACGATCGTTTGTAGTGAATATACGCTCCCCTGCTGGCACCCCCAGGGGGGCAGCCTGTGCTGCCTGGCACCCGGGGAGCCCACCTGCCCCCCACAAACGTTCAGGGACAGGCAGAGAGACTTCCATATCTCTGCCTGCCACCGTCCTCAGGCTCCCTGCGGCATTCGCCACAGGAGCTCATATTCGCCAGTCAGGGGCAGCGAGCCCCTGACACGTTGAATACCGGAGCCGGCGAGGCTCCGGAACATGGCGATTGTGCAGCGAACCCTAAAAAGGATTCGCTGCACCTCGCAGGTATTCACATTGAATACCGCCCTTTGTCTGCAGGGGGCAGCGTGTATCTAGGGATGGCCATCGTTGCCATTGCCATCGATGGCAATTCTGCAACAGGCCATCGATAGTGCTAAACTATGCAATGGATGACCATCGATATTTTTACATATCGATGGTCATCCATTGTGTTTGATTGGCCTGTGGACCAATCAAAGCACGGGGGCGGGGCTTTGCGGGTGTCAGGGGGCGGAGCTATGCTCAGTGTCCCGACACTTTGGAAAAAAAAAGCAAAACATTGTTTTGCTGTTCCATCGATAGAGGGAAACCATCTGGTTCTCCCCTATCGATGGCAAAAGTATTAGACATCGGCCATGAACCATCGATGATTTTGAATCATCGATGGCCATCCCTACGGTGTCCCATCACCTTCACTCCCCCGGTACTTCTCCCTTCCACCTACCGTAAGGGACACGCCGGGATTTCCTCCGAACTGGATCCGCCAGGTGTCTGTCCACTGAGGGTCCTTCTCAGGATGGGAAGCCAGATGGTCGGGCCAAGGCTAAGTCCCTCAGATGGCTAGGCTGGGTGGCTATGATTCACGCTGCTTCACCTGTCCTGGAGCTGGAGGTTGCTGATGGCGCCTTTACCCTCACACGTGCTGTCCAAGCAACACCGCTTTTAAAGTCTTTCTTTCAAGAAAGTTCCTAATGTTGCATGTTGCCCATTCCAGAATCTAGACCAGTAAATAAATGCCCCTCCTCCCACATATACATATTCTACACCGCGGAGTAGCAAAACTTTCTCTTAAATACTTAGAGGTACATTTACAAATACGGGAGTTCTTTTAACCCCTTCCTGACAGAGCCAGTTTTTGCGTTCCTGACCGAGCCCTTTTTTTCAAATCTGACATGTCTCACTTAAGTGGGGATAACTTTTTTTTGCTTTTACTTATCCCAGTGATTTTGAGATTGTTTTTTCGTGACACATTGTACTTCAAATTAGTGGTAAATTTGGGTCGATACAGTCTGTGTTTTTTTGTGAAAAATACCAAAATGTCGTAAAAAATTGGAAAATTTAGCAATTTGCAAAATGTTAAATTTTCTGCTTGTGAGACAAATAATCATACCACTCAAAATAGTTAATAACTAACATAGACCATATGTCTACTTTATGTTGACATAATTATTTCAACTTCCTTTTAATTTTTTTGGACACTAGGAGGCTTACAATATGAATAGCAAATTCTCAAATTTTCAAGAAAATTTCAAACACTGATTTTTTTAGGGACCAGTTCAGTTCTGATGTGACTTTGAGGGACTTGTATGTGAGACACCCCCATAAATGATACCATTTCAAAAACTGCACCCCTCACAGTATTCAAAACAGCATTTTGGAAGTTTGTTAACCCTTTAGGTGTTTCACAGGAATTAAAACAAAGTGTAGGTGAAATTTCAAAATTTCATTTTTTTTGCAGATTTGCAATTTTAATACATTTTTCTAAGGAACACAGTACATTTTACTAGAGAAATGTGAATAAAAATTGATTCCCCCAATTCTTTTGTTTTCATAAATATCCTATATGTGGCCCTAGTGTGCACGTTGACCAAACCACAGGCTTCATAATAGAAGGAGCACCTACTTGATTTTGGAGCCTCCTTTTTATGAGATTATTTTTTAGGCACCATGTAGGTTTCTAGGCACCATAAGATGCTAAAAGTTAGGAACCCCCCCACAAGTGACCCCATTTTGCAAACTACACCCCTCAGGGAATTCATCTAGGGGTATAGTGTACATTTCAAACCCCCAGGGGTTTCACCAATTTTGATACAAGTGGGCAGTGAAAATGAAAAATTACATTTTTTTACACAAAAATGCAGTTCTGGCTCAAACTTTTTTTTATTTTCAGAAGGTATGAAGGAGAAAAAGCACCCCAAAATATGTGCCCCAATTTCTCCCGAGTACGGCAATGCCTCACATGTGACCAAAAAATACCAGTTGGGTGCATGGCAGGACTCAGAAGGGAAGGAGTGATTTTTGGATTTTGCAGCTCAGATTCTGGTGGAATTTTGGTGGGTGCTATGTCGCATTAGCAAGACCCCCCAAGCACCAATACAGTGGAACCCCCCCACAAGTGACCCCATTTTGCAAACTACACCCCTCAGGGAATTCATCTAGGGGTATAGTGTACATTTCAAACTCCCAGGGGTTTCACCAATTTTGATACAACTGGGCAGTGAAAATGAAAAATTACATTTTTTTACACAAAAATGCAGTTCTGGCTCAAAATTTTTCATTTTCAGAAGGTATGAAGGAGAAAAAGCACCCCAAAATCTGTGCCCCAATTTCTCCCGAGTACGGCAATGCCTCACATGTGACCAAAAAATACCAGTTGGGTGCATGGCAGGACTCAGAAGGGAAGGAGTGATTTTTGGATTTTGCAGCTCAGATTCTGGTGGAATTTTGGTGGGTGCTATGTCGCATTAGCAAGACCCCCCAAGCACCAATACAGTGGAACCCCCCCACAAGTGACCCCATTTTGCAAACTACACCCCTCAGGGAATTCATCTAGGGGTATAGTGTACATTTCAAACCCCCAGGGGTTTCACCAATTTTGATACAAGTGGGCAGTGAAAATGAAAAATTAATTTTTTTTACACAAAAATGCAGTTCTGGCTCAAAATTTTTCATTTTCAGAAGGTATGAAGGAGAAAAAGCACCCCAAAATCTGTGCCCCAATTTCTCCCGAGTACGGCAATGCCTCACATGTGACCAAAAAATACCAGTTGGGTGCATGGCAGGACTCAGAAGGGAAGGAGTGATTTTTGGATTTTGCAGCACAGATTTTGGTGGAATGAATGGTGGGTGCTATGTTGCACCAATACAGTGGAACCCCCCCACAAGTCACCCCATTTTGCAAACTACACCCCTCAGGGAATTGATCTAGGGGTATAGTGTACATTTCAAACCCCCAGGGGTTTCACCAATTTTGATACAAGTTGGCAGTGAAAATGAAAAATTACATTTTTTTACACAAAAATGCAGTTCTGGCTCAAAATTTTTCATTTTCAGAAGGTATGAAGGAGAAAAAGCACCCCAAAATATGTGCCCCAATTTCTCCCGAGTATGGCAATGCCTCATATGTGACCAAAAAATACCAGTTGGGTGCATGGCAGGACTCAGAAGGGAAGGAGTGATTTTTGGATTTTGCAGCTCAGATTCTGGTGGAATGTTGGTGGGTGCTATGTGGCATTAGCAAGACCCCCGAAGCACGGTGAAATGATGAACCTAATAATCCATAGATGTGTGGTATATTTTAAAACACTCCTTTATACATAGGCCGGGTTTGTCGGGGCAAGTTTCACAGTGGAAAATAGTTTCCTTTCTTATTCCCTTTTTATAGCAAACTTTGCACCTTTTTTGTGTCCTGCCCTTTCTTGCAGTGGAGGGGATTTCGTTCGGAAAATGCTGCCCTGGTACAATACGGGGGCCAGTACTAGAAGTACTGGGGCCCTCTGCCTGCTGGTTCCCAAATACTAGGCCCTTTATGACTTCCTCTTGAAAGTGCATAAATGTCCCCCTCTGGCCGGTAGAACGGAATAGCACGTAAGCGTTATACAGTGCCATCTGGATGATATACACGGCCAGCTTCTTGTACCAGATTTTTGTTTTCCGCAGGGCACTGTACGGCTTCAGTACCTGATCTGAAAGATCCACTCCGCCCATGTACCTATTGTAATCCAGGATACAATTAGGTTTTGAGGTGTGGGTACTGGTACCTCGTACAGGGACGGAGGTGGTACTGTCTCCGTGAATTGTTGTCAGTATAAGGACATCCCTCTTGTCCTTATATTTGACCAACAACATATTTTCGGTGCATATTCCCCTGCTTTCACCCCTTCTCATTACTTGGGCAATGTGCGTTTTTGGGAGGCCTCTTTGGTTCTTGCGCACAGTACCGCAAGCTGCTGTACCTCTTGAACCAAGGGCCTTAAACAGGGGGATGCTAGTGTAAAAGTTATCCACATAGAGGTGATAACCTTTATCCAGGAAGGGGTGCACTAAATCCCAGACAATTTTTCCACTAACACCTACGAGGGAGGGGGGGCATTCTGGCGGTTCAATTCTTGAATCCTTCCCTTCATATACCCTAAACCTGTGAGTGTACCCTGAGGTGCTTTCACACAGCTTATACATTTTTATGCCATACCTTGCCCTCTTACTGGGAAGGTACTGGCGGAATTTAACCCTTCCTTTAAAATGTATAAGGGACTCGTCTATGCAAATGAATTTATCTGGGATGTACATCTCTTCAAATTTGGCACTGAAATGATCAATGACCGGCCTGACTTTGAATAGCCGGTCAAAGGTGGGATCATCTCTGGGTGGGCACTGTGCATTATCGTTGTAATGCAAAAATTTAAGGATCGTCTCAAATCGAGCCCGGGGCATGGCCATACGGTAAAATGGGGTGCTGTACAGAACATCTGTACTCCAATATTGCCTAATTTCTGGCTTTTTTACTATGCCCATATGAAACACCAGACCCCAAAACGTCATCATCTCTACTGCATCTACAGGGGTCCACCTAGCAAATGATGACGTGGGGTTTTGAGCAATAAACTGCTGGGCATATAAATTAGTTTGGTCCACCATTAAATTTATAAAATCATCAGAGAAAAATAATTTGAAAAAGTCAATTTCTCTGAGACCTGTGGAATCAAATTGGATTCCTGGCATGGCCAAAAACTCAGGAACCTGGGGCTCAAAATTGTCTGGTGGTGGGGTCCATACGAGATCAATTATTGGGGGGGGGGGTCTCAGCTGCTCTACGGGGGCGTCTTTGAGGGGGTCCCTCATCACCAGAGGAGGAAGAGGAGCTTAAGGCGAATCCTTCAAATTCCCCGCTTGCATCACTGGCTGTGTCAGAGTCAGAAGCAAGCATGGCATATGCCTCCTCCGCTGAATACATTCTTCTGGATGACTGGGATGACATTTGGGATGACATTTGGGATGCTATTTTTATTTTTGTGTTACTGGTAGTGAAATGTTTCAACACGTGTATAGTGTAGGGGGGGGTACAAACTTTATTTCAACCAGGGGGGTATGTAGTGTGTAGTGTGTATGTAGTGCAGAAAAAAAAAATACTTTATACAAAAAAAAAAAATGAAGGGGTTAAAAAAAAAAAAAATTGAAGGGGTTAAAAAAAAAAAAAAAAAGGTCCTGCGCCAAAAATTGAGCACAGATGTTGGTCAGTAACGTCCGTCACTGAACAGCGCTCAAAGGCAACAGGAATTTGATAAAAAAAAAAAATAAAATAGATCAACCCTGTGCCGAAAAAGATGATCAGTGATGTACGTCACTGATCAGCGCACAGCGGCCACAGGACACCCCCAAAATCACAGTGTGTGTAAAAAAAAAAAATTAAAAAAAGACCCCACAGCACACACAAAAAAAAAAAGGTGATCAGTGATGCGACACTGATTACCAGTGAGGGGCAGCAGGTGCACAACCTTTGGTGCAACTGACAGTGCAACTGGCAGGTATATATATAAAAAAAAAAAACTCTGCACCCCTAAAAAGTTGCTGATCACCTCAGATATAGTGATCAGCACAAAAGGCGGGGGCAGCAGACACAAAATTTAGCACTCTCTATCACTCTCTGTCACTATCTCTCTATCTCTCACTATCTATCACTCTATGACACTGCAGCAGCAGCACTGACAGTTATATATATGAAAAATAACCCCTGCACCCCCAAAAAGTTGCTGGGGGTGCACAAAAGGGGGGCAGCAGACACAAAATATAGCAGTCTCTATCACTCTCTGTCACTATCTCTCTCTATCTCTCTATCTCTCTATCTCTCTATCTCTCACTATCTATCACTCTATGACACTGCAGCAGCAGCACTGACAGGTATATATATATATATATAAAAAATACCCTGCGCCCCCAAAAAGTTGCTGATCAGTTAATTTATACTGATCAGCACAAAAGGGGGGGCAGCAGTCAGTTATATAAAAAATATATAGCACGATCTGTCACTATCTCTCTATCTCTCTCTATCTCTCTCTCTCTATCTATCTATAACTCTATTACACTGCAGCAGCACAAAATATAGCACTCTCTGTCACTAGGCCTCTCTATCTCTCTCTCTCTATCTCTCTCTCTCTCTAACTCGATGACACTGCAGCAGCACAACACAGCACAACACAGCACAGGATGTCACAAGATGAAGCAAGATCCCAAGCAGTGATCAGGTAAGTATTGAGCAAGGTTCTGGTCAGTAAATGGCGACAGCTGGGCACGGTGACCGCACTGCACGCTATTCCAGACCGGAATGGCGTCTGCAGTGCAGTCACCGTTAGTTTAAACCCCCCTCCATGGCTGTGATTGGTCCGTCGGTCCGACGGACCAATCACGGCCTTTGGGGGCGGGCGGGGTGAGGTGGGGTGACACCAGTGTCACCCTTACACCCCGCGGTGATTGGTGCTGTACTTTACAGCACCAATCACCTCCGATCCCGTGTCACCGGCGAACGTTATTCGCCGGTGACACAGAAAACGCTGTAATTGGCTGTTCACACTGAACAGCCAATCACAGCGATCGCCGACGGGGGGGCTGCATCGCAGCCCCCCCTGGGCATGCAGGGACATGTCTGCTGTCAGGGACAGCAGACATCGTCCCTCTGTCACTGCGTCTCTAGACGCAGTGACAGTTAGAAGTCATGACGTATATATACGTCATGTGTCGGGAAGTACTTCCCGGCCATGACGTATATATACGTCAAATGTCGGGAAGGGGTTAAAGATGGGATAATGGCACTTGAAATCGAATACATGTCTGTATTACAGAGACCACGCCCACTTTTCTGAATATACCACACCCATTTTACGAGGACACACCCACTTTTCCATGCATGTCTGTATGTGTGTGTCTGTATGGCTCTGTGTATGTCCTTATACTGCTGTGTGACTCTGTGCTTCTCTGAGGCCATGCATGTCTGTGTGTGCCTTGTGACTGTATGTCTGTGCATGCCTGTGTGTGTGACTCTGTATGTCTGTGTGTGCCTTGTGACTCTGTGCTTCTCTGAGGCCATGCATGTCTGTATCAGTCTGCAATGTCTTTGTTTTGTACATGCCTGTGTGACTCTGTATGTCTGTGTGACTCTGTATGTCTGTGTGTGCCTGTGTGACTCTGTATGTCTGTGCGTGCCTGTGTGACTCTGTATGTCTGTGTGTGCCTGTGTGACTCTGTATGTCTGTGCGTGCCTGTGTGACTCTGTATGTCTGTGCGTGCCTGTGTGACTCTGTATGTCTGTGTGTGCCTGTGTGACTCTGTATGTCTGTGCGTGCCTGTGTGACTCTGTATGTCTGTGCGTGCCTGTGTGACTCTGTATGTCTGTGTGTGCCTGTGTGACTCTGTATGTCTGTGCGTGCCTGTGTGACTCTGTATGTCTATGCGTGCCTGTGTGACTCTGTATGTCTGTGCGTGCCTGTGTGACTGTATGTCTGTGCGTGCCTGTGTGACTCTGTACATAGACTTCTCACTCTGCGGATAGAGTAACTTTTTATCCAGTTACACATCTGATATAACTCTGACGTTTTCTAACCTTGTTAGATTAGTAATCTGTCCTTATTATAATTCCCATTCTTCTTCTCTCTGCAGCCACCTTCATGGACAAACACCGATCTGCTCTTATAAGGAGGATAACGGAGGTAGATCCAGTGCTACATGATCTCTGGGCCCAGGGACAGCTGACACTGGAACAGTACGGTGTCCTGAGGAGGAAACCCACATCCATGGACAAGATGAGAGGACTCTGTGATGTCATCAGAGACTGGGATGATGATGGAAAGTCCGCAGCTTACAGAGCCCTGAGAAGGCACAACTCCGCAACCATCAGTGACATAGAAGACCACCGCTTAGCGAGGAGAAGGTGCGAGATATTAAACTATACCAGTAAGTGTTTGTGTTATTTCCCGTTTCTATAGTAACTGTGACATAACCACCCACATTTTATAAAAAATGACATGGAGAAGAAGACCCAATCCTGTGTCGTGAATGGAGCAGATTTAACCCATTGTCCTTGGGACTGCCCGGTTAGTAGAGATGAGCGGCTTTGGTTTTACTCGGTTCTTATTGCCAAATTATGGCCATTTTGGCTTTTTCCGATTGGCTATCGGCTGTCACATGTTTTGGAGAGCCAATAAGATCCCGCTTTGAGATTGGAGTAAACCGAACCCGCTCAGGTCTACTGGTTATAAGACGATTCTGGCGTAGAGTAGGAGGTTATATTATTTTACATGGCGAAAGAGACTTCCAGATAAGTGCCGAATGGTCTACATCTAGAATACTCTCCCAGGCTCGGAAGTACGCGTTGGAATGCCGTAAACTACTCTTACCAATATCTGCACGCCAATAATGCTGACGTGGATTCATCCAACAAGTCGGTACTTGTTTCCTAGCACGGCCACAACAATCATGATCGTGGGCATCGTGAGTAAAAATCGGGGGCATTGCGGCCATCGCATGCACTAAAAAATCGGGTGCGATGGTACCGACGCGATGCCCGCGATTTCCCCATAGGGAACAATGTTAAATGCCTCAATTTACCCGCGATGCCCCCGATTTCCCATAGGAAACAATGTTAAATGGCTCGATTTACCCAAATCATCATAGGGAACAATGGTAAATGGGCCAGAAACCCCCCAAAACACCCCTGAACAGTGAAATGTCCCCCCAAAAGTAGTTTACGCCACCCCACGATCAACACGAACCCGAAGCGTGGCGAGCGCAGCGGTACGTGTCCTCCGACCTTTTCATACCCCCACTATCCACGTCGGCGTGGAGTTGAGAATAGAATAGTGTGGCGAGCGCAGCGAGCCACCGAGCCCGAAGCGTGGCGAGCGCAGCGGATACCTGTGAAGCCCGCGAAGGGACGCGTTTACCTGTGAAGGTATCCGCGTCCCCTCGCAGGGCTCGCTGCGCTCGCCACGCTTCGGGTTCGCGTTGATCGTGGGGTGGCGTAAACTACTTTTGTGGGGACATTTCACTGTTCAGGGGTGTTTTTGGGGGTTTCTGGCCCATTTACCATTGTTCCCTATGATGATTTGGTGAAATTGAGGCATTTAACATTGTTTCCTATGGGAAATCGGGGGCATCGCGGGTAAATTGAGGCATTTAACATTGTTTCCTATGGGAAATCGGGGGCATCGCGTCTGGACCATTTAAGCCTTTTTTAGCCGCATACGACGCAACCGACGCGATTTTGACTTTTTTCAATGGGAAAATCGGGGGCATCGCGTCGGTCGCAGACCACTAAAAATGACACCCGATGCCCGCGATTGTGGCCGTGCTAGGAAACAAGTACCAGCAAGTCTTCTGATGAATGCCTTATTATATATTCCTTATGGACTGGGTGGAGGCATCTACCCAGGATAGGAAATATAGGACATTTTTTTTTATTTTTATTTTTTTTATAATATGGGGTCAATATATACAAATATTATTATCCCCACAAATTCAAACGCGCATTAAAGATTGCTTTATGGCAATTGGACAAAATGGAATGCGAACTAATGCCACCCATACACTGTGTGATGTGCTAAATCAGCGTGCGTTAGGAATTAGATGTGATTCAATCTAGTTAAAAAAGTACGGCCAGCACATACTTTATGTGCTGTGCGTTGGGATGGGCGGCATCAGAGCATGATGAGATGTGCGCTAGGTGTGATTTGAGCCATACAAGTTGTGCTATACAATTTGGACTGTACACTGTGTGCGATTTGAACTACACATGAGTTTTTACCACAATACAATAGGCAATTACAGGCTGCATGCGATCTAGTTAAAAAATACCTGTCTGCACATCCTTTTTCCTTGCGATATGGACTATACGGGAGTTCAAATCGCACGCAATAATCGCACCGTGTGTGGGCACCTTCAGAGTATTTCGATCTAGAACAGATGATTTGTCGCCTCAGTGACCTAAAGTCTCGCCCTGTCCTGTGAAATCGTAAAATGTAAATGTATTAAAAATTGTAACAGTACAACGGTGTGTTGACATTACACAGAACTATATCACTTAAGAATATGATAACATTGTGAGTGTATTTAAAACCTTGTTGTGTGTAGAGGGACAGTGCGACATATAGGCCCTTATTCAGATCTGAGCTCAGTACAAATTTGTTTGGAAAATGGGCAAAACCATGTGCACTGCAGGAGGCGCAGATGTAACCTGTGCAAAGAGAGTTAAATTTGGATGGGGTGTGCTGAAACTGAAATCTAAATTGCAGTGTAAAAATAATGCAGCCAGTATTTACCCTGCACAGAAACAAAATAGCTCACACAAATCAAACTCTCTTTGCACAGGTTACATCTGCCCCACCTGCAGTGCACATGGTTTTGCCCATTTTCCAAACAAATTTGTACTGAGCTCAGATCTGAATAAGGCCCATAATGTATGAAAGTTGTCACCTATGTACAGAGGGATGGTCACAGAGCGCTCCACAGCATCAACATTCACTAGGGAACTGGTCTGGTCCGGCGTTGTAGAGTCTGGACCGTTCCGGCTTTCACACAATCATTAGAACTTTATTCATTTGTCAAACTCTACACCAATCATGTACCTATGTTTTATACAAATAAAGTCTGTGGGAGGGAGGACATGGTAGAAAGTCTAGCGATGGTGATTTACTTCTATAGACAAATCCTAACTATGAATGCTAAGATGGGAGTTCTCTTGAAGATGGGAAGTTGGCCCATAGCAACCAGATTCCAGAGGATGGGCTGCAGCGCAGTTCAAATAGGGGAGCCCCAGCAACTACCACCAATCGTCATTCCAAACTGACTCACTGGCAGTGGGTGTGGCTACTGAATTTCAATTTTGAACTGTCCTGCGGCCCCACCCCTGGATCCACCACTGCTTTTCCCAGTTACACATCTGATCAGAACACTGAGTTTCTCCCATTGTTAGAATAGTGTTATGTCCTTATAATTCATTTCCTTCACTCTACAGCCACCTTCATGGACAAACACCGATCAGATCTTATGAGAACGATAAGATTGGTAGATCCGGTGCTCCAGGATCTCTGTGCACAGGGACGGTTGTCGCAAAAAGAGTACGTTCTGCTCAGGGGGATACCAACATCCATGGAGAAGATGAGAGGTCTCTGTGATGTCATCAGACACTGGGATGATGAGGGAAAGTACGCAGCTTACAGAGCTCTGAGAAAGCACAACGCCGCAATCATCAGTGACATAGAAACTAATGACTGGGAGAGGAGAATGGTGGTCAGATCAGGCTATGCAGGTCAGTGTTGCGTTATTCCATGTTTCACATATCCTGTAGTAGCTGTGACATTAACACACATTATATAAGACATGACCTGGAGAAGAGGCCAGAGAACCTCCGGGGTCAGATCTGCTGTAGCCAGCTATAGGCACTGTCACACATGGGATAGGATCAGAGCCAGCACTAGGTTATGTGATGCCCCAGGCAAGATTTTGGTTGGTGCCCCTAACACTAGTTCCACCCCTGACCCATTGCTATTTATTAACACTGTAACATACAGTTGTGCACCTTATACACATAATACAACACAGTAATAGTTACCCTTATACACATAATGCCACACAGTTATGTCGCTTAGACATTATACCACACGTTAGTAATGTCCTTATACACACAATGCCACACAGTAATAGTTACCCTTATACACACAATGCCACACAGTAATAGTTACCCTTATACACACAATGCCACACAGTAATAGTTACCCTTATACACACAATGCCACACAGTAATAGTTACCCTTATACACACAATGCCACACAGTAATAGTTACCCTTATACACATAATGCCACACAGTAATGCCCATTACACATATACCACACATTAGTAATGTCCTTATACACATAATGCCACACAGTAATACCCATTACACATATACCACACATTAGTAATGTCCTTATACACACAATGCCACACAGTAATAGTTACCCTTATACACATAATGCCACACAGTAATGCCCATTACACATATACCACACATTAGTAATGTCCTTATACACATAATGCCACACAGTAATGCCCATTACACATATACCACACATTAGTAATGTCCTTATACACACACCACACAGTAATAGTTACCCTTATACACATAATGCCACACAGTAATGCCCATTACACACCTACCACACATTAGTAATGAGTATACTCCTAATGCCACACAGTAGTGCACCTTATACACATAGGGCCTGATTCTGTTTGACTTGCTAAGCAGCGGTATTTCGCGACTTATCGAGCCATGTAACGCCGCCCAGCGACTATCCCCGCTGCTTTGCCAATGGATGTTTTGCATAAACAGGGTAGCGTGTGGGGCCAAAAACATTTGCCGACCATGGAATGATTTCTACAGAAAGACTTAGACTTGCGGCGTCGGGGGTCTGAGAACTGGGCATGCACAGTACTTCAACATCGGTCCCCTGTACGAAGGCAAGGGGGGACCTTCGCAAGTCAGAATCAATTTAGGGTGTTTCAGGCCCATAATGCTACACTGAATTAATGAACCATATGAAAATAATGCCACACAGTAATGCCTTACACATTATACCACACATAAGTAATGTCCTTATACACATAATGCCACACAGTAATGATTTACACATAATGCCACACAGTAATGCCTTACACATTATACCACACATAAGTAATGTCCTTATACACATAATGCCACACAGTAATGATTTACACATAATGCCACACAGTAATGCCTTACACATTATACCACACATAAGTAATGTCCTTATACACATGCCACACAGTAATGCCTTACACATAATGCCACACAGTAGTGCCTTACACATTATACCACACATAAGTAATGTCCTTATACACATGCCACACAGTAATGCCTTACACATAATGCCACACAGTAGTGCCTTACACATTATACCACACATAAGTAATGTCCTTATACACATAATGCCACACAGTAATGACTTACACATAATGCCACACAGTAATGACTTACACATAATGCCACACAGTAATGCCACTTTGTCCCTGTGTGTGTCGGTGTGACTCTGTGTCATTCTGTCGATATGTGTGTCGCTGTGACTGTCCTATAGTCACCTACCTGTGTGAAGTGGGGACAGTGTTACTTGTTACACATCTGATCATAATGCTGGGAATGTCTCCTGTTAGAATAGTAATATGTCCTTCTAATTCTGTTTCTTTCCTTCACTTTGCAGCCACCTTCATGGATAACTGCAGATCAGAGCTTATAAAAATGATAACCGTCGTAGATCCAGTGCTACATGATCTCTGGGAACAGGGGCGGTTGACACCGAACCAGTACAAGGACCTGATGAGGAGCCCAGAGAAGAAGCAAGGACTCTTTAATATCATCGAACACTGGGAGAATGATGGAAAGTTTGCGGCATACGTTGTCCTGAGAAAGTACAACTCCGCAGTTATCGCTGACATGGAAAATAAATACCAGATGGTGACACTGCCCTTCAGGTTGTACCATTCCAGTAAGTGTTTGGGTTCTTTGTAAAGAGATCTGCATGGACCCTGTGTTTAGACTTGACTTTGGCAAAACCACCCTCAACTGTTTTTTGGTTCTGTTTCAGTTTTTGGTTTAGATTTCTTTCAAATGGATAAAAGCAGCTACTGTATAATTCGGTACTTGTTTCCTAGCACGGTGCCCACGATTTTAATCTTATGCTATCGTTTTGATCGCATACAAAGCATTCAAAATTATTTTTTAATTGTACAGGCACCCTGATGGGTGATTACTATGTTAAATGCACTCCCATTGTTAACGCCACCCCCACTATGAATGCCAACCCGAAGCATGGCGAGTGCAGCGGTACGCGTCCTCCGACCTTTTCATACCCCCACTATCCACGTCTGCGTGGAGTTGAATTTACATAGTGTGGCGAGTGCAGCGAGGGGACGCGGATTACTTCACATGTATTCCGCGACCCCTCGCGGGGCTCGCCACGCTTGCCACACTATATAAAATCCGCTCCAAACCGACGTGAATAGTGGGGGTATGAAAAAGTCGGAGGATGCGTACTGCCGCCCCTCGCGGGCTTGCTGCTCTCGCCATGCTTCGGGGTGGCGTTGATAGTGGGGGTGGCGTTAACAATGGGGGTGCATTTAACATAGTAATCACCCATCAGGGTGCCTGTACAATTACAAATCGCATGCCATTGTAATGGCATGCGATGCATCGCGATATTAAAATTGTACAGCGTGGCTCTTAGGACCCGAAAATCGGGTCCCATCGCATACCTTAATTAGTATACGATGGACGCCGTGCTAGCAAACAATCGAGACAAAGAAGAAAAAAATGACAGCGCACAGACCGCTGCAGCCTTTGAAACGCCTAAAGATTCCCAAATCTTAACAACACATGCAATACAAAAATTGGTGTTCCAGATGGCGCTGCAGTCTCCTCTTTTCTAGTGTGTGAATTTTCTATCACCAGTAGGTAGAATCAAAATCCCACTCCTTCCGTCCAGTCGCTCTTAAAGACAACCAAAACTGACCTGGGTAAAGTTCCCTATGTGCCCGTAATGGTTTCTTTAAGTTCCCACGACCTCTGCATACACAAATATCGATGCCAGACCGGTTAGATCACCAGGACCCCATGAAATGTGAACTCACCAAGATAAGGTGCCCTATATTCATGGAAAGGTTTCTTTTGCCTCCGATTTTCCTCCTTTTTTGGAACCCAGGTAGACAGCTGACTCCAAGGAATTTATGTAGTAATCCAAAAATATTTATTTCCAACAATAAAAAGACGTAAAAACCAGATAAAATTTGATAAAAAAGTGGGAAGGAAATCCCAAGGTATGTGGTGGTCTGGGTTACCTCCCAATCCGGATAGAAGGCCGCCCAGTTGCTGAAGATGGTAACCAGCACCTACCACAAACCTCTAGGGTATTTCTCTCTCTCCTCCAACCACCAACGCGTTTCGGGCTGTGTGAATAAGCCCTTTTTCAAGGTGTTTTTCAAGGGACTTTGATTCTACCTACTGGTGATAGAAAATTCACACACTAGAAAAGAGGAGACTGCAGCGCCATCTGGAACACCAATTTTTGTATTGCATGTGCTAGCAAACAAGTACAGTACCTATAATTCTTGTATTTTGAAAATGTATTTTCTCCTTCATACTTCATGGCAGCCATTACATTGGGTTCATCCCTCTCTCTCTCTCAATTAGACAGGTAGTTTTTTTCCCCTAGGACCAGACTCCTCCTCCTCCATACCCTATATAACTGAGCACCTCCCCTCTGACCATAGTCTTTTTTCCTGTCTCCTCTGTCTGTAAACAGGTAGTTAGGTTAGCTAGTGTAGGAGACTTATTGTGACCTGGCAGCAAGGGGATGGCGGTGCCTTACTCTGAATATTGATCCGGGCCGGCGGCATGGATCTCTTTCTGCTCTATACTATGGGGATTGGCGGTGCCCGGGAATCCCTGAAATAATGGCTGTATGTAGGACTCACCAGAATGATATGCCCAAGAAGCGGTGGCTGGGCGCGAGTGGTGTTGTCCAGAGCAGGGGGAGAGGCAGCGGCAGCATGTCCGGCGTGGTCACTAGTCCCGGCGTGTGTTTGTAGCCGCGTCGTGCGGCAAGCGCCGGAGGAAGTGATGCGCAACTTCCGGCGCGCATACACGCGGTCTGCGTTCCACAGCAGGCCGCGTGCGTTTCAAATACCGGAAGTGCCGGTATTTATAGCGCCTGGCCGGTGTAACAGGCGCTGCTGTTTGCTCAGTGTGTGCAGAGAAGTCAGCAAGGAGGTGTACTGAATACTGGCATGCCTCTCCCAAATGGATGCCTCTCCCAAACCAAACGTACCGCTGCCCAGGTGAGTCCTCTGTGAGGACTGGTTCTTTACTTTTTGCTGAGGTTAGGAAAAGTTAGTTAGTGCATTTCTTTTGTCGTTTTAGTGTGCCTGGGGTTGCAAAAAAGAAATCTGAAAAGAAGAGATTGGATAAGATATGCCCTGAATGCGACAAGTCATTTACTGGGGAAAATGTGTTGTGTAGGAATTGTCTGCAGAAGAATGAAGCTGCTTCTGTGTCTAACCAAATCTCTGAGCTTAGAGAATGGATGGAGAAGAATTTTGTGTCAAAAAAGGAGTTTTCTAGCAAGAGATCTAGATCACAAACCAGTTTGGATCCGGATGATGATGGTGAATCAGTTATTTTGGGGTCTGATAATGCCTCAGGTGTTTCCTCTGCTGAGTCAGGGCAAGTCATTGAAGAGGAACGACTATTTGATTTAGGTTTAGTAGAAGTGGTGTTGAAGAACCTCTATAAAACTCTGAATTACAAACAACCAGTAAAGACAGAGTTGGACACGCTGTTTGAGGACAGATCAAGGAAGGGCAGGTGCTTCCCTGTCCATAAAGTTGTTAAAGACATATTAATTAAAGAATGGAGTAATGTAGACAAGCGAGTGGGTTCCTTTAAGAGGATCGATAAAATGTTCCCTATTGAGGACGAGGACTTTTTGAAATGAGTAGCATCCCTAAGATAGATGCAGCCGTATCTTAAGTCACCACTCGTACAACCATACCATTGGAGGACGGTGCGTCCTTAAAAGACCCCATGGAGAAAAAGATGGAAAGTGCATTAAAGCGATTACATATATCAACATCGGTGTCGATGAAGTCAGGTGTAGCCATAGCTTCCCTTTCCAGAGCTCTAAGAATTTGGTGTGCAGCATTGCAGGATGACTTGCAGGACAGAGCATCTCGTGACCAGATGAGCAAGAGTCTGGCGCAGATTCAGATGGCGGTAGATTACGTCTGTGAGGCGTCATTAGATGTTTTGGATTTCTCTGCCAAGTCTCTAACTTCAGGGGTTGTGGCAAGAAGGGCCCTTTGGTTGAAATCTTGGGCGGCAGATTCGCACTCCAAGAATAAACTTGCGACACTTCCATATGAAGGTGCCTTTCTATTTGGAAGTAAGCTCGATCTCATGATTCAGAGAATGTCGGGTGGCAAATCTGTGAGGTTGCCTCAAGATAAGAGAGGCAGGTTTCAGTCCTACTCCAACAGGCAGTCATACAGGCAAGCCAGATCATACAGGCCGGGTAGGCCATTTCGCGACAGATACACTTCTGGTACAACGCGTGCATTTTTTCGCCAATACAACAAAAAGAGAGGCGAAAGCTCTGGCGCGAGTCAGAAACAGTGACGCCAGATGCCCCATGGAGCAGGTTCCAGTAGCAGGGAGGCTTCTGGAATTTGCTCATATTTGGGAGCAAAGCATTTCAGACAATTGGGTACTAGAAATAGTAACACAAGGTTACCGTTTGGAGTTCCTTTCAAGGCCAAGATTGGCAAAGTTTTTGAGTTCCAGAGTGCCTCTGCTAGAAACAGAAAAAGAGGTTTTAAAGTTAAGTTTGCAAGCACTTATCGACACAAACGCGGTAGAAGAAGTCCCAGAAATAGAAAGGGGACTAGGATATTACTCCCGTTTGTTTGTGATAAGCAAAGTGTCAGGCGGATTCAGAACTATCCTCGACTTGAGGAATTTAAACGATCGCCTAAGAAAAAAGAAGTTTCATATGGAAACTGCCAAATCGATTTTGATGGGGATCAGAAAGGACGATTATCTAGTGGCAATCGATTTTAAAAGATGCGTATTTTCACATCCCAATATTTCCAGGCGACAGAAAATATCTGAGGTTCGCCGTAGGAGAAAAGTATTTTCAATTCACGTGCCTGCCGTTTGGCCTGACTTCATCCCTCGAGTCTTCACGAAGGTGCTGGTGGTTCTAGTAGAAAAGCTAAGAAGACAGAAGATTATGTTATGGGCGTATCTAGACGACATTCTGATAGCAGCACGATCCGAGGAAGAAAGTGTTATCGCCCGAGATTACACCATCAAGTTCTCCAAGATCACGGATGGGTGATCAATTGGGAGAAAAGCCGACTCACTCCTTCTCAGAGCATTGAATTTCTAGGTATCCTAGTGGCCTTCCAAATATCCCTTTCAGAAAGAAGGTGCGAAAAAATCCAGCAGTTGATTACACTTATTGGCAACGATCCCCACATATCCCTAAGAACTGCAATGAGTTTACTGGGGATGATGGCCTCAGCAGTAGAGGTAACTCCTTGGGCGAGATGGAGGATGAGGCCACTGCAGTGGTTCCTTCTAAGATTCTCCAAAAAACCACATGTCGTTGGATTAGAGGATTAAAAATCCCAAACGCAGTAAGAGAGTCTCTGGTATGGTGGAGTTACGAACGTCTAGGAGAAAGAAAATGGGCACTAGAAAGTCCAACGTTCGTAGTAATAACTACAGATGCCAGCGCCTCCGGTTGGGGGGCACACGGGTTGGGCAAATCGTGCCAAGGAAGGTGGTCGATGCTAGAAAAGGAATGGTCATCAAACCACAGGGAATTGAGGGCAGTATGGCAGGCGATAAAGTTCTTTGCAGATATCAAAGAAACCCATCTTCGAGTGTTCTCAGACAACATCACAACGGTCTCTTATATCAACCGCCAGGTGGGTACAAGAAGTCGGGTGTTGCTAGACGAAGTGGAGAACATAATGTCTTGGGCCGAAGTAAATCTCCAGTCCATCTCAGCGTTGTACATTCCAGGAGAGGAAAACCAAATTGCAGACTTCTTGAGTCGCAGTACATTAGTTCCAGGCGAATGGGAACTAAAGCAGTCGGTTTTCCAGCTAATAGTAGAGCGCTTCGGCGTGCCAGAAATAGACCTCATGGCATCATCAGTTAACAAAAAAGTCCCTCGATTCTTCTCAAGGTACCAAACGCAGGGGTCGTGCGGGATCGATGCCCTGTCGCAAAAGTGGAACTATGCTCTAGCTTATGTGTTCCCACCATTTTCCCTCATTCACAGGGTACTGTGGAAAATCAGGAAAGAGAGGTGTCAGGTGATAATAGTCCTACCGTTCTGGCCCAGGAGGGCTTGGTTCCCGATGCTGGAGAGTATGGCAGTGGCAGAGACCCTGTTCCTGCCAGCTTCAGTGGATCTGCTGTCCCAGGGACCAGTCACTTGTCAAGATCCTCAGAAACTTTCATTGACGGCGTGGAAATTGAAAGGCAGCAGTTGAGAGGAAAACATTTGTCACCAGAGGTGATTGAAATACTTCTTCAGGCTAGGAAAAAGGTGTCATCCGAGATTTACTACAGGGTTTGGAGAATCTTTGCTAAATGGTCCAAAGGAAAGTTTCAGTTTCCAAAGGCGAACATATCGCAGGTGCTGCAATTCCTATGTGACGGCTTCAACAAGGGGTTAGCAGGGTCTACACTGAAGGTGCACATATCAGCATTAAGCGTTTTGTTGGACCGAAAACTTGCTGATCACAGTCTGGTAAGGTTTTGTCAGGCTGTTGAAAGACCGGGGATCACCAACTGAAAGGTTGGGATTTAAATGAATAACATCTGACTCCATTATCTTGTTAATTTACGTATCATACGAGATCATTTATTCATCAAAGACAGAAATAATACATAAGATTATGGAGGCATGGGGAGCCAGGCTGATGGGGATCGCTCCTCATCATGGATTACTCTGGGAAGACTGGTTGCATCATCTCATTTCTAAGTCTTCAGCCAGCCCCCTGCCCTCTAGGATATGGCATGGACCACCCAGCGACCAGAGGTGGTCAGCAATGATGGTGTTCGCTTAGGATTTCTGTTACAGTTATATACTTTCTGACTGACTCGGCCACAATCAGATAAGGAGTTATATTAAGAGTCCCCTAACTACTTATTAACATACATTTATAGATTAGTTAGGTAATATTGGTTTTTCCATATACTGAGGCTGCTGCGCCATATGTCTTCTGACAGGAATAGAAAATGTCCTTGGATAGTCATTTACAACTGATGCAACAAAATGTACAATTACAATATAATTCATTTTCAATGAATTTAAACGTATTGCTAAACATTGCATATATATAATAAATATTCATCTTGTGCGGACATACAATAATTTTTCATTTCAACAGTCCTTTCTTTTTTTCGAACAAATGAAGATTTATAGTTGACAGGACTTCTTTAGATACAGGTAACATCTCTGGATCCGGATGATCAGTTTGAAGTACTTAGAGGAACGTCTGTAATCTTGGAGCACAATACATTAATAATCGTGTAACCTATTGTCTTGATTCATAAACCATTTTATTAGAATCTTACTAAGAATAAACCTATGCGTTATTCTTTTTTCTAGAATCCGTTTCATACCTTAAGATGTATAACACCGTTATTAATTATCGGTCTCAAAAATATAGAATTTCTCTATAAATGAGCAATTTATGGATACCATATGTAAGTGAAAAGAAAATCTTTAACTATAACCTTATCTTTTCATCGTTGTATCCATTATATGCTTTAGACCAGTGTCATTAGTTTTAAATGACTTTTCTCTTCATTGAACCGTCAATCATGAATTCACTTATACTTTAGAATAGTTATGGTATTTTCTTAATCCAAGATGTTTCTTTTATTTAATGTCAGTTGTATGTTGCACTCCAGAGACAAGGAAGGCCATTGTACTTATAATCACTTAGTGTGATTGAGACAATATAATTTCTCAAACTATAGCAATTTAGTCTATATCTATAGTAAATCTAATTTTGTGTAACATTATCCAAGTCAGTACCCCTAACTATGTGTAATAAACACAGACTAGAGAAACCATTAGTAATTATCAGGAAACTTGAACCTAATATCAACAGCTCACAACCCAGGATCTAAGCATCAGCTATGGAGAGAACGTGATTGGACAGCCTTTTCTGAATTTTTTTTTTTTTTTTTTTTTTTTTTTTTTTTAGAGCATGGAGTTCCAGTGCTTGAGTACTGGCTCTTACCTCGGATCTCCTTTAAAAAGACCCTAAATAGAATTCCACTTACTATGTGTGCACTGTTATGGTTCTCCATTCTACCCCTTCTGTTATGAAGGTACTGTAACCCAGGCCTGTCCTATTGCACACGTGATCTCCACGGCACACACTGTTGTCCTGAGGTGTAGTCTGTGAACAGGTCAAAATTCCCATACTTACCAATAATCGCTCTGGAATAAGACAATATATCCTTATTACATACTAAACTACCTTTTGACCATAAGATAATGTTTCACACAATAGATTATTTAAAAAATGCTGCTGCAGTCTTTATGTCAGCAGATAATCCATCTTCCATTTCATAATGGATACTATTATTACTGAATAACTTTTTATAATTGTCTATTGGCCATTTGTACTTTGTCCAGTTCAAATACATACTGTTTTATACCCAATACAGTCTAGATGTTTTCTATGATGTAGATTGCAAGGCAAATTTTTTCCTTTCTGTTTTACCATGTTGTAGATTTAGCTTCGTAAATTACGTAGTTTGTTTTTTTATATATATAACATTTAATAACATATAATCAATAATGTCTCACACATGATAAGCCCCAAACCTTCAATGATGGTGGTGCAAATGTTATGATATTCTGGGATGAGCTTGGAATACAAAAAATAAAACTTTGCACATTAACATAAACTTAAAATACTGTATGTTGCGGTTGCAGCCCATACAAGGAACTTATCAAGCATATATACTTATTAAATAACACTTAGACATAAATTTTTCCCGTTGGTGTTATGTAAATAACCATTATTTGAATTTGCATGGTTATTGCATACCAAAGTAAAACATTGAAAACTGCACATCAGCAGTTATGTCAGTATAAAACTAAAAATATATTTCTTGTTACATATATCCCCCTGTTTGCACCATCGCTTGCCCATGGAGCAAATAAAACACTATAAGAAATATGTAAAAAAAACAATTAATGTGTAAACCAAAAAATAAACCCTTATAAAGGAATTGCGCTATGAAGCGACAAGGGAGTGAAAAAGAAAAATAATTGTTAAATTTGGGCATTTTTCATAATATGGAAAAAAGATTATTCTACTAGCATAGTTATAAACCAATTAATCACTGAAGAACTTGAATACCCTAGTAACTGCTATGCATTCCAGTATCGATGTTTTGTTAGGGAGCGGGTATTACAAACTAACTGTGAAGCTGTGATTGGTAGTGATTTTTCCACAGCTCTCCCTAGTCTAAACCCTAGACTGAGCCCTTTGACGGCATTGCAAAACACTTGTGGTGCCTTATAGATAAAATAATAGTATTATTATAACTATAAAGTCCCCCAATGAGCACACAAGCTACACCTGAGCAGCTGTGCCCATAGATACAAGAACAATGACAAGTAATTAAGGCAAAACCCAGAATGCTAATGCAAAACTTGGAAAGCTATTCCGTAGAGAACATACAAACTAAACACAGAATTATGAAAAATACAAACAAAATACCAAAACAGGAATGAGCCACTCTGTGGCTTGTAACAATGTTCCAGTAAGGTATCAGTGTTCATATTAGGTTATGAAGGATAACATAGTCACATACGATCAACAATATTAATCGTGTTTTTTTTTTTTTTTTTTACATTCTAAGCAATCTGTATACTAAATCAGTACACTAACGATGGTTTAAAAAAAAATACCAATGAACTTCCAAGTGCTGTCATAGTAAGAAGTATCAAGTTCTAAAGAAACAGTAAGTTCTTATTACATGAGCACATTATATATGTGTATAACATATACCTATGTCCAGATTCTCTTGCTTTAAGAAAAAATATGCAAGTAGACATAACCAATAAAAAATAATAAATATTGTATCTGCAAACGACTGTAGCTGTAATAAGTTTGCTTCTTTAAAAAAGAACAGCCAGTTTGTATTTTAAATTTGCTACTGAGGAGACAAAAAAACAAAACAATGTTACTGTTTTCAAAAACAACTGAAACATACTATTAAAAATGCTGATCAGCTTTCTAAAAGAAAAAAAAAAAAAAAAGACAAATTCAAATTTGATGTTATAGAATGATTTTAGCTAGCTTTTTGCAATAACAGCTGTTAGACGTCACATGCATTCACACAGATATATCACTCCTTACACACATTTGTGACAAAGATAGTGCAGCGTCGTGACCTGTTTGACCTTACAGGTTTCACATGCAGTAGGTTAAATCCTCAGTCAGTACATGCTTAAATCTTAAAATACTGTATTTACTGAATGTTCAAATACAGTTAAGTAGTAAGATCCACCAAATGCAAAAGATCACAATTGCATACTTATTAATTAAACCTGCACTTTGCACATTAAACATTACCGAAGATTCAGACACATGTACTGACACATTCTTACATCAAGTTATACTTATATGATTTTAGGTCATTACTTTTGAGCTCATGAGAGTTACACAATCTCAGATCCGTTGTTTGATCTGGGCACATTTATTTATTCCTAGGATTTTAAAAACGTTTCATTTCATTTAGTTACGTTTGTTGGCATTTCTGTCTTTGGATTATTATGCTGTCTTTGTTTTAAGATATTTTTTAATTTAATTTTGTTACATTGATCTTTCAAGTTTAAAGCTACTTTAATGTTTAACCTTATATGATTAGCTTAATACTGTTATGAGTTACGTTATCCAATTTAACTTATAACTACTGTATACCACATATTACTTTACAATTAGAATAGGCGTCGATTGAGAGAAGGTTAATAGATTATTACTGAATTACCGTATTCAGAACAATCCAGTTCAATATCCAGGCAAGACGTCTTTTGCTAGGATCTATATGAACCAGAATAATACTTCAAACTGTTGATAGTCCCAAGACATATCTCATCGAAGTTACTTAACGTTAGTCTCTTTTAAGACACAAGAGTCCTAATACTAACGTTTACTTTCACAATGACACACACTGTGATATATACTTATCTATGGTTTTATGAACTGTCTAAACTTAATTTTAGTGTTCCAAAAAACCCATAGAATCGTTAAACTATTTTAAGACACAAGAGCCCTAATATTTAACGTGAACCACAGTGACAATTGACCTTTCGTCACACACTGTGATTAAATTAATCTATTCCTTATTAACAGCCTATAATTTATATCGAAAGTAACTACAGTTTTTATATTAAGTTCAATTTAGACAATGAATAACCAATCTCGTATAATACATATATCTATATGAAGTGTTACATACCGTCTACATAAGCCACTTGCCCTTCAGAACGCAACTTTTAATCATATTACAGCACAAAATTTATGCTCACCATATGTCTGTGTGAAGTTGCGCAGAAGATTGCGGCAGGCAGCTGATGTAAGAGGTAGAAACGTCGGTCGTCACCAACTGAAAGACCGGGGATCACCAACTGAAAGGTTGGGATTTAAATGAATAACATCTGACTCCATTATCTTGTTAATTTACGTATCATACGAGATCATTTATTCATCAAAGACAGAAATAATACATAAGATTATGGAGGCATGGGGAGCCAGGCTGATGGGGATCGCTCCTCATCATGGATTACTCTGGGAAGACTGGTTGCATCATCTCATTTCTAAGTCTTCAGCCAGCCCCCTGCCCTCTAGGATATGGCATGGACCACCCAGCGACCAGAGGTGGTCAGCAATGATGGTGTTCGCTTAGGATTTCTGTTACAGTTATATACTTTCTGACTGACTCGGCCACAATCAGATAAGGAGTTATATTAAGAGTCCCCTAACTACTTATTAACATACATTTATAGATTAGTTAGGTAATATTGGTTTTTCCATATACTGAGGCTGCTGCGCCATATGTCTTCTGACAGGAATAGAAAATGTCCTTGGATAGTCATTTACAACTGATGCAACAAAATGTACAATTACAATATAATTCATTTTCAATGAATTTAAACGTATTGCTAAACATTGCATATATATAATAAATATTCATCTTGTGCGGACATACAATAATTTTTCATTTCAACACTGTCAAGAGGATTCTACATTGTAACTAACCGCCCCCCTTTTTTCATTACAGGTACCACTCATACATATTCTTATATTCAGCACCCCAATATTATTGTAGACAATAACCGAATTACAATATATTATCTTCACTTATCCATTCTAGACAAAATCACTTTAATAGCGCTTCTTTTCTCAATTTACTACTCAATTAATTTATAGGAGCTGCTGAAAAAATAGGTTAGCGCGAACCACTTAACCCATCTGTCAAGAGGATTCGACCTATGATTCCACAATGGGATCTTAATCTGGTCCTGAATGGACTCATGTCAGCTCCATTTGAGCCATTAGATAGAGCAAATCTCAAGTTTTTGACATGGAAAGTGGCCTTCCTAGTGGCGATCACCTCGGCCAGAAGGGTCGGGGAACTCCAAGCTTTGTGTATACAGGATCAATATCTGAAGATTTTTCAGGACAAAGTTGTCTTAAAAACGAAACATTTCTTTTTTTGCCAAAAGTGGTGTCTTCCTTTCATTTAAAATCAAGAGATTATATTACCTTGTTTCTATCCAAATCCGACAGATAAAAGAGAAGAAAAGTTACACACGTTGGAAGTGGTCAGAGCCATTAAAATTTATTTAGACAGGTCTGCAGCTTTCAGACAGTCAGAGAATCTGTTTGTGATTCCGCAAGGGGCGAAGAAAGGATTCGTTCTGGCAAAACAAACAATTTCAAGATGGCTTAAAGATGTTATTTCCTTTTCCTACAGAAAAGTAGGACGTCCAGTCCCTGAGGGTATTAAAGCACACTCCACACGGGCAATGTTGGTATCATGGGCGAGAGAGGCGAATGTGTCAGCCAGAGAAATATGTCAGGCAGCCACGTGGTCGTCTCTGCACACATTTTCTAAGCATTACGCCCTGGATGTGGCAGAAGTGCGGTTTGGAGGTGAAGTCCTGAGACAAGCTTTGGCCTGAGGTATTGTATAGCCCTCCCTACTGCTTTGGTACATCCCAATGTAATGGCTGCCATGAAGTATGAAGGAGAAAGCAAGGATTATACTCACGATAATACCTTTTCTTCGGAATACTTCATGGCAGCCTATATTTTTTGGCCCTCCCTGTTTCTGTTTTTTCCCTAGGATCTGGGCGGAGACATTCAAAAGACTATGGTCAGAGGGGAGGTGCTCAGTTATATAGGGTATGGAGGAGGAGGAGTCTGGTCCTAGGGGAAAAAACTACCTGTCTAATTGAGAGAGAGAGAGAGAGGGATGAACCCAATGTAATGGCTGCCATGAAGTATTCCGAAGAAAAGGTATTATCGTGAGTATAATCCTTGATTTTTGTGGAATAATTTAATTCATTAGAACAGGGAAATGCAGGTGGAGTATTTATACAGTGGAAGCCTGGTAAAGCATTGATGATTAATTGATAATCAAACTAAGCAAAGACCAGAAAAAAACAAAACAAAAACAAGAATCCAAAAGTGCTAACTGATCTATGCTGCAAATCACAGGCCTCAGGACATTGGGCGGGATGTACTAAGGGGAAAATGTGGTAAAACCCCTGTTTTGCCGCATTTTCCTATGCATTAAAACCTGGCCGCACCGTTACCGCATAATAGGGTATCGCCACCTCTTGGTGGCGATACCCTATAGAAGCCTATGGGCTTCTTTTCGCCGCCTCCGCCGCAACCCCCCCCCCCCCCCCCCCCTGGCTCTTACCTGGTCCAGGTCCTCCTGGACCTGGAAGGTAAAACCTTTCTCCCCCTAGTGATGCAGCCGGACATCCTTCCGGCTGCAGGGGGGAGGAGGTGGCACCGGGGACAGCCTGCTTGGCTATCCCCGACGTGAGGGGAGCAGGAGGGGGCAGGGAGGTGACTGAGACCCCCCGCACACCACATTACATTTATTGCGGGGGGCCTTCGTCACTGTTAGTACATATGCGCTGGCAT
This sequence comes from Crinia signifera, assembly GCF_055691185.1. NCBI lineage: Eukaryota > Metazoa > Chordata > Amphibia > Anura > Myobatrachidae > Crinia > Crinia signifera. The sequence continues at coordinate 14,539,620 of NC_139223.1, forward strand.
CACGGCGGACTGGCGGCGATGTATATTAATACATCCCGCCCTATATGAGAGATTGTAATGGCCGTGCACAACACCATCAATGACGTCCCAAAGCTTTCAAGGGTAGATTTATGAAGCCATGAAAAGGAGAAGTGATAAAGTGCCTGGTACTTTATCACTTCTCCTCCCTTATCACTGCTTCATACATCAGTTTTTTCCAATTATTTATTATATGCTGCCAGTCGAGCATACACAGGAATTGGATGATAAGGATGATCTGGCCATGGATGGCCTAGCGACAGACAGGAGATAATCAACAATGCCCCAAAAAAATAACAGAATTCTAGATTGATTCTTATATTTCAGATCCGTTCGGTCCTCCATGCATTTGCACGGAGGACCGATGTTTTGCGTCTGCGCAGGTGTGTTTCCGTGCTTGTGCAGATGCAGGGTGTGTGCACCCACGGCGAACATACATGCCGAGCGGGGGGGGGGCGGCGGCGGATAAGGGCGAGGGATGCCACGGGCAGCCCTATTAGCATATGGGAACACCCAGCTTTTCATGGACGTTCCCATGAGAATACTGGGCGTTCTCAGGCTGAGGCCATGACGGATATGCAGGGGGCGGGCAGCGAATGCAGGGCGCCCGCAGTTTAGAGGGACTATATAGGTGTCTCTGAACTGCGAGCGCGGGAGAAATCAATCGATGGTCGACGACCATGGAATGAGTTCTCCCCACCTGCGAATGGATGGGGGGGGGGGGTTGAATCAGCCATGTGGGGGGGGGGGGGGCACTGCGGGCGGCATCTGATGGACTCGCAAGGCTGTGAATTTCGGCATTGATCTTGGGCCATTACACCAGCCCAGATGTTGTATAATAAAGACATGGCTGGAAGAGCATTATTCACGGCAAAGTAGTCATCGGTCTGGACACAACCCACCCAAATCTAATCACTGTGCATTTTACTTCTGCCCCACCTGCAGCGCAGCATGGTGTGACCCAGAAGCACAGTTACTTGCTCTCTATTTTCCCAAATCAGAATCAGGCCGTACATAATTCAATAGCACAACATGTAAGAGACACCTAGACATCTGTAATGACTGTGTACCCTGTCTGTCTCCAGGCTGGGAGCATTTCATAGAGCGTCACATTATGGGTCTGGAAAGTACAATGTCCAAGGTGAAGCCACTTCTAGATGATCTTCTCCATCAGAAGCTGCTGACACAGGAACAATATAAACACTTGATGGGAAAGGTAGAACCCAAAGACAGGATGAGAGAGCTCTGTCACATTGTTAGATCCTGGGATAACATGGACCAGGACCTGTTCTACCTGGCACTGAGGAAACACTACTACGCGGATATCAGATGTATAGAAAGGGGACAAGGTGAGTTTCCTCATAATTGTGACATTGTAAATGTAAGTAGTAGTAGTACGTTTATTTATAAGGTGCCGCAAAGTGTCCGCAGCGCCGTACATAGCAAACAAAAAACTAATTACAAGGTAACGTACAGGGTGTGTTGATAAAATACAGTATAAATAGGGGTATAGCTGGTAGAACTAAAATCAGCATCAGTTCTGAAGTAGGTGTGGAAATTGTCGAGGAGACTGAAGATGAAGTAGAGGAAGGGAAGAACAGGGCAGGAGCGCTGGTGAGGTAAAGAGGTAGGGTGAGTACGTGAGGAAGGAGGACCCTACTCATAAGAGTTATCATACTAAAAATAGGTGGGTGGACGAACGAAAAACAATAGGATAAGCAGGAACGGAGGGGAACGGAGGCAGGATAGGAGGATCAAAAGAGGTTAGGAGGAGGGATAGGCTAGTCAAAAAAAGTGGGTTTTGAGGGAGCACTTGAAGGAGGTAAGGGAATCAGAAAGCCTGATGGGTGGCGGGAGGTTGTTCCAGTGCAGGGGGGCAGCACGGGAGAAGTCTTGGACACGGGAGTGGAAGGAGGTGATTAGGTGAGAGGTCAGTCGGCGGTCAGCGATGGAGCGTAGAGGACGGGAGGGAGTGTGGATAGAGATCAGTGAAGAGAGGTAAGGAGCGGTGGAGGAGGAGAGAGCCTTGTAGGTGGTGGTGAGGAGTTTAAAGAGAACTCGGAAAGGAATGGGGAGCCAGTGAAGAGATAGACAGAGGGGGGAGGCAGAGGTAGAGCGGTGGGAGAGGAAGATGAGCCTAGCAGCAGCGTTAAGAATGGATTGGAGAGGTGCGAGGCGGGTGAGAGGTAGCCCAGAGAGAAGGATGTTGCAGTAGACAAGGCGGGAGATGACAAGAGAGTGAATGAGAATTTTGGTCGCATCAGTGGAGAGGAATGGTCTGATGCGTGAGATGCTGCGTAGGTGAAAGCGGCAAGACTGTGAGAGAGCACAAATGTGGGGGGTGAAAGAGGGAGGAGTCAATGATGACACCGAGGCAGCGCGTTTGGTCGGTGGAGGTGATCTCGGTTTCACCAATGCTGATGGAGATAGTGGGAGAAGAGGGGATGTTCGGGGGATGGAAGATTAGAAGTTCAGTTTTAGCCATGTTTAGTTTCAGGAAGCGTTGGGTCATCCAGGCTGAGATGGCCGTGAGGCATTCGGAGACCTTGGACAGGAGTGATGGGGATAAGTCGGGGGAGGAGAGATAGATTAGGGTATCATCAGCATAAAGGTGGTAATGAAAACCATAGGAGCTGATGAGGGTGCCCAGAGAGGTGGTGTAGAGAGAGGAGAGGGCCAAGGACTGACCCTTGGGGAACACCGACTGGCTGCGGGGTAGTAGGAGAAGAGGAGCTCGGAGTGGAGACGGAGAAGGAGCGATCGGAGAGGTATGAGGTGAACCAGGAGAAGACCGTGCCAGTGATGCCAAAGGAGCGGAGGGTGTTGAGCAGGAGAGGGTGGTCAACAGTGTCAAATGCAGCCAACAGATCAAGCTGGATGAGGATAGAGAAGAGGCCTTTGGATTTAGCCGATAGTAGATCGTTAGTGACTTTGTTCAGGGCAGTTTCAGTGGAATGTAAAGGGCGGAACCCGGATTGGAGGGGGTCTAGAATGGAGTTAGCAGTAAGGTGGCTTAGGAGACGATTATAGGTCAGACGTTCTAGGAGCTTGGAGGCAAAAGGGAGGAGGGAGATGGGCCTGTAGTTGGATGGAGAGTTGGGGTCCAGATTTGTTTTTTTTGAGAATTGGGGAGACAAGAGCGTGTTTGAAGGAGGAAGGGAAGATCCCAGAGGATAGGGAAAGATTAAAGAGGTGAGCCAGGTGAGAGCAGACTGACGGACTGAGACGACGGATAATATTGGAGGGGATAGGATCGAGCGGGCAGGTGGAGGGAGAAGCGGATTGAAGGATAGAGTGAACTTCAGCAGCAGTGGTGGGGTAAAATGAGGACAGGGGTTGGGGAAGCTCTTTATGTATCATAAAGAGCAAGAAGGAGAACAGTTGTGTTGTACAGATGTGTAATGAATATACAACTAGCTTCAATGGGGGGGGGGGGGAGCAGTTTGCCCTCCATTACATTGGCCATGCCCCAGCAGAGCTGTTGGCCCCCTTGTATACAGATTCACACTTATTCAGATATACTGTCCATGTATAGCGCTGTTATTCAGAATACAGATTTACAACTTTCACTTATCACATTAATCGGCGCAGTCCTCATGAAGTGGTTTAATCACATCACATTCGGTGCAAGCCAAGTTGCACAGGACCTGACGTTCCGAGGGGGCGCAAAATAGTCTTGAGAACCCCCTGTCCAGACACACGAATGGTAGGGTAGAGGAGACTGGAGACGTGATTGTGCAAGATATGATAGGTCTCTATAATTATGACTCCCTGACTTTGCAGTTGATCACTTTGTGGACAGACACTGGTCAGAGGTAATCAGAAGGGTCACTGTGATAGATCCAGTCCTGGACGATCTACTGGAAGGACGGCTTCTGACACAGGAACAGTACAATGGTTTGATCAGATCTAAGGACAAGTTGGTAGCCCTCCATGGAATCATAATGAGCTGGCATCAGACTGACAAAGACGTTCTCTATCTCTCCCTGAGGAGACGCAACTACGCCGTCGTCAGAGATTTGGAGAGGACTTCGTCATACCCAGCGAGACAGCTCTATAACCGTAAGTAACACTGTGTGGATCCAAAACCTGTACTGTAAACCCCTCATCAGTGACACCGTAGTGTGTGAGTGTGTATAGGAGATTACTGTAACGTGTGTGAAGATACGGGGTTCCTCAATCACTCAGACACCGAGCAGATGAAACCAGAAGAACGGTTTATTTTCCACAGCACGCACAAATAGACAATAAACAGTGGCAAAGGTAAATTGCAGAGTAGAAAGATATTCAGGTAGTAGGCCCAAACAGACAGTCCTTGTATAGTCACAGTCCCAGATCAGTTCCACAGGGCAAACTATCACTTATCCACACAGCTGTGATAGCAGAAAACTGTATAAGTCCACAAAACACTGGCAACTCCACAGAAGCGAGGATGAGGCGTTCCACAAGACACAGATGGACCCCAAATTTGGCCCATATGGTCTGCAGTAAGTCCCCTTGAAATTGCGCACCTTGGTCGGTGACCACTTCTTCGGGAAATCCCACACGACTAAAGATATCCATGAGAGCCTGGGCAATATGCTCAGCATCTATGGATGCCAGCGCCACCGCCTCTGGGTACCTAGTCGCATAGTCAACCACAGTCAGTATGTATTTCTTTCCTGTTCTGCTCGGTTTCTTAAAAGGCCCAACAATGTCCATGGCCACTCTCTTGAATGGCTCACTGATCACAGGCATGGGTTGTAGGGGGACACGACGTGGGGGTCCCCCGAGGCGTTGACAGACCCCACATGACTCTCTATACTGTCTTACCTCCTGGTTTATCCCTGGCCAGAAGAAGTGCCACAGCAGTCGGGCCCGGGTTTTACAAATCCCTAAATGGCCTGCTGAGGGGATGTCATGGGCAAGTGCTAGCAATCGCGCACGGTACTGCTGGGGAACAATTAACTGTTTCCTAGGGACTTCGGGCTCTAATGGGTCTGCTTTTGCTGGCACCCTGTACAGTCTCCCCTCCTCCCACTGAATGCGATCCTCCTGAGTTCCCCAATCACTCCGTCCTGCTGCCCTGCGGAGGCTAGCTAGGGACGGATCTGTTTGTTGGGCTTCCCTAAATTCCACTCTATCTACCTCCCCCAGATTCACGTCACAGTCAAGCAAGTCTGGTACCATGTTACTCACCGGCGGTGGCTCAGGGGCTGTAGCAGTAATTCCTGGTGCTGGCGTGAGAGGGCCCTCAGGTGCTATCTCTCCAGCCTGTGACTGGCTCCGGGTGATAGCTCTCACGAAACAACTGGCCAATCCACCACCCAAATCATTTCCTAGAATAACATGGGTGGGGAGCCCTTCCAGAAGTCCCACGTTCACTTCCCCAGAGTCCTGACCCCAATCCAAGTGTACCCGGGCCATGGGGATGACAGTGATCTGCCCCCCTGCCATGGAGATCTTAATTTTCCGTTGCTTCAGTAGTTGGCAGGGGGGGATTAATTCTGGGCGGATAAGGGTGATGGAGGCACCCGAATCTCTTAACCCCTGCAGTTCCTTCCCATTAACTTTTACAGGCTGTAGATGTGGCTTCATGTTATCCGGGGTGGCTTTTCCAATAGCTGCTACCACCTCCACCTGGTATACTACTTCCTCCGCCTCTGGCGCATCAGGACAGTAATCCCCTCCCCCTCCCCCAAATGATGGTTCCTGGCACACAGCTACTCGAGGCAAGGCATGTGGGGCACCTGGAAATGGTCCTCTTCCCCGGGGGCAATCTCGGCGGACATGACCCACCTTGTCACAGTTGTAGCAGCGACGGGCTCCTGGTTGCTCGGGTCCCCAAGGCCGGGGGTTGGGGGGCTGTGGAGCTGGGCGTTGGGGAGCCGCCGGTAGATCCCGATCTGGCTGGGCCCGTCGGAGATTGGTCTTTTCCTCGATGTTGGCCCCTCTCCACCGAGGCCTGTTAGCTGTGAACTCGTCCGCTAGTTGTGCCGCTTTCTCGGGGGTGGTAGGGGTCCGATCTGCTACCCACTCTCTGATCTCAAGAGGCATCTTGTTCAGCAGCTGCTCCAAGATAAAAGCATTTTTAATATCTTTTACAGTAAGGGCCTGCTTCACGGACAGCCACTTATCACAGTTCCTCCGCAACAGGTTATTAAACTCTGTAAATGAAGAATCGCCTTTTCGGGTTATGGTGCGAAACTTCACACGGTATGATTCAGCAGTCACCGCATATCTAGCAAGCAGGACACTCCGTACCTCCTCATATACCAGCACCTGCTCTGGGCTCAGGGCATGGAATGCTTCCAGAGCCCTTCCTCTCAGACTGGGGAACAGAAATCGAGGCCACTCTGCTGCCTCAATTCCATGCAAAGTCATAACAGATTCAAACATCTGCAAATGGGTATCAATATCCGAACCGGCATCATCAAAAGGTGGGATGTCATTATATCTCAGCCTGGCCACCTGGCTTACTGATGCTGCCGTAGTGGGTATAGAGGACTGCAACCCCAATGCAGCTCCCAAAACTGAGGCTCCTTGTCCCAGAGCTGCCAGCAAGTCCTGCAACTGATCTGCATTTCCAACAGGCAGCGCAGCCCCTGAAGCATTTGTCCTGTTGGCCCCCTGCACCTCGTTCCGCTCTAGGACGGGGTCCTCATCGTCCTCCTGTCCAGGGTGTTCTTGGTCCCATTGTGCCAGCTTTGCCATTAATGCTGCTCTGGTGTCCAATGCCTCAAACTCAATCTGCCTCGTACGGCACAGATCCTGCAGTTGATCCTTTTTGCTGTATCGGTAGCATAGTGGTGCTGGATCCATTCCCTGAGGTGTTTATGACTCGTTGCTCGAAGGTTGGTGTCTGAGTGATCCCGCTGCTGCCGCCAAATGTGAAGATACGGGGTTCCTCAATCACTCAGACACCGAGCAGATGAAACCAGAAGAACGGTTTATTTTCCACAGCACGCACAAATAGACAATAAACAGTGGCAAAGGTAAATTGCAGAGTAGAAAGATATTCAGGTAGCAGGCCCAAACAGACAGTCCTTGTATAGTCACAGTCCCAGATCAGTTCCACAGGGCAAACTATCACTTATCCACACAGCTGTGATAGCAGAAAACTGTATAAGTCCACAAAACACTGGCAACTCCACAGAAGCGAGGATGAGGCGTTCCACAAGACACAGGTAGAGCATACCTCTGAACCTTAAGACTGCGACTAACCTCCTTCCTCCTCTCTTCTCCTTCAGCTCTCTCTGGTCTGACCAAAAAACACTTTTTAAAACATTTCAAATTCCCACGGTGATCGCATCATCTGTGGGGTTGCCCAAGTTCCTGATTGGTGGATTCAAGCATAAGGTATATCCCACCTTCAATCCACAGTTGTCCAACTGCTGCTCCCAACCCCTGCTGTGTCTGGTTCCACAAAGTCTGCTAGAGCCCAGAGGTTTATAAAGAATTGTAAACCCCCCTGTGGAGATGGTTCCTCTGCTATCTCTTTCCTGTAAATAGCAGCACAATAGCAGGGTAATTGGATCACCCCCTGTGGAGATTGCCTTTTGGGAGGACAGTTTATGATAACCCTTTTCCTGTATGACCAAGTAAGGGCACGGGCAAATGGTATCAATGGTATAATGCTTACATGAATAAAGTCCTGGGAAATACAGACATTACATTTCTGGTGGGATTATACAGCCTAATAATATATGATCTGGAACTACACACACATATAGGGGGAATATAGACATACATAGGGAACAATAGGGCTAAAATGTACATTAATTACTGTGGAGTAGAGGATGTCACAATTCACTTTTATCGCCAATGCCATTCCTTCACAACGTGTATCACATACTCATGCAGATGAGCTGGAGGGGTATATGGATATATATGTTATTTGTATCTATACATACAGGTAACTTTCTGAGGGATTACCGAGCAGCTCTGATCAGACGGATCATGATGGTAGATCCGGTCCTGCAGGACCTGCTGAGCCAGAAGCTGCTGACGCAGGAACAGTACAATGATTTGTGTAAGAACCCAACGTCTGAGGGGAAGATGAGAGACCTGTACGACATAGTGAGCTCCTGGGGTGACGCTGACAAGGAGAAAGTGTACATGGCTCTAAGTAAATACAACACCTGGGTCATTATGGACTTGGAATTAGAGTGTCGCTATGACTACACAAATCACCGTCATTTCTTCTTTGGTAAGTTTTATTAACAGCTAATTATCCTCTGAGCCATATCAGTCACGGGGGGTGGTATATTAGATCAACACCAAAACTTTTGACAATGTTGACCATATTAATGTCACCATTATGGTGTTGACCCAATTGGGGGGTGGGGCGCATAGGTTGATGTTTTGCCTAGGGTTCTGGGAAGCCTTGCACTGGACCTGTGTATAATATTCCTGCTGTGTCTTGCGTCACAGTAGTGAGTGCATGCGCGAGGCAAAACAGCAACTGTAACTGTGCATGGATCATAAAAATAGAGGCGGTTTGAGGTAGACTGACTTGAAGCCGGCGTTTGGGGGCGGTAACTGTCCCTTCTCTGGGTGTGTCTGAAAAGACACAGGCGTGGCCAAGCATTTACAAGGAGGGTTAGTGACGTCAGCGATAATCACTACCAGGCAGTTGCAGATTTGTTGTAGACCTTCACTTACAATTGCACAATATTTTCGATATTCCATCACACATTTGCACAGGGCGTTTCCTCATACTGTCTGGGCAGCGGCTACCTATCCTAGAGAGCGCTGCCGGTCTAGCGCCGAGAGCGCTGTCGGTCTAGCGCAGAGAGGGAATTGCCCAGTATGTACATGGCTGAAGACACCTCTCTACTATATCGTGCTGGGAGACATGTGAGGCACCAATGGACAAAACAAAGCACTAGGATTGGCCCTTAGATAAGACAGATGAGATCTACACGTATTGGGGCCTAAACTATATGACTAAGGGCCTAATTCAAAGTTGATCGCTGTTGGGCAAATTCACAATCCTATCGATTATCGATAGTGACAATATTCCTGACTGCTATGTAGTCGCAGTTTGATCACAGTAGTCACAGTTTGATGGGTGGAGACCAGACACTGTCTAGGTGTGCCAGAAAAAAACAGACGTTCCCAAGCATTTCAAGGAGAGGTCGGTGACATCAGCGATGACCACTTCCACCCTGTCTCAGTGGCAGATCTGTAAAAAAATCTTTGGAATTGCTTCTGGATTTGCGAGTAGATCGTGAATAGCGATATTCTTGCTATTCACGCGCACATTTGCACGGGGGTGTTTTTGCTCTCTGTCTGGGTGGCGGCTATCTTGTCGAAGATGATAAAGTCTGAAAATCTCATTGTGATTGCAATTCTTTTGTTCCAGAACATGGATATCAGTTTTTCTACTGGCACCGATCGGATATTATAAGACGGGTAATCCTGGTAGATCCCGTTCTGGATGATCTCCTGGAAAAGCGATTACTAAAAAAGGATCAATATGATTATTTAGCTAAAAAAACGTCACATGAGGACAAGATGCGCGGCCTCTGTGACATCATCAGTACCTGGGAGGCTGCTGATCAGAACACGTTCCATATGACGCTGAAGATTTACAATTACTCGGTCATCAGGGACATGGAACTAGAGGACAGGACTGACAGA